>NC_090355.1:5446276-5746276 GCF_035084215.1 Heptranchias perlo
CAGAATGAGATTTCTCTCCAGCTTAATTATAGTTTCCCAGGTTGCTTTTCTGGTTTATCTACCTGCTGGCAAAATCATGCTTCATGCTTCAACTTAGCTTTTATGTTAAATCAAGGACTTGTTATCTCTCCCAGGAAGAGAAAAAATATCTCTACATTCTGATATCCTGTTGTCTCTGCTCACTTCTTGACACTTTTTGCCAGCAGGAAGGCAATCCACATAGCATCGTAGGAGGCACTTAGTTAAATTTGAGATGGAGCCTTCTACTTAATGAGCAGTAATGATATAGCTGGAGATTGCCTTTTGTGTTTACTCTTTACAAACCTGTAGTGTCCTCCACAGGTTTCCACCTGTGAGCTTTCTACATTGTTTTCTGTAGATATTTAAGCTGATAGTGGAGGTAAGTAGAGCCTGTAAGGACGAAGGGCCATATCAAACTTCATCTAGAATGGCAGCCATGGCTGAGTGGGTAGTACTCTCGCCTCTGAGTCAGAAGGTCATTCAGGCCTCACTCCAGAGACTTGAACACATAACCTAGACTGACACTCCAGTACGTTACTGATCGAGTACCGCACTGTGGGAAGTGTTGTCTTTCAGATGAGATGGTAAACTGAGATTCCATCTGCCCCCTCTGGTGGATATAAAAGATCCCATGGCACTATTGTAGTCTAGGGAAATGCGACAGCAAATTTGCGCACAGTCAATAATGAGGTAAAAGATCAGATAATCTGTTTTTGGTGGTGTTGGTTGAGGGATAAATGATCGAGGGAAACCTGGAGATCTCCTTTGCTCTTCTTTGGTTGACAGAACAGCAAATCGCTTTTCGTAGTGTCAGTGGGACGTTTGATCATGGCGGCCATCACAGCTGAGGCTGATGCTATGATGCTATACATGATGTCCATGAACTCTTCCAGTTCAGGGGCATTGGATACAACAACTATTGCTACTTTCATGCATATAGTGCCTTTAACGTGGAAAAGAAATCCCAATATGATCAAGAACAGGGGCCCTTGATTCTCCCCCTCTTCTCGGGAGGGTCGAATGCAGTTGGCAGCAACGCCTTTGGGGCATTTTTGGTTAAGCATGAAAGTATATTGTAATTGTTGAGAAAGCGCCCCTTTGTATGATTGCTCGCCGCACTCTTTCTGTAGGAGCGCTTTTTGGTAACTTGCTCATAGTTTTGATTTCTCTTGCAGAACTACAGCAGCAGGGTGTGACCAGGTACAGATTCCGAAAGAGAGACAAGGTGATGTTCTATGGAAGAAAAATCATGAGAAAGGTAATTTTGCCGTAGACCCAAATCGGTTAAGGTGGTTTGAAAGGAAACTGTATTCAGCGAACAGCCTATGTACCTACTTAATTTCCCCTCATCGAAATGTACTTAAATTTTCTTTATAGTGTCATACCAGGCCTATTCCTCCGGGGGCGGTGGGGGCGCGACCCTGCTCCGGGGGCGGAGGGGGCGCGACCCCGCTCCCAGACCTCTGCCTGGCTGCTAGATATGTCCGAACAGCTGGGTTGATTCCATCACCTGTTCTACTTCTTCGAATTTCACCTGGGGTTAGGAACATAGGAACAGGAGTAGGCCATTCAGCCCCTCGTGCCTGCTCCGCCATTTGATAAGATCATGGCTGATCTGTGATCTAACTCCATATACCTGTCTTTGGCCCATATCCCTTAATACCTTTGGTTGCCAAAAAGCTATCTATCTCACATTTAAATTTAGCAATTGAGCTAGTTTCAATTGCCATTTGCGGAAGAGAGTTCCAAACTTCTGCCACCCTTTGTGTGTGGAAATGTTTTCTAATCTCACTCCTGAAAGGTCTGGCTCTAATTTTTAGCCTGTGCCCCCTACTCCTAAAATCCCTAACCAGCGGAAATAGTTTCTCTCTATCCACCCTATCTGTTCCCCTTAATATCTTATAAACTTCGATCAGATCACCCCTTAACCTTCGAAACTCTAGAGAATACAACCCCAATTTGTGTAATCTCTCCTTGTAACTTAACCCTTGAAGTCTGGGTATCATTCTAGTAAAGCTACGCTGCACTCCCTCCAAGGCCAATATGTCCTTCCGAAGGTTGCGGTGCCCAGAACTGCTCACAGTACTCCAGGTGCAGTCTAACCAGGGTTTTGTATGCTGCAGCATAACTTCTGCCCCCTTGTACTCTCGTCCTCTAGATATAAAGGCCAGCATTCCATTAGCCTTATTGATTATTTTCTGCACCTGTTCATGACACTTCAATGATCTATGTACCTGAACTCCTAAGTCCCTTTGGACATCCACTGTTTTTAACTTTTTATCATTTAGAAAGTACCCTGTTCTATCCTTTTTTGATCCAAAGTGGATGACCTCACATTTGTCTACATTGAATTCCATTTGCCACAGTTTTGCCCATTCACCTAATCTATCAATATACTTTGTAATTTTATGTTTTCATCTACACTGTTTACAATGCCACCAATCTTTGTGTCATCTGCAAACTTAGATATGAGACTTTCTATGCCTTCATCTAAGTCGTTAATAAATATTGTGAATAATTGAGGCCCCAAGACAGATCCTTGCGGGACTCCACTAGTCACATCCTGCCAATGTGAGTACCTACCCATTATCCCTACTCTCTGTCGCCTTTCGCTCAGCCAACTTCCTAACCAAGACAGTACTTTTCCCTCGATTCCATGGGCTTCTATCTTAGCTAACAGTCTCTTATGTGGGACCTTATCAAATGCCTTCTGGAAGTCCATATAAATAACATCCATTGACATTCCCCTGTCCACTACTTTAGTCACCTCTTCAAAAAAAATTCAATCAGGTTTGTCAGGCACGATCTACCTTTCACAAATCCATGCTGGCTCTCTCTGATTAACTGAAAATTCTCGAGGTGTTCAGTCACCCTATCCTTAATTATAGACTCCAGCATTTTCCCCACAACAGATGTTAGGCTAACTGGTCTATAATTCCCCGGTTTCCCTCCCTCTCCTTTCTTAAAAAGCAGAGTGACATGTGCAATTTTCCAATCTAGAGGGACAGTTCCTGAATCTAGAGAACTTTGAAAGATTATAGTTGGGTCATCTGCAATGTGCTCACCTACTTCCTTTAAAACCCTGGGATGGAAACCATCTGGTCCTGGGGTTGGGTGGATGCTGAACTTGTGTTAAATACCTCATTATGACTATCTGTTTGAAGTTGGATACTAGTTAGGTGCACAGTTGTGGATGTGCCCTGGTGTCCTTCCACACTTTTGGCTGTGTTTTGATGTTGCCAATTACTAGTGTACATTGCCATAATGCAAGGTATGATTTTTACTATTGAGGGGACTGGTTGGCACATTGTTGGTAGACTTGCTTTTTCTTCTCTAGGAACTGGTTTTGAACCCAGCCCAGACTGACTGGATGAAAGCCCCTCTCTCAGCTGGAGGGGTCATGTGTGAAATTAATTTGGACAGTCGACCCAAGTTCCCAGTGGGAGTGGGTCCACAGAACAAAAATTGCACCATATTTCAGTGCTAATTGGCACTAGGTTGGCAACTTGTCTGAGAAAGTGTAGAAAATGGGAAAGTGTCAGATTGATGCAGCAGGGGACACCTTTCTGAGACTGGGGCAGAAGATTAGCTCCAAATCAAGCCACGCCGTATCTCCCCTGATAGTGCTTTGAAGCTCACAATGGGTGTCTGAAATGCGAAGTATTTTGTTCCACAGCGCTCGCATCCCTTGCCTTGATGAGTACAAAACAAAGTCAGCAAAGCTTTTGAAGAGACAGATCAGTTATTTCAGTGTGTGGTAAGGTACTGCCTCATAAACACCAGAAGGTGGTGCCTGATCCTCACACATGAACACTGTTAAATTCAGTTTAATCTGAAATAACAGAGACTGTGGACAAATCTTTGGTCAGTATTTAAGGCTGGAATACTCTTGTTTTCAGCAATAACTCCAGATTGTTTTGCAGATGTACAGAATTTTATGAGCCAGTTTCATCGAGATTTTATTTTTGAAAGGATCCCCTTTTTTTTTCCTCCCTCCCCCCCACTTTTTGCAAATTATGTTGTGCAGGATATTTGATTATTAAAGCTGATCCTGTCTGTGTGCACATACAAAGGGGTTATTGGATAGAAATGAGGAGAAGGAACCTGGTCTGACTTATCACCTCCTTCTGCATCCCCCTCCTTCTGCATCCCCCTCCATGTTTCTCCTCTTCCTGCTTAGCTATGGATGATGAGGTCAATTGTACTCTTACTCCCCATCCCACCCCCACCACCAGTTACACTGAACTTGGGTTCATGCTGCTCTAGAGGGTACCGTAACATAGTGGTTATGTTGCTGGACCAATAATCCAGAGAACGTGAGTTCAAATTCCACCATGGAGGTTTGAGAATTTGAATTCAGTTTTAAAAAAATCCTTAAAAGTGACCACTATGATGCTGTTGGATTGTCGTAAAAACCCAACTGGTTCACTAATGTCTTTTAGGGAAGGAAACCTGCTGTCCTTACCCGTTCTGGCCTATATGTGACTCCAGTCCCACACCAATGTGGTTGACTCTTAACTGCCCTCTGAAGTGGCCTAGGAAGCCCCTCAGTTGAATCAAACACTACCAGTGGTTCAGGAAGTAGGCCCACTACCATCTTCTCAGGGCAACTAGGAATGGGCAGTAAATGCTGACCGTACCAGCGATGCCCACATTCCTAGAAATAATTTTTAAAAATGGGACAGGACAGCACCAGTTGGTACATTTACCCATTGCACCAATGGGGTTGGTGGTCATTTGGATGCTTTTCAACACTTTCTCTCTGTTACACTGGCTGAGTGTTTTGTGAGTTTAGCTCGCTGAACAAAAATACCAAACACAATTGTGTGGATGGTAGAAGCCCTTTTAAACAGCATGATTAGATCCTTTGGAAGCCAAGAAGCGAGTTACTTGTTATAAAAAAAAGCTTGAATCAAGACCTTGTGAAACATTTTGCTGTTGCTTGTAATCTGCGTTCCTTTAATTCCAGGTGAAGCTATCTACCTCATCGCTAGTTGGGAACAATGTGCCTCGTCAGAGGTTGAGGAAGAGGCAGAAGGTACTGAACCTGGCTAGAAGGTACACCAAGTGCAAATTGTTTTAGCCTAATTATAACTATCTTGATGAAGGGGAGGAAAGGAGAGAAATGGTAGATTCCTCCTTGATCCTTGTCCAGATGATAATCTTGTAATCCCGTCGTCTATGCTATTACTGGATTTGCTGCACCTACAAGAATTTTTAAAAAAAATGCACTTCCTCAATTAAGAAACTTCATTGATTATTAAGTCAATTTCCATTTTGGGATACGCTTGAAGGACCATTGTAGTTCGGCTCAAATTGTTCTCTCTTCTTTTCCCACCCCCCCCCCCCCCCCCCACCAAGTGCCACGTAGTTTTGGCTGAGCTCTGGTCACAGTAACAGCAACTTTAAGTTCCAGGGAGAGGTGTCTAAAAGGAGACTCCAGAGTCTTAGATCCTAAGGGTTTGGCACGTGTTTTTGTGAGTCAATAACTACTTGCATTTATGTTGCGCCTTTAACATAGCAAAACGTCCCAAGACGCTTCATGAGCGTTATTAAACAAAATTTGACACCGAGCCACATAAAAAGATATTAGGACAAGTGACCAAAAGCTTGGTCAAAGAGGTAGGTTGTAAGGAGCATCCCAAAGGAGGTAGAGAGGTGGGGAGGTTTAGGAAGGGAATTCCAGTGCTTAGGGAGCTGAAGGTACTGCCGCCAATGGTGGAGCGATTAAAGTCGGGGATATGCAAGAGGCAAGAATTGGAGGAGGGCAGAGATCTCGGAGGGTGGTCGGGCTGGAGGAAGTTACAGAGATAGGGAGAGGCCAGGCCATGGAGGGATTTGAAAATAAGGTTGAGAAATTTAAAATCGTGGCATTCCCGGACGGGGAACCAATGTAGGTCAGCGAGCACAGGAGTAATGGGAGAACGGAACTTGGTGTGAGTTAGGATACAGGCAGCAAAGTTTTGGATAAGCTTAAGTTTATGGAGGGTGGAAGAAGGGAAGCCAGCCAGGTGAGCATTGGATTAGTCGAGTCTAGAGGTAACAAAGGCATGGATGAGGCTTTCAGCAGCAAATGAGCTGAGGCAGGGGCGGAGACGGGCGATGTTAGAGGTGGAAGTAAGCAGTTTTGATGATGGAGCAGATATGGGATCGGAAGCTCATCTCGGGGTCAAATAGGATGCTGAGGTTGTGAACGGTCGGTTCAGCCTCGGACAGTGGCCAGGGAGGGGGATGGAGTCAGTGGCTAGGGAATGGCGTTTGCGGCGGGGACCAAAGACAATGTATTTGGTTGGAGGAAATTTCGGCTCATCCAGTACTGGATGTCAGACAAGCAGTGTGACAAATGAGAGACAGTGGAGGGGTCGAGAGTGGTGGTGGTGAGATAGGGCTGGGCGTTGTCAGCGTACTTGTGGAATCTGACATTGTGTTTTCGGATGATGTTGCCGAGGGGCAGCATGTAGATGACTGCAGAGATAGTAGATGCATTGGTATTAATTTTCCAACATTCCGTAGATTCTGGAAAGGTCCCATCAGATTGGAAAATAGCGAATGTAACTCCTCTATTCAAGAAAGGAGGGAAACAGGAAACTACAGGCCAGTTAGCTTAACATCTGTCATAGGGAAAATGCGAGAATCTATTATTAAGGAGGTTATTGCAGGGCACTTAGAAAATCTCAATGCAATCAGGCAGAGTCAACATGGCTTTGTGAAAGGGAAATTGTGTTTGACTAATTTATTAGAGTTCTTTGAGGAAGTAACAAGCAACATGGATAAAGGGGATCCTGTGGATGTGGTGTACTTGGATTTCCAGAAGGCTTTTGACAAGGTGCCACATCAAAGGCTACTACACAAAATAGGAGCTCATGGTGTAGGGGGTAACATATTAGCATGGATAAAGGATTGGTTAGCTAACAGGAAACATTTTCAGGTTGGCAAGATTTAATGAGTGGAGTGCCTCAGGGATCAGTGCTTGGGCCTCAACTATTTACAATCCATATCAATGACATGGATGAAGGGACCGAATGTATGGTTGCTAAATTTGCTGATGACACAAAGGTAGGTAGGAAAGTAAGTTGTGAAGAGAACATAAGGAGTCTGCAAAGGGATATAGATAGGTTAAGTGAGTGGGCAAAAATTTGGCAGATGGAGTATAATGTGGGAAAATGTGAACTTGTCCACTTTGGCAGGAGGAATAGAAAAGCAGTATATTTAAATGGAGAGAGATTGCAGAGCTCTGAAGTACAGAAGGATCTGGGTGTCCTAGTACATGAATCACAAAAAGTTAGTATGCAGGTACAGCAAGTGATTAGGAAGGCAAATGGAATGGAATATAAAAGTAGAGATGTTTTGCTACAGTTGTAAAGGGCATTGGTGAGACCACATCTAGAATACTGTGTGCAGTTTTGGTCGTCTTATTTAAGAAAGGACATAATTGCTTTGGAGGCGGTTTAGAGAAGGTTCACTCGACTGATTCCTGGGATGAGGGGTTATCTTATGAGGAAAGGTTGGACAAGTTGGGCCTGTATACACTGGAGTTTAGAAGAATGAGAGGTGATCTTGTTGAAACATAAGATCCTGAGGGGACTAGAAGGGGTAGATGCTGAGAGGATGATTCCCCTTGTGGGAGAGACTAGAACTAGGGGCCACAGTTTAAAAATAAGGGGTCTCCCATTTAAGACGGAGATGAGGAGAAATTTTTTCTGAGGGTCGTGAGTCTGTGGCACTCCCTTCCCCAGAGAGCGGTGAAGGCAGGGTCATTGAATATTTTTAAGGCTGAGTTAGATAGATTCCTGATTAACAAGGGAGTCAAAGGTAGACGGGAAAGTAGGGTTGAGGTCACAATCAGATCAGCCGTGACCTTATCAAATGGCAGAGCAGGCTCAAGGGGCCGAATGGCCTACTCCTGCTCTTAATTTGTACGTTCGTAAATAGGAGGAGGCCAAGGATAGATCCTTGGGAGACTCCAGAGGTAACGGAGCGGGAAGAGGAACCATTGCAGGTGATTCTCTGGCTATGACCAAAGTCGTCTTACCTAATGGCTAGGCTAGACTTGAGCACGTAATCCAGGCTGACGCTTCAATACAGTACTGAGGGAGTGCTGCACTGTCTGAGGTGCTGTCTTTTGGAGGAGACATTAAACCGAGGCGCCGTCTGCCCTCTCGGGTGGATGTATAAGATCCCATGGCACTATTTTGAAGAAGAGCAGGGGAGTTCTCCCTGGTGTCCTGGTCAACACTTATCCCTCAACCAAAATCACTAATACAGATTAACTCATTACTGTTTGTTGGACCTTACTGTGCGCAAATTGGCTGCGGCATTCTGTCCATTATAGCAGTGACAATACTTGAAAAGTACTTCTTTGGCTGTAAAGCACTTTGGGACGTCCTGAGATTGTGAACGGCGCTATATAAATGCAAGTTCTTTCATTATTTCTATCTAATGTGTATATATGTCCTCTACATCTATAGTTAGTGCAGGTAATGGTAGTTTAGAAGAGTATCTAACAAGACTAACACTGGGGAGTTCCTTTCATTTCATAAACATTGAGAGCGATCCTTGAATGACTTATGTCATCTGACCGCAGAAGTGTGATGCTGATTGTACGTGTGTTTATTGCAACGCCTATGAGTCCTGCTCGGGTGAGTCACCATTTGACTCTATTTCTTCCCTTTGCTGTTCCCGACCTGGCGCGATGCACAATTCCTCACTATGATAAGATGGGCAGCTGACGTTCTCTGCCAGTCCTTTGGGGAATGGAGCTGAGAACTGTTTGGTTGCAGCTGGATCTTATATTAGGAGTGTCGAGCTAATAGTGGGTGAAGTTTGGGCCAAATGACCTTCTCTCGTCCTTTCCATCCCTTATATTTTTATTAAGAACGATAATGTAAATCTTTTTGCCTCCAATTATAGCTTTATTTTTCATATGATTTTTACAAGAATGTATGTATTTTTTAAAAAAAAACAAATACCTGCCTCAATTCTGATGGTATCGGGGAATTACGTGAGGCAGGCTGCCTGCCGTTTTGTTTCTGTGTGTCAGATGGTGTAGCCTAATGACACATCCATAAAGCTGTTCCGAGGACACATTTTTCACAAAACTGACTCCGGTTACTGACAGTGCAGAGAGACTTGGAGCACTTGTACCAGGCAAGTGGGGAAACCAAAGATTTTTTTTACAGCTTATTACGTTCTTCCAAAACCCCTGATTCAGCAGCTGGTGGTTTACTCTGTGTACAAGGTACAGAATCCAGCTGATGGTTTACTCTGTGTACAAGGTACAGAATCCAGCTGATGGTTAACTCTGTGTACAAGGTACAGAATCCAGCTGATGGTTAACTCTGTGTACAAGGTACAGAATCCAGCTGATGGTTAACTCTGTGTACAAGGTACAGAATCCAGCTGATGGTTAACTCTGCGTACAAGGTACAGAATCCAGCTGATGGTTAACTCTGTGTACAAGGTACAGAGTATTATGGGTTTGGATAACTAACGGCACACAAGTTGCAGAGTTGCAGCTAATGGTTAACTCTGTGTGCAAGGTGGTGCTGACACTGCTTGAGCTTAGAGTTGTGAAGTTTGACTGCTGGTATTGAATGTAGACTTGGAGTCACAAAAAGCATTGGGGTGCAGCTGCGGCAGCTCTGGGTGCTCCTGGCATAAACTTGGGTTTCTGGTGTAAATGGCAGGAACTATTCATTGACAGCTATCCTCAATCAGAACTGGTTTTGGTGGATATTTTATGTCTTTTTTGCTTTATTTATTTTTTTGAGGGATGCATTTTTTTTCTCAAAGAAGACCGGGGGTGTTGCCTCGGAATCAGCCAGCACCCCTAATGTGTAGTGGTCTCAATGCAAAGGTTTAGATGGGAAACCTTAATAAGGGAAGGTAGTGTGTAAGGAGATGGTACTGTTGGCAAGATAGGGTTGTCCACAGGGGCCATCAGTTCAGGGGGATGTCTGAGTGTTTACTGAGTTTGTACATGAGCCCTTTAGGGTAATGCTGATGGCTATTTGTGTTCAACTGCATCCAGCTATCATTTATATTCATGTTACATTCAATGTACTCCAGCAATTTTTAAAAAAATATTACTCGCAACTTGTAATTGCAGTATCAATTTATTTTACTCATGTTCTTTGTAGGATACTCCGCCTTAAGAAGGAGCCTCCAATCCTGCAGCCAAAGGAGCCACCCTCCTCACTGCTGGAGGCTGATCTGACAGAATTTGACGTGAAGAACTCCCACTTACCCTCTGAGGTCCTTTACATGCTCAAGAATGTTAGGTAAGCATTGGATTAAAAACTCAAGTCAGTGAGGCCACTTGCACCATACAAGTTCAGTGTTGTTGCTAGGCCTATCAGTTCCTTATAGGGCAATTGTACTTAACCCAATACTGTTTAATGTACCAATACATCTTTTTGAGTGATGCTCCTAAATCAACACCTTTGTCTCATCACTACCAGTATTGGTGACAGCCTGAAAGAATGGTGGAAGCAGATTTATTAGTAACTTTCAAAAGGGAATTGGGTATCTACTTGGGATAAGAAAAATTTGGAGGGCTAGGGGGAAAAAGCAGGGGAATGGGACTAATTGGATAACCCTTACCAAGGGCCGGCACAGGCACGATAGGCCGAAAAGCCTCCATCTATGCTGTAAGAGTCTGTGATTCTACATGCAACCAGTCTCAGTTGACCTGATGCTAAACATATCCAAGCAATGCAGACCAGCAATCAACAAAGCCAACAGAATGTTGAACATAGACAAAACAGCTGAACACAAGTCTGAGGAGGTTCTGGTCAGACCTCACCTTGAGTATTGCATTGAGTTCTGGCACAAGACACAAGTGCTGGAAACGGGGCTGAGAAGATCAACGATGCTGATCCCCAGGGTTAGAGGTCTGAGTTACCAAGAACAAACTGGAGTGATGGCGAGTAAGAGATGGAAAATGAGGAAGAAATTATGTCATATGGGAGATGGGCCAGCGGAGAGGAGATGCGGGCAGGGTGAGAGAGAGAGAGAGCGGGAGGAGTTCAGGATGATAATAGAGAGAGAGAGAGAGAGAGAGAGATAAGGCCACAGAATAGGAGGGTGGAAGCGAAATGGGACAAGATCACTATACATGCTAATGCCTTCTACAGTCATGTATCAATCTTCATTTCTCTCTGCACTTAAATGATTTATCAGCTGAGTCTGTGGTGTGTTATTGTGGGCTGAGGACAGGATTAATTACAATGCTGATTGTAATGGGTTAAATATTTCTGAAGAAATGCTGGTAAAAAAACTTGTAAGATTTATTCTGGAGGGTATGAGTCAAGCTTTGAGCTGCATCATCGTTTTATTGGGCCAGTGATCTGCCCTCTAGACACAGCACTTTTTAATATTGGAAAATACTGGAGATGTCAGCAGCTATACACATTTACAGTTACTTGAAGGGGCCTATATTAACGGGATAACAGTGCAGTACCTGTACTTGTGCTATGAAATGGTGTTTATTGCGCTCAGCAGTGATAACAACGACTTGCATTTATGTTGCGCCTTTAACTTAGTAAAATGTCCCAAGGCGCTTCACAGGAGCGTAATCAGACAAAAATTAACACCAAGCCAAAGAAGGAGACATTAGGACAGGTGGGTCAAAGGTGTAGGTTTTAAGGAGAGTTTTAAAGAAGGAGAGAGAGGCAGAGAGGTTTTGGGAGGGAATTCCAGAGCTTGGGGCCTAGACGGCTGAAGGCACGGCCGTCAATGGTGTGGCGAAGGAAGTGGGGAATGCGCAAGAGGCGAAAGTTGGAGGAACATAGAGTTCTTGGAGGGTTGTAGGGCTGGAGGAGGTTACAGAGCTAGGGAGGGGTGAGGCCATGGAGGGATTTGAACACGAGGATGAGAATTTTAAAAATCGAGGCGTTGCCAGACCAGCAGCCAACGTAGGTCAGCGAGCACAGGGGTGATGGGTGAGCGGGACTTGATGCGAGTTAGGTTACAGGCAGCAGAGTTTTGGATGAGCTCAAGTTTTTGGAGGGTGGAAGATGGCAGCCCGGCCAGAAGAGCATTGGAATAGTTGAGTCTGGAGGTATCAAAAGCATGGATGAGGCTTTCAGCGGCAGATGGGCTGAGGCGAGGCAGAAATGGACGATATGCAGGTGGAAGTAGGCGGTCTTGGTGATGGAGAGGATATGAGGTCGGAAGCTTAGCTCGGTCAAATAGGACACTGAGGTTGTGAAGAGTCTCGTTTAGCCTGAGACAGTGGTCAGAGAGGGGGGTGAAAATGGTGGCTAGGGAATGTAGTTTGAGGCTGGGGCCAAAGATAGTGACTTCGGTCTTCCCAATGTTGAATTGAAGGAAATTTTGGCTCAGCCAGAACTGGATGTTGGACAAGCAGTGTGACAACACAGAAGCAGTGGAGGGGTCGAGAGAGATGGTGGATGAAGTAGAGCTGGGTATCATCAGCGTGCATACGGAACCTGACGTGTTTTCGGATGATGCTGCCAAAAAATAGGAGGGGGCCAAGGATAGATCCTTGGGGGACTTCAGAGGTAATGGTGCTTTTGGGGGGGTGGGGGGTGGGGGAAGGAGAGAAGAGAAGCCATTTCAGGAGTTTCTGTGGCTACGACTGAATAGGTAAGAGTAGAACCATATGTGGGCACTCCCTCTCAGCTGGACAATGGAGGAGAGGCTAAATTAAATAAAACAATTACACTGCAGGTACACGAAAAGGATTGGTTATCCTATGCTAGTTTTTACTGAGACTGAACATGAGACATCTTCCATGAAAATGTCTGAAAATGTATTTATATTTGCATTATTTCTGTGGGCTTCTCCCTCCCAAGTTTCAAATATCCATAATTGTTTTTATTAAATATATACTGTTAACAGAGATCTTGAAGGCCCTGTTTTCATGCTTTGGGTCTCTGGTTCTAAGCGATGGGGATTACTCGCAGCTGTCAGTCTCCTATAGGGCATCGGTGCCTTTTGAGTGCACCACTGTTCGTGGTCTTATAAGCAGCTAGACGATGCTGCAACAGTGTGGCGAGGACTGCTCCGTCCCTGCAGGCTCCTGCTACCTCCCCTCTTTCACAGGCATAGTGTTCATTTTATCCGTCTCCAGAAGGATGAAGGAGCTCTGCGGGATTCAAAGTCCAGACCATTTGGGCCCGAGGCTGGTACTTGACTGAGCTACCTGACTTCCATCACTAAAAGCTAGTGGACAGGTGTAAAAAATAATCAAAAAGGCTAATGGAATGTTGGCCTTTATCTCAAGGGAGCTGGAATACAAAGGGGTGGAAGTTATGTTACAGTTATACAAAGCTCTGGTTAGACCCCATCTGGAGTACTGCATTCAGTTCTGAGCACCGCACCTCAGGAAGGATACATTGGCCTTGGAGGGGGTGCAGTGCAGATTCACCAGAATGATACCAGGGCTTAAAGGGTTTGATCACGAGGACAGGTTACATAGACTAGGTTTGTATTCCCTTGCGTCTGGAAGATTAAGGGGTGATCTAATTGAGGTGATTAAGATGATTAAAGGAGTTGATAGGGTAGATAGAGAGAAACTATTTCCTCTGGTGGGGGAGTCCAGAACAAGAGGGTATAACCTTAAAATTAGAGCTAGGACGTCCAGGGCTGATGTCAGGAAGCACTTCGTCACATAAAGGGTAGTGGAAATCTGGAATTGTCTCCCCAAAAAGCTGTTTAAGGCTTGGGGGAGTCGATTGAAAATTTCAAAACTGAGATTGATAGATTTTTGTTAGGCAAGGGTATTGAGGATTATATAGAGTCAAGGCAGGTAAATGGAGTTAAGATACAGATCAGCCATGGTGTAATTGAATGGCAGAACAGGCTCGAGAGGCTGAATGGCCTCCTCCTGTTCCTATGTTCCACAGTGAGACGTATTGATTGCAGACTTGCTGGTTTCCTCACAGAAAAGGAGGGAAAGAGTATCGCCAAGTGGGTCTGTGCAGACCGCACATCTCGGTGACACCAGCAGGGTTTTGGGACCGGGTTGTCTGACTGTTCTGTCAGCTGAGAAATTATGAGTGGCTGGAGAGGAGGGAATCTCAAACGCACAAAATATTTAACAAGCCTGCCCTTCTATTGCAACTGTATCACTAAAGTCCAGTTGCTGCCTCAGTAGCACTACAGAGTTATTGGTGTCTCCATGTTATCTTCTATAGCTTTAAGATAAGCGTTTATTCCAGGTATGTCACAGCTTGTGTCCAGACCTGCCGTCTTGGGTTATCGAGCAGTTTTGTTCGTTGTAACGCTAAACATTCACTTGAATGACTCCAGGTAACACTGCTACCCAAGAAAGAATTCTTCCATCAAATGCCTTATTACATTTTAAATGATCCCTTGCCACTTGCATTCAATGGGATTTTTTAAGTGCTTTCAGCAAGTTAAAGGTTAATTTGCTGTATAACACTCCCACAAAAATCAGATTAAAGTATGCCTTCTCCAGGGTCAGCTAAACAGATTTGCTTGCACAGAACCTCAAATGTTGCTCGCCTTGTGCAGATATTGCTGTACAGTAAATCTGAAGTTATTTGCTTTCAATTTTTTTACCATTCTTGTGGCGTGTGCAAGTATATGTGATTTCCGTAGCTTCTACTGGAGTCTGGCGCAGGCTGTTTTGAGCTGATGTTTTGCCTGTTTAATTCAGAGATCTGAACTTCTGGTAGTTTTTAAAATTTGGGTCCTGTTTCCTGATGACCCAATGGTGTAGGTACTGTCCAGTGTATTACTAAACCCATGCAGACCATTAGGCCCCAGGTTCAATCCCCAGTCTGTACTGAGATAGCTAATCTCATCTGGGTCAGTAGTTGGAGTGCTACCATTGTGTCATCCGGGGCGGGGAGGGGGAAAAGCAGCTAGGGTTCCCGCTGTTGATTCTTGCTGGAAAGTACATATTGGATGGGATTACTGTATTTCCAGCATTTTCTGTTTTTATTGCAGTGCTAAATGTCAATGATATTCCATAATTGACTTCTAGGAGGTTCCCAAGAGCAGCCTGGGCTGAAACGCTGTCAGATTGTTTCTTTCACTGAATGGGTGTCAGTTCGTGCCTCCCTACCATGGCATGGTTGACATCAGGAGCACCTTGAAACAAGATGCCTCGAGATCTTAAACAAATACATATTAAGATACTAAACAACATAGAATAAGTAAATCTGGAACACTCTGCACACACCAGGGAATTATTGTATGGCTCGGTCATCCTCGTTGAGCCGCTTGGGAGCTTGTGAAATGTATATATTTTTCTTAAAATCCTAAACTTTGACTCCAAAATACTAGTTCCATTCTGAGCATTTGCATGAGGCAGGGGAAACCCCTGGCTGAGCTCGTAGGTGTTTCAGAGCTTCTTTTGATTTGATTTGATTCAACCAGATTTTGCTGGAGCGTGGTTTCACTAGTTAGACTTGGTGCACGATTAGGTTTTTAAAATTTTATGCCCACAAAGTTGCTGGGCGTGCGAGCTGATAACGGCGCAGCGAGAGAAACAGGGCATCTGGGGTCTTGGTGAACAACGGGACAAACAGTGTACCAATGCGATTTAAGGATTGAGAAATAAACAGAGCAATGACTGAGAGGGAGGATAATTTAGAGTGGGTGAATTCAATGTCAGATCAGGTACAGAAAGAGAAATAGAGAGGGAAAGAGAGACAGAAAGGAAAAGTAAGAATTTAAAAATAAAATTGACATTTTTAAAATCTGAAACAATTCACAGTCTGAAGGAGTGACACTCCACACCCACTCTAAATTATCCTCCCTCTCAGTCATTGCTCTGTTTATTTCTCAATCCTTAAATCGCATTGTTTACTTTCTGGGCAAGAGAGGTTGATTGGCAGTTATTAACAATTATCACGTAGTTAAAAGGGTACTTGCGTTATTAATTACTAGACGTTACTTTCTGTGGCGAGTTTAATGGGCAAGTGCAGTAACCTCGTGAAAATCACAGGGAGGTTAAGGGCGAGATGCCGTTTTCGTGAGGCTAATGGCAGAGCAGCACAAGTCAGCCAGAAACTTGTGGCGATTCACAATCTCTTCCTCGCTACAAGTTGCTGGCCGATTTGCGCATTAATAATGCCATGTGTCGTTCGGATGCCAGTATTTTTTAGGCAAAATCTGGCCCATTGTGTATGGTGTGGGTGCAGTGCCAATAGGAGAGTGTAACGTGGTGGTGATGTAAGTGAAGCTCCTTTATAAAAGTGAATCGCACAAGTGAGTGTGGCTCTGCTGTGAATCATTAATGAGGGTCAGTGTGAGCGCAGTGTTAAAAATTCTGACAGAGTCTAAACTCAAACGCAAACCTACCTTTTCTCTTTACAGGTACCGGCGGACATGCTGTGCATTTTCAGCATCTTATGTTTTTTTTAATTTAGTGCTAAATGTGTCGCTCTTTATGCTTGCAGGGTGCTGGGACACTTTGAGAAACCACTGTTCCTGGAACTGTGTAAACACATGTTCTTTGTGCAGTTCGACGAGGGGGAGTACATCTTCCGGCCAGGTGAGATTGACGACAGCATCTACGTGGTACAGGACGGGAGGCTGGAACTCTGCATCAGTGAGAATGTAAGAACGTGTTTCCCTCTCGTACTGATGAGCAGCTTTAACCGTTTCGAATAATTTAGTTCTAGTACTGTTAATAAGTGGCATCTTCTGGCCCACATCAAAAATCAAACCATTAGAGACTTACTAATTTTATTATGCTCCCTTTTCTATCTTTTAATAATTCTGTTTAATCGGTGGAAGCTAATCACATTGAAGTTGTTGTCTAAGAGGAGCTGCCCTGTTTGATATGTGTGAAGGAGTTGAGTTTACACTACGGGCAGTAGTAATTACTCAAGGTGCTTCAGCTGTGACTGGGAATTTAATCACATTGTCAGGCCCAGTAATTCCTCCCAGTCAGCGTACCTTGCTGCTGACTGTATCACTGCCAGATCTCCCACTGCGTTACTGACTGTATCACTGCCAGATCTCCCACTGCGTTACTGACTGTATCACTGCCAGATCTCCCACTGTTACTGATTACTCTACCTATGTTAATCTAGTTCCGGCACGCTGTCGGGGTTGGTAACTCTTCCCAGCAAATGTCATCCGTGTTACTGACTGCATCTGGACTGATGTTAATTCAGCTCCCTGACACTGTCGAGCTCAGTAACTCTTCCCAGCCAGTGCCCTCTCTTTCTACTGATGCTGATCCAGCTTCTTAAAGGCTTTGTAGCTTCTCGCAGCCTTATCCCTGGTGACAGTACTTACGTTTAAAAAGAAAGACTGAAATAAAGTAAAAACAAATGGTTGTTCTATTACTCCTAACATCAACAAAATGGTGCAGCATCAAAACAACACTACCAAGTGGCTTTTTATCAGTGAAAGAAAGAATGAAAGACTTGTGCATATATATATGTCTCAGAAAGCCCCCCAAGGGCTTCACGTAAAACAAATTGCTTTGCAGTTCGGTCACTATTACCAAGGCAAATGTGGCAATCACTTTGTACATATTAAGGTCCCATAACAGCAATGAGGTGAACGGCCAGTTAATTTATTTTTGATGGTGATGATTGGGGGAGTAATGTTAACCAGGACACTAGGAGAGCTCCCTGTTCTTCTTTGAATAGTGCCATGAAATCTTTAATGCCCAACTTAACCATCTGAATAGGCAGATGGGGCCTTGGTTTAATGTTTCACCTGAAGGATGGCACCACCTCTGACAAGCAGCAGTCAAGTGCCAGTTTAGATCATATGCCCAAGTCCTTCTGACTCGTGAGCGAAACTAATGCTGAATTGTGTATCAGCTTTCAATTGCTCATGTGCAGTACATATTAGCAGGTGTATTTGCAAAGAATCACAGAATAGCCATTTTTCCATGAATTTCCCCCTTTCTTGGTTTCCCAGTGCCTCTCATCGCGGGTCCAAAGGGGGAACATGCAATCAGCCCCCAGGTCTGTGTCAATGACATTCCATAATTGGCTACCTATCCTGGGATGAAACTCTGTCAGAATGTTTCTTTCACTGTGAGACTTCAGTTCGTGCCTCCCTACCATGGCATGGTTGACATCAGGAGCACCTTGAAATAAGATAACTTGAGATCTTATACAAATGTATATTAAGATACTAAACAACATGGATTAAGTAAATCTGGAACACTACTCCAAGGTAAACAGTGACAGTAAGACAAGGGCGTACAAATTCAACTAATAAAAGGCAAATTTAACACACGTCAGTAAGTTCTTCTTCACACAAAGAACAGACTTCTGGGTAGGTAGTGGAGGCAACATTCTTAGTCATGTAACAGCCAATTGGGAGGTGTAACGATGGGACTGTAGGTGTTTCTTTTCGGTTGGGTGAGCTCAAATAGGCTGAATGGCACCCCTCAGCAGTGTTTATTTATCTTGTGAACATTTTGTGTGGCCAACAACAGGAGTATCCAAAGCACCCTGCCATTGCTTTGAATTCCTTTTATCTCACTGTAAGGCTCCTTGTGTCATTCCATGACCAAGGAGGCTCGGTCGATGGCTTGGCCCAGCTGCTGCCTGCTTTTACTCTTGAGCCAGTGTGTGTGGGAGAGAGACAGGCACGCGCACGGACAGGCAGGCGGATGCAGAGAGGCAGGCAGGCAAACACACAGAGTGCAGGAACGACTTGAGTTTTGAATCTTTTTTGTTCCTTCGTGGGGAGGAAAAATACAGCACCTTTTAATGCACAGAAATGTCCCGAGGAGCTTCGTAAGTAGACATGAGGAAAACAGACATTGAGCCGGGAAGGGAGAAATCTCCTGCAATACAGTGGCATACCGATACACCGTGTCAGGTAAAGATCAAAATATGCATTTTGGAGTGGTTGATAGTTAAATTGTAGTCAAATAAGTGACTTGGTACTTTAAGTAGTTATTTGAATGGCTATCTAAGCTAATTTTAGTTCTGTGTTTGATCAGGATGGCAATGAGGTTGTGGTGAAAGAAGTCCAACCAGGTGACAGTGTGCACAGTCTCCTCAGTATCCTGGATGTCATTACTGTGAGTAAATACTGCACAACATGCAGGCAATTTTATTGTGGGTGTTAGTTGCCAGGAGTGAGTCACGCAACTTTAACTACATCCTTGTGATCTGTGGGGCAGTTTGGCTTGGTATTTTGTTCTGTCAGTGATGCTCGCGCTCACTTTAATTTTTGTAAAATATTTAACAATGTTCATCAGATTTGATTTATAGAAGTATATGTTCTTTTCACAACGCATGGCTCCTCTGTGTTCCCAAATGCAATACATTTTTCCTCATACAGTTACTAAAATTAATTGCCCCTCATGTCTGTGGTCATAATTTACTAGATTCAGCCTCCCTTCGATTAATCATAGTATCATAGTACATACAGCACAGGAGGAGGCCACTTGGCCCATCGTGCCTGTGCTGGCTCTTTGAAAGAGCTATCCAATTAGTCCCATTCCCCTTCAAGTATTTATCCAATTCCCTTTTGAAAGTTACTATTGAATCTGCTTCCACCACCCTTTCAGGCAGTGCTTTCCAGATCATTACAACTCGCTGCATAAAAAAATGTTTCCTCATGTCGCCTCTGGCTCTTTTGCCAATCACCTTAAATCCATGTCCTCTGGTTACCGACCTTTCTGCTACTGGAAACAGTTTCTCCTTATTTACTCTGTCAAAACCTTTCATGATTTTGAACACCTCTTAACCATCTCTGTTCAAAGGAGAACAATCCCAGCTCCTCCATTCTCTCCACATAACTGAAGTCCCTCATCCCTGGTACCATTCTAGTAAATCTCTTCTGCACCCTCTCTAAGACCTTGACATCCTTCCTAAAATGTGGTGCCCAGAAATGAACACAATACTCCAACTGAGGCCTAACCAGTGGTTTATAAAGGTTTAGGATAATTTCCTTGCTTTTGTACTCTATGCTTCTATTAATAAAGCCCAGGATCCCATATGCATTTTTAACAGCCTTCTCAACTTGTCCTGCCACCTTCAAAGACTTATTTACGTACACCGCGCCCCCCCCCCCCCCACCAAGTCTCTCTGTTCCTGCACCCCCTTTAAAATTGTACCATTTAGTTTATATTGCCTCTCCTCATTCTTCCTACTAAAATGCATCACTTCACACTTCTGCATTAAATTTCGTCTGCCATGTATCTGCCCATTTCACCAGTCTGTCAATCTCCTCCTGAAGTCTGTTACTATCCTCCACGTTGTTTACTATATTTCCGAGTTTCTTGTCATCTGCAAACTTTAAAATTATACCCTCTACACCCAAGTCCAGGTCATTAATATATGTCAAAAAGAGCAGTGGTCCTAATACTGACCCCTGGGGAACACCACTGTACACTTCCCTCCGGTCTGAAAAACAACTGTTCACCACTACTCTCTGCTTTCTGCCCCATAGCCAACTTTGTATCCGTGCTGCCACTGTCCCTATAATCCCATGGGCTTTAATTTTGCTGACAAGTCTATTATGTGGTACTTTATCAAATGCCTTTTGAAAGTCCATATACACAACATCAACTGCACTACCCTCATCAACCATCTCCGTTACCTCATCAATCACGATTTTCCTTTCACAAATCTTGGTGACTCTCATTTATTAGCCCATACTTTTCCAAGTGCCCATTCATTTTGTCCCGGATTATTGTGTCTCAAAATTTCTCCACCACCACCGTTAGGCTGACTGGCCTGTATCCGGGTTTATCCTCCTCCCCATTTTTGAACAGAGGTATAACATTTGCAACCCTCCAGCCCTCTGGCACCATCCCCATATCTAAGGAGGATTGAAAGATTGTGGTCAGAGCCTCTGCAATTTCCACCCTTACTTTCCTCAGTAATCTAGGATGCAACCCATCTGGACTGGGTGACTTTTCTACTTTGAGTACTGCCATTCTTTTAAGTTTTTTTATTCGTTCATGTGAGCGTCACTGGCACGGCCTGCATTTATTGCCCATCCCTAATTGCCCTTGAGAAGGTGGTGGTGAGCCGCCTTCTTGAACCCCTGCAGTCCATGTGGTGAAGGTTCTCCCACAGTGCTGTTAGGAAGGGAGTTCCAGGATTTTGACCCAGTGACGATGAAGGAACGGCGATATATTTCCAAGTCTGGATGGTGTGTGACTTGGAGGGGAAAGTTCCATGTGCCTGCTGCCCTTGTCCTAGGTGGTAGAGGTCACAGGTTTGGGAGGTGCTGTCGAAGAAGCCTTGGCGAGTTGCTGCAGTGCATCCTGTAGATGATATACACTGCAGCCACAGTGCGCCAGTGATGAAGGGAGTGAATGTTTAGGATAGTGGATTGGGTGCCAATCAAGTGGGCTGCTTTGTCCTGGATGGTGTCGAGCTTCTTGAGTGTCGTTGGAGCTGCACTCATCCTTGCAAGTGGGGAGTATTCCATCACTGTCTTGACTTGTGCCTTGTAGATGGTGGAAAGGCTTTGGGGAGTCGGGGTGAGTCACTCACCGCAGAATACCCAGCCCCTGACCTGCTCTTGTAGCCATGGTATTTATGTGGCTGGTCCAGTTAAGTTTCTGGTCAATGGTGACCCCCAGGATGTTGATGGGGGATTCGGCGATGGTAATGCCTTTGAATGTCATGGGAAGGTGGTCAGACTCCCTCTTGTTGGAGATGATCATTGCCTGGCACTTGTCTGGCACGAATGTTACTTGCCACTTATGAGCCCAAGCCTGGATGTTGTCCAGGTCTTGCTGCAGGCGGGCACGGACTGCTTCATTATCTGAGGGGTTGCGAATGGAACTGAACACTGTAATCATCAGGCAACATCCCCATTTCTGACCTTATGATGGAGGGAAGGTCATTGATGAAGCAGCTGAAGATGGTTGGGCCAAGGACACTGCCCTGAGGAACTCCTGCAGCAATGTCCTGGGGCTGAGATGATTGGCCTCCACCAACCACTACCATCTTCCTTTGTGCTAGGTATGACTCCAGCCACTGGAGAGTTTTCCCCCTGATTCCCATTGACTTCAATTTTACTAGGGCTCCTTGGTGCCACACTCGGTCAAATGCTGCCTTGATGTGAAGGGCAGTCACTCTCACTGTACCTCCTCTTTACCTATTTTTATCCTATCCAATATCGCTACTATCTCCTCCTTTACTGCTGCAATGGCAGCATCCTCTTCTCTAGTGAAGATGGATGCAAAGTATGACGGATTTAGTACCTCAGCCAAGCCTCCCCGATAGATTTACCTTTTTAATATTCTGGAATGATATTTGATGTGACTGTTGGGTTTTTAACCCTTCTCTTTTTTTAAAGAAAAAGTCTCCATTTTTCTCCTCTGCTGACCCCTGTTGGGGTACGGTTCTCTGAGTGCCAACAGCTCTCCCTTACCTCACCCACAATGTATGAGCCTAGACATTGAGCGCCAGTAAGCCATTGGATATTGAGGCACATCACAAGCAACCATAATCTTGCCCTCACCCAGCATGTGAACACATGCATTTTCCAGCAGGAGTCACTGGATAGTGATCAGACGTGGGAATTGTGGCTGAATGACCCCTCCCACCTCCACCCCCCAGAGACCAGGAGCACTGAGGCCAATTATTAAAGCTCAACAGTCCTTTCCATACTGGGAAGTAATGCTAAGTGCTTTGAGTTTGGTTGACTTGTACCGGATCTTCAGACCTGGTTACTTATGGATTTAAGAGGCACTCCTTTCATCCAGTCCCACTGCCAACTCTAAATGTCAGCCCTGGAACAATATTAGCACTGCCTCTTCCCTCCGTTTGTCTGTTCGAATAGGTTGATGGTCATCCATGCACAAAGAACTATTCAATGATCAACAGTTCAGATGGATTCTGTCCTCCAGGTTGCATATATTCTGCACATCTGGAACATCTTTGTCCACATGGTTTTATGCATTGCATTTTCTTCCCTCTTTTGTTACTTTGATGCATTAGCTTAAAACAAGAGTATTAATTTTGCACAGCGTGTTAGCCCTTAGACGCTGGCAGGTCCAGAAAGATTGCAGTTTCCTTGGTCTAGCCATTTAAAAAAAAAGTTTTCAGTTCCTACCATCAAGATGAATCAAATGCCAATATTACAGTAATGGAGCTCAAAGATGTCAGGAGTGCCTTTAATGCTGTAACAACCCTGTAGAAGCAAAATATTCATTTACAAGAACTATAAAACAATTCAAAACACTTTGCCTTGTCTTTCCAAAACCTCTGTTCCCTTTCTCGTTTTATTATAACTTTTACTTTTCTCTGTCTATAATATGATATTCCATCCTTGTTTTCTTTTTTAAACTAGCTTTAGAGTACCTGTTTTCTTTTGCCTGACTAGTCCCAATGTCCGCCTTGTAAATAGGAGCCTAATCCCTCAAAAAAAATTAGCCTCTTGCTGAAAAACAGCTCCAAAAGCCAGTTTTTCAGCCAAACGCAGCCTGACCACGACTATTTTTGACTTTACTCTCTCATGTGAGAAAGTTGGCCACTATTACTTGACAAGTTTTCTCGTCAGCAATGATTATGCCATGACAAGGAGGCACTACTTAGGGTTAAAGGCGTGCTAGATTTCATTAGTTCATTGCCCTTGATGTGGTACAGCAGTGGTCTGGAAGCAGCTAATTCTGCTTAAAAGAGCTGAAATCTTAAGTTTTTGTGTGCATAACAGTAATAGACTTGAGGTTACTGTGTGGTTGACAATCAGTGCTGCACTAATGCTGCAGTTTGTAGCACACACGCACAGTTCAATTATCTGATACGATCACACTTGTTTTGATTGAATAGTGCTGCTTTTGTTGTGTTCAGTTCCGATATGACCAAACAAGTGTATTTATTTCATTGAGTGGGAATATGTTAGAAAAAGGTAATTTCTTTCTGATGTGAGCTTCACAATCCAGTATATCAGACTGAGTGCATCCTTTGAGTCTCTGAGCAACTCAATATCGATGCAACTTTAAAATTGTGCATGCATTCTTTATCCAGCTTTCTCCCCTTTTCTGCTGACTCCCGTTAGCCGTGGCTCAGTGATAGCTCTCGTGCCTTTGAGTCAGAAGGATGTGGGTTCAAGTCCCACTCCAGAGACCTGAGCACATAATCCAGGCTGACACTCCAGTGCAGTACTGAGGGAGTGCTGCACTGTTGGAGGTGCCGTCTATTGGATGAGACGTTAAACAAAGCCCTGTCTTCCCTCTCAGGTGGACATAAAAGATCCCATGACACTATTTCGAGGAAGAGCAGGGGAGTTCTCCCTGGTGTCCTGGCCAATTTTTATCCCTTCACCAGCACCAGATGAACTGGTCTGGTCATTTATCTCATTGCTGCTTGTGGGATCTTGCTGTGCACAAATTTGCAACAGTGACTACACTTCAAAAGCACTTCATCGGCTGTAAAGCGCTTTGGGATGCCCAGAGGTCATGAAAAGTGTTATATAAATGCAAGTCCTTTTTTCTTGCTTGGGTCACGGGGGCTAGGCACTTGAGCCTGATCCAGATTCTATCCTCAGCTGACTCCCACACACACACTTCCAGTAGGAATCACTGGATAATGATTGGGAGTGGAAACACTGGCTGACTGTCTTTTCTCCCACGCCTCCCACCTTTCCTAGCTTGGTGCACTGAAACTGATTGTAGTGTTCCAAGTACTGCTGAGGTCAGGTAATTCGCACCGATGAGAGAGCTGAATATAAGCCTTTTTTGTCAGTCCTACACCAGGCACTGTCTATAAGCACTGAGACATTATGGGACACCTAATGTGTTTTTGATTGTATAATACCTACATAAGAGTACATTACTCACCTTCAGCTGCGTTGTTCCTAAGGTTTGTAATAAAATTATCTTGATCTAAATAATTGAAGCCAATCTAAATGGGTAACTGTTCCTTAAGGATGTTGCTCAGCTCGAGCAACGTGTCTTTCCCTTCCTGATTCTGCTCTCCATATCCCCACAACATGTGGTCGTCTTTAGTTATTTTGACCAGATGAAATTAAACACCATGATGTAAACACCATGATGCAACTCACATTGGAGTTGCAATACTGAATGATATGTTTTAAAATGTTGTACGGTCTGTTAGTTTGCTAAAATGTTACTGTTTTGCTGAATTTCCAGGGTTACCCTGCTCCTTATAAAACTGTTTCTGCCCGGGCAGTGCGCACGTCCACTGTTCTGCGCTTGCCAGCCAGTGCTTTTCAGTCAGTCTTCCAGAAGTACCCAGAGACCCTTGTCAGAGTGGTTCAGGTAAGAATGCATTGGTACCTTTAAAACAGCAGTGCTGCAGTGCAGGGTGTAGTTGAGTATTTGACTCGCATTGTTGAGTTGAGTCCTTGCGGGGGGCGGGGGGGTTGCTGATGCTCAGCCTAATGGTTCTTTTACATTGTGGCTGGGTGAGGTCTGGATCCTGGGGGAGTGACACCAGAACAACCTCCTGCATCGCTCTCCCATGTTCACATTTGAGGTCTGCTAATGGTCTCCTGTGGCCGATTAGAACCACAAAAGAGGTAGTTCAATGGCAGATCCAGAAAAAGTGGGTCTTCACTGCCCTGGAACAAGGTTGGGTGATTTACACTGGGGAGTGTTGTTTACTGCATGAGACCCACCTGTTGTATTTGATAGCACTGTAGTGATATAAAAGCATCTTCATTTGTGAGCTTTGGCTAGGCCCAGCTGTATGATGATCTTCCTTCTGGTTTTTCGTGATCTATATATCATGAAGCAGGTGTGTGCTACAATTGTTGTCCTGTGACGATTCGGTTAACTGAAAGAATGACTGGAATTCTTACCCAAAGAAAAGTTTTGCAGATCGTTTAGGCAGGGTCTCCATAAAAGACTGGGAATTTTACATATGCATAAAAGGCCCTTTTTAAAAAAAAAGTAAAGTGGAATAAGGTTAATTCCAGTTATCTTTTTGTAAATACTGATGGTTCACAGAGGTATGAAGTTGACCCACCGACATTACATGGTGCACCTAATGGTGTGGTATGGCTGAGCACTGAGCGAGGATGTGTCTGCTCTTCTCTCCACCCCCCCCCCCCCCCCCCCCCGGCCTCCATTTCACTCACACACAGTAATTATTGGGCATGGTTGGCCTTTATCTCATAACTACACCCCAACCACTACCCAGTCACTACACAGAGAGTTGACAGCAGATATGGATTTCCCCCAAGCAAGTTCAGCGATGTACGACCCACTCTTTCTTTTGCGCGAGCGAAAGAAGGCACAGAACTTGACCACTGACGTGTTCTGGTCACGTGGTAGAAATGCAAATGCCTGTGTAAGTGAACTGGAATGCCACATCCAGCTGATGACCACTGAGTGCTGCTTCAGCCAATGGTGTTGGCAGTGAAATTAATCGTTAGAGTAAAACAGTTTACGTTCACTGGGGAATAATCTTGTGCCTTTCCGTTAGCAAAATCTCTGCAGTGTTGTCACTGAGCCTATTAAGCAAAAATAAAGCACACTTTAATGTTGTACCAGTACGTTTCTCATAACGTGTAAATTGTCCACTGCGCATTTCCCCCACCATCAGTGACAGACCAGTAAAACATTAATATTTCACTTTAGTGTACATGTAGCTCAAAACTCGTTCTCCGGGCATAACTCCAGTTTGGAAGGATAAAATCTGTAATTGTATCGATGGGCGCTTTTCACAGTTCAAGTGGACGTAATGCCACACCTCCCATTGTGCTCTCATGAAATCCTACAAAAACCGACGTGACATTGCGGAATAACCCTGCTCTTTCTCTTTTTCTCAGATAATCATGGTGCGCTTGCAGAGAGTGACCTTCCTGGCTTTACACAACTATCTGGGTCTGACCAAGGAGCTGTTCAATTCGGTATGTGGTAAAAACGGGAAGAATGAATTACCCTTGCCCACCCGGCTTTAAAATGCAAATGATTTATTCCAGAATTTCACTAATGCACCCCCATGGCTCACAGCTGTCTCTTGCAGCTGGCAGGAGTTATGTTTACAGCCGTATTAAAAGTTAGAGATCCAGTATTGCGTTATTGCCTCATGACTCACATCACAGCTTGAGGAGGGTGCCACATGCTGCGATGGTTATTATCGCCGAATGTTGACCGAGTTCAGATTAGTGAAAATGAACTAGACAACCAGAGCCAAGGTTTTTTTTTTAAATTTCATCTAATATTCTTGTCAAATCCAAGTAACTTAGTTCTTGGAGCTAAATTGTTTAATTTAGAACTGAAGGGACTTGGTGTGCTCGTGTGTCACTCTGTTACCCTAGCCAAATGAGCATTGGTGGGGATTATCGGTCATAGGAATTGCTGGACAAAAAAAGACTAAGGTCCATCTAGTTTGCCTTCTACCGTCCTGGTAATCGCATGATGCGATAATAGAGTTATTGCCTAATCATAGCAATCAATCTCTATCAATTAGTCTATAACAGACCCGGAAAGGACATGTGGAAAACCCCAGTGGTGGAGAACTTTGAGAACCATAGGTCTAAAGTCACCTTTTTCCTCACCAAGCATGCTACACTTTCCATATGTCACATCTCAAATTACTCATATACTGTATCCCAAAATATTATTTTCTGAAATCTAATTTGCATTTGAATGAATCAATACTAACTGCCCACTGTCTCACTAGGGAGTCTGTTCCATAGATTGACCGCTCACTCACTGAAATGTTGTTTCCGCAGATTAGTTTTGAAATTACCTCCCTTCAAGTGCAGGCCGTGTCCTCTGATTCTACGGTTCTGGACAAGGTGAAACAGCTCGTCATGATCAACATTATCTAGTCCCTTTAGAGTCCTAAAAACAGCAATCCTATCAGCTCTCAACCTTCTCATTTCCAGTGAGAACATGCCCAATTTACATAATTGCTCCTCATTATCCAATCCCTCCATCATTCTGGTTGCTCTCTTCTGTATCTTTTCAATAGCTGCAATATTCTTTTTGTACTGCAGTATTATACAGTATTATATTCTAAGTGTGGTCGCACCAATGGTTCATAAAGTCCTGTCACCTTCTTAGCAAAGCCACTGATTTACAGTTTTCATGGAAAAATACTTGGGATTGATGAATTTGATCCCCCAAAACAGCAGCAAAATACACAGAATTCCCTGTAATAAAAACTGAATTTGAACTGTTCAGTCACTGTAAACTAGTGGTCTTGCTTATGTGGGCAACTCCCTTATTGTGAACACAAAGCAAAATCCTGCAGATGCTGGAAATTTGAACCAAAAACAGAAAACGCTGGAGACTCTCAGCAGGTCAGGCAGCGTCTGTTGAGAAAACACAAGTCCGTTGATATTTCACGCATGAACCCTTCCTCAGAACTGAATGATGTTACACATGAACAACATTTACGAAGGAAGCGAACGGAGGGAAGAGGGGAAAAACAACAAAACACACACACACAGACACACACACACACACACACAGGAGAAGACATAGAATGAGCTATGATGGGAATGAGGATATGGTTAAATGGCAGAAGTTATATGCGCAGGAGGCATAATGAGAGAAATCAAAGGACTAAAAGGCATCTATACGAGACACTCAGAGTGTGAGAAGAGCTAAAGAGGTTAATAGGTAGGTGGACTGGGAACCATGAAAATCTGGCAAAGTGGAGCAGGCTTCTGCGCCTCAGGAGTCTGATGGAAGATAAAAGGTAGGTTGACATCAAGGGTGCAGACCACCCCACCAGATCAGTATGCCGGCAGACCCTGGGGACGTGTAGGGTCTGCCTTGGAACAGGGACAGCTCGTTGATTAAAACAGCATTTCCCAAAGTTTAGTGACGGACCCCAGAAAGTAATTTGAAGAAACATACTCCACCCCCCGCCCCCAAACGGTTTGACGCTGACAGCCTGTGAATTGCGAGAGAATTGGGTCCACAGTGGTCAGTCACAACGTTCTTTTTAATAGTCTGTAAGTTCAGTGATCCCAAATCTAGTGTCTAGAAACATTACCAACAGTCGCACCAGCGAAATCTAGTGCCCAGATCTGCACATTGTGTTTAATACAATTCAAAAAGGTGGAGGGAACAGAAGGAATAAATGTGTTAAATGAGATGGAAACCATTATACAGGATTCATGGTTCAGATGAATCTGGGGGCAAAGTGCTTCATGCAATTAATCTACATTAACCACAAGTAGAAATTCATTAATTCCTGAACTGTTAATTTTTCTATTTAATTTTTGCTACCTTAATATAACTGATCTGATTAATATTTCACGGTAATACTGCAGCACTGGCAGCTGCTGCCCATCGGAATAGAGCAGAGCTGTGGAGAGGCCTAAAATCTTCTCGACTCTCAAAGGCACAGCTTTAAAGCAACATGCGTGCTTTGTCCCCAGATTTCCCTCATAAACTCTGTTTTAATGAGGGAAATCTGGGGACAGGACAAGGCCTCACTCCTGACCTCAGTGGGCGAAGTAAATGTAAAGGGGACCTGAGCACAAAGTAAAAAAGAATTTGACAGCTCGCCATTAAACGATTAAAGGATTTGACAGGGTAAATAGAGAGAAACTATTTGCTCTTGTAGGGGGAGTCCAGAACAAGGGGGCATAATCATAAAATTAGAGCTAGGCCGTTCAGGGGGTGATGTCAGGAAGCACTTCTTCACACAAAGGGTAGTGGAAATCTGGAACCCTCTTCCCCAAGAAAGCTGTTGAGGCTGGGGGTCAATTGAAAATTTCAAAACTGAGATTGATGGATTTTTGTTCGGCAAGGGTATTAAGGGTTACGGAACCTAGGCGAGTAGATGGAGTTAAGATGCAGATCAAGCATAATCGAATTGAATGACGGAAGAGGCTCTAGGGGGCTGTATAGCCTCCTCCTGTTCCTATGTACCAGATGCCCACTTCTAAGCTGCTTTGGCCCAGCCTGGAGGTGCACCCTTAGTTTGAGTAACATTGGATTAGAGTAGTAGGCACATGTATGCCTAATGTCAGCATTTCAATCCATGCGTCAGCTTGTCAACATTTCACAAGGCGGCACAGTCCTTTCCCATCGGTATTGGATCTTGTCAGTACCAACCATTCCAGATTGGCTGGATCGCAAGACTGAAGGCTGTTTAGAACCAATCAAATTATTTGGCGAGCAGGACTGAAGCCTGTTAGAACCAATCAAATTGGTTGGAGGGTGAGACTGGAACAAATCAATCAGATGTTTCCTCCTACTGTTGGTTTGTACTTGATTTTGAGACAGAAAATAATTAAGTGAGCTGCTGGTTTCTAAGAGTCACAGATATATGTTTGTTGTTTGTCCCCAAATAAATTATGTATAACAAGTACACTACAGACCACCTAATAGTGGAAAGGAGGTGGTGGAAGAAATGTGTAAGTCAATATGTGAAATAAGTAAAGGACATAGAGTAATAATTATGGGAGATTTTAATTACCCCCAAATAAACTGGCAAGAGGTAGGTAAGGAGGTATAGGGAATAGTGTTTTTATAATGTGTGCAGGACTCCTTTCTTACCCAGTATGTAAAAAGCCCAACAAGAAAGGAAGCACTGCTGGATCTAGAATCATAGAATCTTATAGCACAGAAGGAGGCCATTCAGCCCATTGTGCCTATGCCGGCTCTTTGAAAGAGCTGTCCAATTAGTCTCACTCCCCTGCTATTTCCCCATAGCCCTGCAATTTTTTTCCCTTCAAGTATTTATCCAATTCCCTAGTAATGGAAAATGAACCAGAACAGATAAGAGAAGTTAGCGTAGGGGAACATCTAGGCAATAGCGATCACAACTTAATAAGGTTTAAGATAAAAATTGAGAAGGACATAAGTAAGACAAAGTAATAAATTGGGAAAAAAGCTGATTTTAAGGGGATGAGAATGGAACTAGAGAAAATAAACTGGAAAAATTTACTGTCAAACAAAGAAACAGAACAGCAGTGGGAAACATTTAAAACGGTGATCGATAGAGTCCAGGAGAAATGTATCCCACTAAAAAGCAAGAACAAACTAGCCAGTAATGATACACCATGGATAAATAAAGAAATAAAGGCAAAATTGAAACTTAAAAAAAATACACTAAATACAACAAAGGAGAGGATGACAAAAGGGAATACGAAAAAGTTAGGAAAGAAGTAAAAGAAACAATTAGGAAGGCAAATAGAAACTACGAAATTAAAGTATCAATGAATATAAAAATAGTAAAGTATTCTACAGATACATAAATAACAAAAGAAAAATCAGGATAAGGGATAGGGCCACTAAGGGGTACATACAATAAACTCACAGGTAATGACAGTGAAATGGCAGAAATATTAAATAATTACTTTGCCTCAGTATTTACCAGGGAGACTAACAAGATGGGCATGACATTAGAAGGAGAGATCAAAAAAGATATAAAGATATAAAGACATTTAAGATAGAAAGGGGGGAGATAATTGATAAACTAATCAAACCCCTGGTCTGGATGGATTGCATGCCGGCATATTAAAATAAATTAGGGAAGAGATAGCAGAGGCACTATTACATATATATATATAAAAATTCATTAGAAAAGGGAATAATGCCAGAGGACTGGCAGACAGCTAATGTGATTCCTATATTTTAAAAGGGAGATAGAACCAGTCCAGGGAACTATAGACCAATTAGCTTTACGTCGGTGGTTGGAAAGATAATGGAATTCTTACTCAAAGATGTAATAGAAAACATCTCGAAACTGAAAATATAATAAAGAATAGTCAGCACGGATTCCAGAAAGGAAGGTCATGCTTGACCAACCTTATTGAATTCGTTGAAGAAGTAACAGAAAGGGTAGACAAGGGTAATGTAGTAGATATAATATATTTGGACTTTCAAAAGGTTTTCGATAAGGTACTGCATAGTAGACTCATGATTAAGGTCAGAGCATGTAGAGTCAGGACAAGTAGCAGAATGGATAGCAAGATGGCTAGAAAACAGAGTGTAGGGGTTAAAGGTAGTTACTCAGACTGACAAAAGGTGGGAAGTGGATTGGTGCTGGGCCCACTGTTGTTCACCATTTACATAAACGATTTGGACTAGGGAATCGGAAGTACAATTTCAAAATTTGCAGACGACAGCAAATTGGGCGGTATAATACTGAGGAGGACTGCGACAAAATACAGGAAGACACTAATAAACTTGCAGAATGGGCGAGTAATTGGCAAATGAATTTCAATGTAGATAAGTGTGAGGAGGAACATTTCGGTAGGAAGAATAAGGAGGCCACGTACTGCTTGAAAAATAAGAGTCTCAATGGGATCGAGGAGCAGAGGGATATGGGGGTATAGATACACAAATCACTAAAAGTAGTGATGCAGATTACTAAGGCCATTAAAAAAAAAAGAAAACCAGGGACTGAGGTTCACATCTAGAGGAATAGAATTGAAAAGCAGGGAGGTCATGTTAAACTTGTATAGGACCTTGGTTAGACTGCACTTGGAGTATTGTGAATAGTTCTGGTCTCCATATTATGAGAAGGATATAGAGGCACTGGAGAAAGTGCAAAAAAGATTTATTAGGATGATACCGGAACTGTGAGGATATACTTATCTGGAGGGGCTGAACAGGCTGGGGCTCTTTTCTCTAGAAAAGAGAATACTGAGGGACGACCTGATCGAGGTCTTTAAGGTTATTAAAGGGTTTGATAGGGTAAACATAGCGAAGATGTTTCCACTTGCAGGTGAGACCAGAACTAGGGGCCACAAATAGTCACCTATAAATCCAAAGCAGGAGAAACGTCTTTACCCAGAGAGTGGTAAGAATGTGGAACTAGCATAGATGCATTTAAGGGAAACTGGATAAACACATGAGGGAGAAAGGAATAGAAGGATCTATTGATGGGGTTCGATGAAGAGGGATGGATGGGAGGAGGCTCGTGAGGAGCATAAACACTGGCATGGACCTGTTGGCCTGTTTCTGTGCTGTACATTCTCTAATTCTATGTAAGTAAGCTGCTAAAGTACAGCTTTTTAAAAACTTGTCAATTTGAAAGAAACTTTATTGAGCAAGAGTAAAGGCAATGCGCTTCAGCACCCACCTCAGAAGAGCGACCACTACTGCACCAGTGTGGCGATTCCATTTCTTACATCTGCCATCTTTGTGACCTCTTAAATTAATTCCAATTAGTGATGAATTATGAATGGTTTTGTAAATTAAAAATATATATGCCAATAGGCCTTTTACTTAAACTTTTCTTGTCCTTGATAAAGGCTTCAAAGCTGTTGGTTCCAAAGTATAATGGCTTTATTAAGAAGTTATAACAAGTAACAAAGATATTTAAGATACAGGAAAACAATCAGGTATGCTGGTTAGATTGATACGACCTGACACATTGTTCATGTAACCGCAGACCCCAGAGTGCACCACCGAAGGCCTGATCTTAATGGGCAGTCCAGCCGTACCCTGAGAACGTTCTGATTAGTTACCGTAAAGCACCTCACTTATGTCTGTTTTAAATATAATAAGCTCTGTATGTCTGCATGAGTTTCCCATCAATCATCCTTTTTGTCTTGAAGTGGGGGTGGGGCGGGTGGGGCGCGCGGCGGCTATCATATCCTACTCCCTTGATTCCCAGATGGCACTAACAACCCTCCATTGATGAGCCCTTATCTTCACACCAAGCATAATAAACCTCCGAATAACTCCTTTCTATATTCCCCCATAGACCAGGCCATTAAAATGGTTCCAGCCACAGACGCCTGCTCTTTCACAACGTCATAAAAAGTTTGTTTTGATAAAGACAGCAAGCCCTTTGTTCACAGCTAACTAATATGTATATTTTACTTTAACATAAGGTTTACAATAATGTAGAAAACTTGTATAGTGCTAAGATTTATAATAATACAGATGTTTGTATAGTGCTTTTCTTACAGTTTAGATTATGGGTCCATTGGGGACTGCATTGAAACTCATTTTGTCAGGAACTTCACAGTCAGCAGAGGAGACCTTCATTCCATCGATCTGGGAAAGAATCTAACTCGAGGTTTAGAGGTGAAAGGTCATCATGCAATCCATTAAGTCACCCAACTAGAGCAAAAGCTAGGAATATGACACAGCTAATCTTTTGAAAAATATTGGATAAAGATTTGTATGAGATACTTTATGAAAAGTTTCCTAAAATTTCTAATGAGGAACTATCGTAATTTCCCTCAATCTATTCACTTACCAGCTAATACACTAAACTTTTAATATTAGGCCTTAGGTATTGGTTTCCTGGTAACATTATTGAGCCCACAGCACATACATTCTGGAAACTGAGGATCCAGGTTTGATATCTATGCTCTACCACTTTGCAGATCTTTCATGGTGTGTGTATAGAGGAATATCTTCAGTGTGAATATGTGGACGGTGTATTAAATGTAATTACAGTAAATGTTTCATATCCTATAGGAGAGCCAGGCCATCCCCTTAGTGTCCCTGACCAGCATCTCAGTGGCCAGCCCCAGCAAAGTGGTCAAGCGGCAGCACAACACCCCAGGGGTGGACGAAGATCATTTCGAGAAAGCGAGCAGAGTTGGTGATGTTACAGCGCACAGTTTGGAAACAGGTACAAACCGTACCTTTTAGTTTAAATGACTAGGTTAAAACTGCTTTGTGTGCAATGCAGTGACTGTTGTCCTGTCGGTATAAAATATTTTGCATGCACTAAGATCCCATAAGGAGTCAGTAATGGGAATGAAAAGAAAAATCTACTTATGTTTGTCTTTAGAGGGGTAACTCCAGAATATGGTCAGTGCAGGGTGTATTCCTTTTAATAGTCTCCATTAAACACAGCATGCAAGTCATGTGGGCAGAGGCTTGCAACAGATCTTAGGGACAGCTTATATAGAATCATACAGCACAGAAGGGGGCCATTCGGCCCAACATGCCTGTGCTGCCTCCTTGAAAGTGCTGTACAATTAGTCCCACTCCCCTGCTCTTTCCCCATAGGCCTGCAATTTTTTTCTTTTCAAGTATTTATCCAATTCCCTTTTGAAAGTTACTATTGAATCTGCTTCCACTGCCCTTTCAGGCAGTGCTTTCCAGATCATGAAAACATTTCTCCTCATCTCCCCTCTGGTTCTTCTGCCAATTACCTTAAATCTGTGACCTCTGGCTACTGACCCTCCTTCCAGTGGAAACAGTTTCTCCTTATTTATTCTATCAAAACCCCCCATCATTTTGAACACTAAATCACCCCTTAACTTTCTCTGTTTTAAGGAGAACAATCCCAGCTTCTCCAGTCTCTCCACATAACTGAAATCCCTCATCCCTGGTACTATTTTAGTAAATCTCCTCCGCACCCTCTCCAAGACCTTGACATCCTTCCTAAAGTGTGGTGTCCAGAATTGGACACAATACTCCAGCTGAGGCCTAGCCAGTGATTTATAAAGGTTTAGCATAACTTCCTATATCTGACTATATGACTGCTTGTGTTGCATTGAGACACTTGCAGAAGTACTGACCTGAGCACCAAGGCCCTGTTTGGGATCACGGTGCTCCACTTCACAGAAGCTAATACCCAGCAAATTTTTTAATGGTTTGAAAATACCAGAAGTATTTCTGTTTCCCAGACTCTTCCACACACAAAGCAAGTGCCATGATTCCAGCGGGAGAGGCTTGGGATGAAACTATGAGTGGTCCTTTGCTTCCCATTATTTTCATAAATAATTTTAAAAAACTGAAAGGTGAATTTGCGTGACAGCGAAACACCACTGCAGTTGTGTTGCTAGTGAGTTGTGTGTCCAGGTCCTCATATCAGTTTTAAGTTTGTAGATGGGTGTGATCTAGTTGATTAAATTCAGCAAAGGTGACTCATACGTTGGTGCTTGGGAGTTGTACTGAGATGGCAATTGTAAAACGGGGATGATTTGCACACTGGGTTTGCAATAACTATCAAGAGGTTCAAACATAAATATATCCCAAGTGGGAGCGTGGAAGTGGACTTAAAAAAAAAAAAATAGGAAAATTATAGGTAGCCTCGATTCCAATGGGAGAGGCTCGGGATGAGACTATGATTGGTCCTTTGCTTCACGTTATTTTCATAAACAACTTTAAAAGAAACTGAAAGGTGAGTTTGCAGTTAATATGTAGATTGGGAGGAGACAATATCCAGTGACTCAGCACCTGCTGCTGTTAGAGATAATGCGTAAGCCAAGGCTTCTTCGACAGCATCTCCCAAACCCGCGACCTCTACCGCCTAGAAGGACAAGGGCAGTAGGCATATTCCTCTCCAAGTCACACATCATCCTGACTTGGAAATATATCAGCGTTCCTTCATCATCACTGGGTCAAAATCCTGGAACTTCCTACCTAACAGCACTGTGGGAGAACCTTCACCACACAGACTGCAACGGTTCAAGAAGGCGGCTCACCACCACCTTCTCAAGGGCAATTAGGGATGGGCAATAAATGCCGGCCTCGCCAGCGACACCCACATCCCATGAATGAATTTAAAAAAGTAACACGGCACATGGTCATCAAGGCTACGTAGCCTTACGGATACACAGTTCATCACCCACTGCAGGTCCTGAGCTTCTATCAATCCCTTTGAATTTATACTGGTGGTTTTTATTTACAGCAACTTTTACAGTAAAATTTACCAATACCCCAAAGTTTGAAATGACTGTACATAAATGAAGGGTTTCTGGAGTAATGAGAGCTTTGGAGAGTCAACAACCTGTTGGGGCATCCAGTGACAGGAGGAGGAGGAAACAGTTGCAGCCAGGTTAAAGGTCTGGTTTCCTCAGTACTCTGTTTTATTGTTGTACTCTTAGGTTTATTGCTTATTGAGCTTTTTGTTTAACATTAAAGAACCACTTGTTTATTGCGTTGTCCTGATCAGTGAGACTTTGTCAGGAACGTCTCTCTGGTACAGTCTTTTTTTTTAACACTGTAGGCATCGCAAATATACCAAGTCAACTCCAGAATGTTTCAGATATTCCTGGTCTCGCTGATATGGTCTTCTGTGCTTCACCACAACCTTATTACTTTATCTCTCCTCCTCCCCTTCCCTCCCCCCAGCTCTCAGGTGGCTCCCCTTGATATTTGCAATAAAGCAGCCCTATTCTGTCCCTAGTTATCTCTCCATACTGACACTAGAACCTCTCACCCCAGCTGCTGTCTTCCCCTCGTCTGTGAATGTCCTGCTGAGTACCTGACACTCTACAGCTCTCATCGTTCCAGGAACTCTTAAGTTATACAGAGCAGCTTCAAAGCAAACTTTGAACTATTTGGAAATTTCTCCAGAACACTCCAGTCCTGATTGTGTACTCCTGAGTCCATATTTGCTGTCATCCAGGTAGCTATGGTCAATGGAAAGCTTGTTAGCATGTCTTGCAGTACAGGCTGGAGCTCGCCTTCTGTTGTCTGTTTTTTTGGTCTTCACTTCCTTGACATGTTTCAGATATTGGATTGTTGGACACCAAGGATGTCTTGGTGGTGATACTGGTGGGTGAGTGAGCCACACACAACGGGAGGGTCTCGGGTTCAATTCTTGCTCGGTACAGCATTAGTTGACTCCAGCCGTGTTGTTTAGTGTCGCTGGGATGGGAGGAAGGATAAAAGCAACCGGTATTCCCAATCCTGGTTGTCCGTGGCTGGTGGTGGGGAGAATAGGATTGAGTTCGGGGTGATGCTCCTTTTTGAAAAATCTGCTGACAGTCCGTATCTTTTTTATAATCATTCATGGGATGTGGGCGTCGCTGGCAAGGCCAGCATTTGTCGCCCATCTCTAATTGCCCCTTGAGAAGGTGGTGGTGAGTCTCCTTCTTGAACTGCTGCAGTCCGTGTGGTGAAGGTTCTCCCATAGTGCTGTTAGGTGGTGAATTCCAGGATTTTGACCCAGTGACTATGAAGGAAGGGCGGTATATTCCCAAGTCGGGATGGTGTGTAACTTGGAGGAGAACGTGCAGGTGGTGGTGTTCCCATGTGCCTGCTGCTCTTGCCCTTCTAGGTGGTAGAGGTCGCGGGTTTGGGAGGTGCTGTCGAAGGAGCCTTGGTGAGTTGCTGCAGTGCATCTTGTAGATGGTATCAAGTCGCACAGATGAACAGTGGCCAGTTGCATGATGAATCAGGTGACTGTTACTGGCTTTGGAGCCCAGAATGAGTTGCTGGCTTCAGGAGAGATGGGAGGAGAAAAAGAAATTGGATTGTGCATCAATGATCTTTGTCGGCTTCTGTATAAGAAAACTGTAGACTTTAGGAAACCCGACATATAAATGGTTAACCATGTTACATCACTTCCAAAAACACATCTGATGTTTTTCCATCGATTTTAAAATTTTTAGAATCTATATCCATTGCTATAAATTTATTGCTGATGATTGAAGATCTGCGTTGGCAGGGTGTTGGAAAAAAACACTAGTCAGAATACAGTTAGAACTTAAATTTGGAACGAGAAAAGGCCATTTAGCTGATAAAACCCACTCGTTCCAGTTCGCGCATGACTACCTCAATCATGATTGTAAACAATTTTACAACACCAAGTTATAGTCCAGCAATTTTATTTTAAATTCACAAGCTTTCGGAGATTTTCTCCTTCCTCAGGCAAATGTTTCAAGATCTCCTTGAAGATCTTGAAGTAGGCTTCAAGGAGATCTTGAAACATTTGCCTGAGGAAGGAGAAAATCTCCGAAAGCTTGTGAATTTAAAATAAAATTGCTGGACTATAACTTGGTGTTGTAAAATTGTTTACAATTGTCAACCCCAGTCCATCACCGGCATCTCCACATCATACCTCAATCATGGGCTTTAACCCCTCTCCCTTCTCCCACTCAAGATCTCTATACTCCCCATGTGAGGAAATTATTAAAATATAACTTTCTCAAAGTTTCTGCTTTCAAACTGCAGCAAATGCGGGTGGGAGTCCCGAGGGTTGGTTGCATATTTCTCTCACACTGTGCTGTTGAAATAAAGAGTAGGAGTCACTGGCACGTGTAACATGCCGACGTTTTGAGATTGATCGCTGTATCAGGGTTTACTGGGCGATGTTTGCCTTGCACAGCGGTGAAGTGCAGCCAGGCGTGCCTGCAGGTGTTTTTCCGTTTGTCCACGTCTCGCACTTCTTTCATCAATTTTGTTTCAAGGCCAAACGGAGCGAGATGGTTTTCTTCCTTGCTGCAGCTCTGAGGCAGGAGCTGTTTTCTTTGTAAGATCTTTAATCCATAACTTGCATTACAGTCAGAATCAATACCTCCCTCCACTTAAAACTATATTTAGAGAGAATGTCTCGCTCCCAAACTCTTTTTAAAATAAATCAAACAGCTGCCAAGAATTATGATTAATGTCCTTTTGTTCTGTCCCAGCTAATGTTCTTTTTTAAACGAATCCCCTTCCCCCTCCCCCTATTTTTCTCTTCCCTCTTCCTTTCCTCACAGCACCGACTGTTGCTGGCTTGTGATCCCGCTGGTGATCTTGTTCAGGTTGGCACTCTTCATGCCTGAGCTTGACAGTGAATGTTGTCGAGCTATTCAACCACAGAGGCCATCACACCTGAACTCGACCCTGTCTTCTCCAGATGTCCACACATGCACGCCAGGAGTCAGTGGGGTAGCAGCCCGGAGTAGGAAGCCAGTTCCCCAGCGCCGCCCTCCCTCTCCTCCAGCTCAGGGATGCTGAGGTTAAATGTAGTGCTGCCATGAGCTAACTCAGGGAAGTGAGCCTGGAACCTTTTGGTCTGCACAGATGAAGATAATCCTGAGTGGTACCTTTACCTATTAGATCAGCTTCCCTATCTATCCCGTTAATATTTTCACTGAAGTAAAGGAAGCACCCATTAATCGCATACAATTGCCTGCATCACTGACCGTATCAAACTCACGTAATCTTCTGCGAGGAACTTGAACAAAATTTCTCCTTCAATCCCAGAGTATTCAGTAATGTTACAGCCCCCGATACTCAGCCCTGCACAGGCTCACTTTGGTTTCCACTGCTGATAATTTAAGGGGAGATTTAATAGAGGTGTTCAAAATTATGAACGGTTTTGTTATTTTCTCCTTATTTACTCTGTTTCCACTGGTGGGTAGGTTGGTAACCAGAGGACACAGATTTAAGATAATTGGCAAAAAAGCCAGAGGGGAGATGAGGAGAAATTTTTTTATGTAGCGAGTTGTTGTGATGTGGAACGCGCTGCCTGAAAGGGTAGTGGAAGCAGATTCAATAGTAACTTTCAAAAGGGAATTGGATATATATTTGAAGGGGAAAAAAATTGCAGGGCTGTGGGTTAAAAGCAGGGGAGTGGGAATAATTGGATAGCTCTTTCAAAAAGCTGGCACAGGCACGATGGACCAAATGGCCTCCTGTGCTGTATGATTCTGTGAATTTCATGATCCAGGCAGCACAAGCAGTTGTGTTCAGTGTAGTGTTCGGTCACCTTGCCTTATACAGTACAGTAACCTTCAATCCCATTGTTAGGCAGTTATTGATCCAGGCCAGATTTAAAAAAAAACTGCAAAATGTGAAAATCTGCAATAGAAACTTCTGGGAATACACAGCAGGTCCCACACCTGAAAAGGGGGAAAGACAGGTTAATATTTTAGATCGAGACCATTCAGCGAATCCCAGAATTATGAGAAGGTGCCCATACCTGAATCATTTACCTGTCTATTCTTTTTTTTCAGATGCTGATGTATATTTTCAGTTTATCCAGCTTGCCCTCTTTTTGAAGAGGTTAATTGACTGCACAACCTAATTTGGCTCAGAGTCCATTCCATATTTAAATAAAAATTTATTTCCAGCCTTGGTTGAGACTTTTTGACCTTGTTCTCTAGACATTATGGGAACCAGAGAAGTCAGTAAACCTGATGCTGTGAGGGAGCTGTGTTGCACTCAAAGCTTTCAGTTAATAATAGTATCGCCACTGGTAATTTAACCCCTATACAAGTCAATCTCAGTAACCTTTCTGGTGAATACTGAATGGTGTTATCAGAACTTTAAATTTAAATACAAACGTGCAAATCAACAGACAAAAACAGAAGGATGTTAACTATAGATTTCTGAAAAAGAAACAAATGCTGGATATTTGAAATAAAAACAAAATGGTAAAAATACTTAGCAGGTCTGTCATCACGTGGAAGAGAATAAACATGGGTTAATGTTTCAGATTGGAACTCTTAACAGAACAGACCCAACGAGTGCCACCTGAAGCATCCCTTTCTCTCCTAGATTCTGACTGCTATGTATTCCCAGCAGCTGGTACTTTGTACTTTTTGAGAGGGGTCTTGGTGGGTGAGACTGTAATGCAGATAAAGCACTTAAAAGATGCAAAAACCTACATTAGATTGTTTTTTACGTAACTTTATCACTTGGATTTAATCACCGCACAGGTTTGAACTCTGATATTTGGTGCCTGTTGGCAATTACAATGTTCTGATCAGCTGCATGTTATGGTTTAAGTGTTGGTTGTGCATTCCTGCTCCCATGCTTATGAAGAAAGCACTGTGGCTTTGACACCAGGGTTGCCAGCCTCTTGTTTACATCATCAGTTTTATCGGCGAACTACTTTCTTCACAAACACCGGAATTAAACCAGGAAGCACTATGTTGCATCCTCTGTCTTTGGGGTTTGAGACAGTTCTCATTGGATGTGGCCTTTTAAGGGACCTACATTATTTATCTCTATGTTGTCTAACCCATGGGGCTCCATTCTATCCTCTAACCCACGGGGCTCCATTCTTCCTAACGTTATCTCAGTGTGTTCTGCTCTAGCTCCAGATGGACAGCTCACCATCCTATAGTACTTGTCTTTACTACACACATGACTACAACAACAACTAATATAGTAAAACGTCCCAAGACGCTTCATAGGAGCGCTATCAGACAAAAATTGACACCGAGCCGAAGAAGGACATATTAGGGCGGATGATTAAAAGCTTGATCAAATGGCTACTTTCTTGAACAAAGAATCCCTTACAATCGCAGTGTCTCGGTGACCTACAAATTGCATTTTTGACCCAGTTGTTCTCTCTGGTATTTTAGCTGCATTTTCTTCTGAGTCTTTGTTTCTTTTTGCAGTGTTGGACAGTACCTGGAATCCGCTCGTTATTGTAATCTCATGGGTAGCTTCGCAGGCTTCCTTACCTTCCCTGCTGCTTTTCCCAACCTTAATCCATCCAGTATCCCCATTTCTTTAGTACTTTCTATCTCCTTTGAAGTTCAACCGGGAACAAAGAGAATTGAATATGTTTGTCTTGCACTTTGTCAGACATACGCAGGATTTAAAACATGGGATCCTTGCTGACCTCTTGTACCCTTTGAAGTCAAGACTGGGCTGTAGGAAAGCAAAAGGTGACAATCCAGTGAATCTGTCCAGTTCAACAGGCTGTGAATCATGTGTGCACCTAACAGGGAGGATTTCTAAAAGCACCTGTTCAAAACCCGCAGCCCCCCAATAACTGCTACACGCTAATCCATTTGATCGTCAAGTTGTAAATCCCTTTGGGTGCAATGGACCGCCCACAGAACAAAGCAAGCAGGTACACAACGCCCTCCTAACCCACAACCAGTACTTCGTCCCTGCAAATCTCCTGATGCTGCTGTGTGTTCTGCAATAAGGTGATAACATTAAAATACATAGATTTTTTTTTGTGATTGAAATTGCCCATTTGTCACCATTATTATAAAATATTTTCAGCCATTGCATTGCATTTAAGAGAAAAGTTATATTTTATGTTGAGCTGAACTCTATGAATATAAATTCTAATTATAAAAATGTACAGCATTGCCGATTTACTTTTTAAAAAAAGTTCTTGCTGATTCCAGAATCACCATGTCAGCAGTGTCTGCTATTCATGGAGGAGAAAGTAAGCCCTATGGGTGTTAACTGCTTCCTCCTAAGGATGTATGAATTTAAGGACATCCACCCTTCTCCTAGAGCTCTGGCCACTCACTGATGTCAGCCCAGGTGATCTGCATGGAAAATGCTTCACTTCCTACTGTCAATGTTGAACATTCCAGCCATGTCCTAAGTGTGATTTGAGAAATAGCTTTCAACCACTCCTACACTGTCTCTACTGCATTGGCATCATAGCTTAACTGCCCAATGTATACAGCTAACAGGAGATATTTCCAAAATTACTATTCAAAAACCCAAAATGGGACCGCAGCCCTCCCCCGATAACTGCTTGATCTGAATCCATTAATCGTCAGGTTATAAAACTCCTTTGGGCTTAATGGATCCTCCACAAGAACAAAGCGAGCAGGTACACAGTGCCTTGAAGTAAAGAGATGGTATGTTGATGTAAGTACTTAATGGAGACAATGCTGTCTCTGATGCTTTTTATAACAATGCCAGCAAGTTCAGTACCTTTTAAACCATTTCCATCAGGCATTGCAAGTGGCAATGCCATCTTGATTCAGACTGATTTTATAATCAGCACTGAAAAATTAATGTATTTTACTTGACACTGAACACAAATTATGAGCGCAGCAGTTCTGACATGGTAAACAGTCTCTGTTTTACGTCAGCAATTTTTAATGATTTTTTTTGTCTACTAGTCAAATTCATTTTATTTTTAATTAAGGACAATAGTCTTGGAAGCACACAATTTACCTTTGACATATGAAAAGGCACTGTTCAATTCAAGAATAATAGGGGCAAGTTGCAGACTGAAATCTAATCCAGGGGTTCAGATGATTTATATATAGAATAATCAATACCCAGGAATGAGTTGTAAGATGGAATCTAATCGAGGAGTTCAGGTGGTTTATTTATAGAATAATGGATACCTGGGTTGCGGGCTGCAATGGTTTATATGCAGAATAACTATACTTGGGAGTGCGATAGAGGCTGGTTCAGGTGATTTAAGTGCCATCTGAATTATGAGATGGAAAAACCATCCTAAAACCATGCTCTAACCCAGTCTTGTATGAGGAAACTCTATTCTGTGGTCAGTCATTTTTTATGGGCAGTGAGTGTCATAGCAGTCAATGGCCAGGATGTGCCATTCATCAGTGTTCTAATGTCCTGGGTGAAAGATGATCACATTAGTGTGAGTTTATCATTTGGATAATCAGCAGTTGATTGCCAAGGGTTAAGTCTAATTAAGGTGATGTGTGCATATATTAACATATTCTACACTTTGTATACATTTGTTAGTGCTGAGTTTTGTACTTGTGAATTCTTTTAAGTGTGGCTGTTATACCGGGTGTGCTGCAGTAACTCTAGGGTTTGTGGCTAAAATTGTTTTGTGTCAAATGTGCATGTGGTTGTGTTTTAAAAAAAAATTATACTAGCCGATCTCCTGCAGTGTTGCTCACAGCAAATCAAAAGATTCTCTGGTTAATAGCAACACGGGTGTTGTGCCAGAACGTCAGGGCCACTAATGAATAGGTCAAATCTGGTTTTATTTCATGCTATTCTGGTGGTTATGGGATCGAATTCTGCGATTCTATCCATTGTTTTGTGAAAACTGTAAATGAGTGGCCTTTATTTTATACTCCTTTATATATGCATTTAATATTCATCCCTTACCATCTTTAAAGCTGAGGATACACAATAACATTAGTATGCAAGATGTACCAATTGGAGGGATGTAACAGGAGGGGTGATGAGTTTTAGCTGCACTACAGCAACAACTTGCATTTATAGAGCGCCTGTAAACCTAGTAAAATGTCCCAAGGCGCTCCACAGGAGCATAATCAGACAAAGATTGACACGGAGCCAAATAAGGAGTCATTAAGATAGGTGACCAAATGCTTAGGTCGAAGAGGTAGGTTTTAAGGAGGAGAGAGGCGGAGAGGTTTGGAGTGGGAATTCCAGAGTTCAGGACCTAGATAGCTGAAGAGATGGTCCTGGGCACTGGTAGCAGAACTCTTGTGGAGGTCCTGGAGTTTGACAGCACTGGGATGGGGGTCCTGAATAAAGCTTGTGAAACTTTTCTTTAAAATAATTTTGGAAAGCAATCAGGCAACTCATGTTGGAAGCTGAAGAGAAACAATTGAGCAGTTGGGCTGACAAAAGGCGACCGATGCATCCTGGGAAATTGTGTAGACGGTGTACGCTCGGACTGTAAGATCTACTTTCAGCGAACAGTCAGCTCCCTGGGCAAAAATATTAAGTGCGAACCCATGTTTTTGGGAGGTCCTGAGGCCTACAACTAAAAGTTTTAATGACAGGAATTTCTAATTTGTTAGGAAGTGTGGCATGTTCTTCAGTTGGTACCTCCACGCATGGTGAGATGCGAACTCACTGAGGGTTCGCTCTGGTGTGCCTTCCCTTAAACCTCTCCGCATCTCCACCCCCCCCCCCCTCCTTCTTTAAGACTGTCCTTAAAACCCACTTCTTTAACCAATTTTGATCACCCCTCCTTTGGTTCAGTGTCATTTTGTTTGATTACGCCTCTGTGAAGTGCTTTGGGATGCTTTTCTACATTAAAGGCATTATATAAGTACAAGTTGTTGTTGATGTGTCTCTATCCCAGCGCGTGTAGTGATGCATATGGACAGGCTGATCCACTGTGTTACCAAGTGTGTTTACCTGTGGTATTGGTTCCTCCCATATCACCAAAAGCTCTGAGGAAGTCAGACACTGAGTGTCTTTTGATTGAATTGGTTTCATTCTGGCTGTCCTGCATGTTTTCTGCATGATAGGAACTTTTTACATTTTGCATAAATGTTGTGCCCGTTAAGGGTGACGGTGCTGGGGAGTTGAATATTCTTTCCACTTTTGGCACCCAATGTCCATATTGAGCACTATCCAGGTCAGATATGCTACAACTAGGTATAGAGTAAAACCTTTTTTTACTCAACCCCAACAATGCACCTTATTCCCAACTGCAGACTAACACCCTCCACTACACTAGTTTGAACATTTCTACTTCCCATACCAGCTTTCCTTTTGCCGACCTGAGGTTGCTAATTAGGGCTATTTTGAGCTGTGTAGCCCTGTCTACTAGGCAATAGGTGAGAAGGCCCCATGCTCATTTCATAAAGGATGAGGTTGATGCTATCAGTCTGGGCTGGATTTGAAACTAGGCCCCAAAGGTGCAGGGGCAGCATTACTGCCAACTAGTCACCCCAGGAGTCATGTTTATTGGTTCATTTGGTTATGTCTGTGTTGTGGTAATTGGTGAAAGGTTCTGGTGGTTGGCTCTGGGAAGTGCAATGGGCTGATTTTGCCTGGTTAGATTTTATTTTAAGATCTAGTTCTAATAGAATGTTTTTTCGTTATTTCAGACTCCAAGAATATTGCGGCAGACATTTCTAGCAAGAGATTTCGTTCAGCTTCTGCACCTTTGGATATCCCAGGTGGGTTACCTGTGTACACAACATGATTTGCAAAGAAACCGGCGGCACTGCAGAAAACCTTGCTTCCTCTTACCTGCAGTGTGGGGGCTGTCTCTCGTATGTAGTTACAAAGCTGGCAGTGACCCTTCACCTTTGTCAGGACACTGCTACCACGCAACTGCATCTCCTTTAAAATGGTTTGAAAATAGTTAAGCTGCCTGATGACTAGGTAGGCGAGTGTGGCACTGAGCCGCACGAAGCAGGACGGTCCCAAATTTCATTCCTGGTCTGTTACTGAGTTAGATGATCTGAGTTGGCCAGTGGTGGGAGCACATCACCTGGCCTCAGGAGGGTAAACATGGGCTCGGTTTCCTCTCCTGACTGCCACCCAGTGACCCTAGTTAGATACAGAGACAGAGAGTGATATCAAACAATGTCTTTTAATTCATGGGAATCCCGATGTGTTGGTCTAGGAAGTGTTGAATGATAAAAGGGAAAGCATCACACCTTCAGGCATGTGTGTGGTGCAAGAGGTCTGACCTATCTGTGGGGTGATGTGCTGAATCCTCTGTTCCTGTATGCACCACAGAAGCCACTCTGCACTCGCAGGCAGGTCAGACCATACTCTTGTGTGATGTTTAGCTCGGGTGCATTAATGCTTATGTAGTCCTTAGAGAGTCAAAACACACTGTCTTATAGTTATGGCAGGTGCAGCCAAGGCATAACATCACAGCAGCTTAAATTACCTAGATCTTTTCAAATAAGATGTGTGTAAAGCATCTTTCTTCCAGTTATTTTCTTGGTTCCCTGAAGACACTGATGCTATCCACCGACTGCCAGAATAGACAAACGGTCAGACAGCTTCATTTTAATAACTAATATTGCAGTGCACTTGACATCTTTAGCAGGCTGATTAGTCACCGTTCATATTCAACCTCCAAACCCAGAGGGAAACCTGCACATCTGTGATTCACTGCTCATCCTCTGCTATATTGTGTAATATTACCCATTGCAATTTTCTCCCTCCCCTTCCTGAAGATGCTGACCTATGCCGAGATACAGCTTCAGGCACGCCAGCAATCCCTGTGATGCTTTGTCCGAGTAGCTGTTCTTTATATGTGAACCTAGACCGTGACTGGCAGATCATGTGCTAGCACTCTCGCCTCTGAGTCAGAAGGTTCAAGACCCACTCCAGAGACTTGAGCAGAAAATCTAGGCTGACATTCCAGTACAGTGCTGCTCTGTCTGAGGTGCCGTCTTTCGGATGAGAGGTTAAACTGAGGTCCTGTCTGCCCCCTCAGGTGGATGTAAAAGGTCCCATGGCAGGGGAGTACTCCCCAGTGTCATGGCCAATATTTATCCCTCAACCAATATCACCAAAACAGATTATCTGGTCATTATCGCACTGCTGTTTGTGGGACCTTGCTGTGCACAAATTGGCTGCTGCATTTTCTACATTAAAACAGTGACTGCACTTCAAAAGTACTTCATTGGCTGTAAAGCGCTTTGGGACGTCCTGAGGTCGTGAAAGGCGCTATATAAATGCAAATTCTTTCTCTTTATTAGAGCAGTGCTTGATCATATCTTCACCCATTGTCTGGCATGCATGTTCCCTCTCTCTTACACTAACTCTCACGCTCGCATACGCGTGCACCAGCAGTCACTGGTCAGAATTTGCAGATTCCTGCCTTCCTCGCTCATTTGTGGAAACGTGCAGCTTGGGGTTCGTGATAAGGTGGCTGTTGGCTCTGATGTATTGTGACTTTGAGACAGCTGAGGCAAAACGAGGAGTTCCTGCCATTCATGTATATGCCCAATTAGAGGATTGCTGCAAACAAGCCTGTTTTTAAAAAAATAAAAAAATAAAAAAGGTATCTTCAAATTGTAAACTTAAAACAGAGAGATACTGCTTAACACTTGTTTTAAAGTGTGGTAAACAGCAACCTTCTGTTGCACTGTGTTTGTGCAATTTGAAGATGCCTTTCCCCTCCCTGAAGTAATGCTTGCTTTGGTTATATCTGATCAAGATGTATTGTCTCTACTCCTTGCCCTTCATGGTGACAAAACAGCTATGTTTATTGTGTCATTTGAATAAAGATTTATTCTCAATTATCACAAACTAAGAAACACTTTCCCCTCATGAAGCCGAGATCTCAAAATGATGCACTGGTGGCTACAATCCAGATTTGAGCACTTCCACCAGGAAAATATTACTTCTGTATAGGCCTCGCCCCCAAATCAACTGATTGGCTGAATTTGTCTTTAAAGCCAATCTTTGAGTCAGTATAATGGTGCTGGAGATGATTGATACAGATTGGAAATCTGTGTATCTTTATATAATTTGGATTCATAATCTGTTCTTTTGCTGTGAGGTAATTGGCTTTTATTGTTGCAGGAGGACTGCCCAATAGTAAATCTGACATGGATATGGCATATGAAAGGGCAAGGGTCAGTCTGTCAACAGAGGATCGTTGTTCCAGTCCTGTTATGTCTATCCTCAAGGTAAATATCTAGTTCGGTACAGTATACCGGTCCTGGGATCAGCAAACTGTGAGCTAAGCTGAAATAAAACAGGGCAGGGAATCCTGCAGCAAACACATGCTCAGTGATGGGATGGGCAATAAATGCTGGCCTTGCCAGCGACGCCCACATCTCATGAATGAATAAAAAAAAGTTAGGCACCGATACCAAATGCAAAATTATATCCTGTTCTAAATCATAAAGGATCCTGTAGACATCTCGTATTTGCTTACATAATGACACATACTGCACTTCAAAAGTAATTGTATAAGGGGTGCGTGTGTGCGCCTATGGAGAGGGAATGTTCAGTCCCTATCAGGCAAAGAAACTACCTGCGTGGATTTCGCAGTAGCTTGGTTTGGAGACTCTTAAGCTTGCTGATGGATTTTTTTCATGTGTCAGACATCTGGCTCACCAAAATAAAATTGTGGTTCATAAACATTAATTTACTTTAGAACATGCTGCTAGGTTTTAAATAGACTTTATAAGTGTCTGCTACATGCAGGGCACCCTGATGGTTCCTTTTTAAGTCTGTAAGAAAACAGTTCACTTCAATAAACTTTTGAGTGATACCTTCATTTTCTAGAGTCTTTTGAAATCGAGCATACTGGGAACTGCCAGTGTGTGAGACCCCATGTCTGCAAACAGGCACGCTAGGCCGAATGGCCTCCTTCTGTGCCATAAATTTCTATGATTCTATAACAGACTTCAAGGCAAGTTGTTCACTTCAATGTAAACGTATACAACTCGATTCCACCAGACAGGACACCTGACTGTCTCTTAGTTTCCTTTAAACACTGAGCGAGTTGGAAACGGTACATGCTTGAACATTTGAGGCAAGGCATTCGGCTTGGGTTAAAGGCACCGAGACGGACCTTGCCCTTCTTCAACCTGCTCCCAGAGTGGAAGCTCTGCTGCTGCTAAATGCATCACGTAGTGGCCTGGCTGAAAACAGAACAAGCTCATCCCCGGCAGATTGGGGTGACGAGCAGTTCTGGTACTCTGAGTCTGATCGTCTGGTTGGAAAAGCAGGGCTGTCAGTACTGGAGGCAATATTTTTTTAAAAAATAGTAGCAAATTGAAAAAGCATTACAACGATGTCTAACACCAATTCATCTGTTTCAATAGTCGTCTTCTTTGAAGAAGAGTGTTACCATGATGGAGCAGCCTTCGATTGTTTACCGCTACATTGAGGGTGAGGAACGGACAGGTGTGATCACCAATCACAAGCAACACCACGTGGTCTTAGAGGCCGCCAAGAAGGATCTTCTGACCTTGATGAAACTAGACGTGAGTTATAAAAATACTTATGAAGTTTGGTTTCAATTGTGACAGATGCTGGATTGCTGATTATATACAGTAGATGTGATACGATCATTAAACTGGCCTTGTCTCACACAAAGGTCTCAATACTATTGGAAGTGTAGTAAACAGTGAGGAGGATAGTGATAGACTTCAAGAGGATATAGATAGGCTGGTGGAATGGGCGGACACGTGGCAGATGAAGTTTAACGCAGAAAAAGGTGAAGTGATACATTTCGGTAGGAAGAATGAGGAGAGGCAATATAAACTAGAGGGCACAACTCTAAAAGGGGTACAGGAACAGAGAGATCTGGGGGTATATGTGCACAAATCATTAAACGTGGCAGGGCAGGTTGAGAAAGTAGCTAAAAAAGCATACGGGATCCTGGGCTTTATAAATAGAGGCATAGAGTACAAAAGCAAGGAAGTCATAATGAACCTTTATGAAACACTGGATCGACCACAACTGGAGTATTGTGTCCAGTTCTGAGCACCGCACTTTAGGAAAGATGTGAAGGCCTTAGTGAGGGTGCAGAAAAGATTTCCTAGAATGATTCCAGGGATGAGGGACTTTAGTTACATGGATAGACTGGAAAAGCTGGGGTTGTTCTCCTTGGAACAGAGAAGGTTGAGAGGAGATTTGATAGAGGTATTTAAAATCATGAAGGGCCTAGACAGAATAGATAGAGAGAAACTGTTCCCATTTGGGGAAGGGTCAAGAACCTGAGGACATAGATTTAAGGTGATTGGCAAAAGAACAAAGGTGACATGAGGAAAATCTTTTTTACGCAGCAAGTGTTAGGATCTGGAATACACTGCCCGAGGGGGTAGTGGAGGCAGATTCAATCGTGGCTTTCAAAAAGGAACTGGATAAGTACTTGAAAGGAAAAACGTTGCAGGGCTACGGGGATAGGGCGAGGGAGTGGGACTAGCTGGATTGCTCTTGCATAGAGCATGGACTCGATGGGCCGAATGGCCTCCTTCCGTGCTGTAACCTTTCTATGATTCTGTTTATACTTTTATAGCCGAAGCTGCCCAAAAACACAATCTTCCTTCAAATCATTCACTATTGAAGGTGGCACTTGATATTGCTCGCAGGGACAGATTATCAGAGCGTAACAGAGACGTAGATGGAGCGTAATGGGCAGAGAAAGAAACACTTACACTAACCAGTTTGGATCGAAATGAATTTAATTTACTAACCCTTAGTTTGGTTACCCTCAAACTGCTTCGTCTTTATTGCCAAATCATCAAAGACGAAGCCAGGCCAAACTGAGGAAAATCATAGGGGGCTTGATATTGGCTAGAGTGGTTGGCACCTGACAGTAAATTGTGGAATTGACACTGGGGGACTTTAGGATCTCACTAGATGGGCCAAATGGCCTTCCTCATCTGTAATTATCTTGTGACCTTGTGGAAACAGCACAATACTCCGGTACAAATACAGGAAACCATTGTGAAAATAGTCAATCACAATCGCACCCAATTTCCAGTGTTTTTGTACCAAATTAATAGCTAGCTTCTCCGAACAAACTAACCAGTCAGAACGTGCAAAAATAACCATCAATTAAAAGTTACTGGTAATTTAAGACTAACTAGTCAATAAATATAAATTAGCACCCACTCACTCCAGTTCAGTTCAGACTCCCTCTACATTGCTGGGTTTTCACTCTGCTGTGTTCTCGCATCTTGAAACTCCGTACGAAAACTGTATTTTTTCCCCGCAGACTTGGGCTAAGAGTTGGGAGAAAGCCTAGATTGTAACAGTGACTAACAGCCACATGAACCACTTCGGTTACTTCATCAATATGTGTAGTTATGTCTTACAAATACTTTCCAGGCGTGCAACACAGTTTCAATTTCTGGTGATTTCTGGCCGGAAAAGGATGATTACAAGTTCTTTCAATAAACTGAGATGCAATTAGCCTCCAGGAAGTTATAATGTTCGAGTGATCTAACTCCTGTTCAGACAAATGGGAATGCTTTTCAAATGGTAAGTTGTTTCTTGCAAGCACTTCCAACATGGGGCAGATTGATTACATTAAGTCCAAGAACATTTCCAGAGCTGTAACTACATTAAGCTTTTTTCACCAAGTTATTTAGGTCAGTGGAAAACTTAGATTAAAATCAAATGGGATGAGGTGTGCGGTATGCCCTCTTGTTTCTAGGCCGTGCCTGGAAAAAAAAACCTTGTCTTTTTATTTTCCTGGGCAAGTGCAAGCTAGCAAGACTGAACTGCTGTGCCTCTGCCCTTGGCACCATTGCCGTGCTGTCCCCTCAGGACCCATATCTCATGTATGCCTCAATCACCCTCTTTCTCAGATAACTATATTCTACTAGAAATAGCTGCACTGTCCAGGGGTTTTACTCTGGCTGGGGTTGAAGATATTATTGATCGAGCTGGAGATGTCGAAGGTATTACTGATTGAACTGGAGATGCAGAAGATAGTCTGATGGAGTTTGAGATGTAGAAGGTACTATTGATTGATTTGGGGAGAATAAAAGGCAGTATTGATTAAGCTGGGTGGACACAAGGTACCACTGATTGAGCTGGGAGAAATAGAAAATATTATAAATTGAGCTGAGGGGTTCAGAAGATATTACTGATTGTTTGGGGGATAGAAAATACAGCTGTGCTCGGGTGTAGAAAGTATTATGGATTGAACTGGGGTGGTTGAAGGTATTACTAATTGAGTTGGTGGGGGGTTACCAAAGAAATACCATAGATATTTACAGCACAGAAACAGGCTATTCTGCCCTTTGTGTCTCTTTTCGCTCTTTGTTAGAGCAATCCAAAATTAACACCACTGCCATGTTCTCTCCCCAAAGCCCTCCCCAAATATTCATCTACTTTTTTTTTTAAAAAAAGCAATACTGTCTGCCTCAAATGTTCCCATGGAAAAACTTTCCATGCTTTAACAACTTTCTGTAATACTAGAATCAGCTTATAAGGGATAACTCCACAGTATTCTTTTCAACAGAAAGCCATGGTTTGAACTATTCTGTTTATCTACTAGATCTTCCTGAAGGTCTAAGTTCATTTTTGCCTTCAAAATAGGGTTTGAAGTGTTAATCTTCCCAGGAAAGGTCTGTTATCTCCATTCCTGAACATAGTATTGTATTGTTAGAGATGGCCCTATTGTGCCACAGAAGTCTCATTGCAATACCTTGCTACTAATGGTGTTGTATTCAATGTGCAGTCAAGTAGATCCTGGAAGCCCCCAGGTCACCCATCCAAGGATAGGCCCTCAACCTGGGCATGGTGACATTAACAGCTAGTTCTAAAAACAATAGAAAAAGGGACAGGTCGTTCATCTGCTGGAGCCACCTGTGATTGGGCAGAGACTTCGTTTCACTAATTGTCAGGTCTTGGTGACAGACTCAGAGTGAGAAGTCAGTCTGTAAGGGCAACTTGCACACAGGAGCTGCAAGACTTTCTGGCTTTAAGGTTCCATGCCGGACTGATAAGCAGAGTCCAGCTAATCTGAGGTTCTGCAGTAAGTTAGCATATGGTTAGAGGCTATATTTAGACAGAAAGAAAGTTGTATCTTTATAGTTTTTAATTTCGATAAGTGTAGGGGAAATATGTCTCATGTAAATAAAATCATTAAACCATTTGTTGGTTCAAAGCCCGTGTCTCGATTTGGTAAGAGTGCGTATCTCATCTGCTGTTGCAGGGAGAATTCACAAGGTGGCATGTGATATGTTCCAGTTGCCGGTGTATGAAATAAGGATTCTCTGTTTATGATCCCTGGGTCATGTTATTGTTTATCAAGATATTGGGATGAAAAAGGTGCCCTTAGGATCGTAGAAGATACTAGGTCCACTTACAGGTGTGACCGGTGATCATGAACACATAAAATATCTTGTGTAATAACCCAACAATGGTAACCAACTTATTTAAAGATTGAGCAAGTGTGGCGGGGGTAAAAGGTATCACACATTGAGCAGGTGAAGGGATAGAAGGTATTACCTATTGGGCATGAGGGTAAAACGCATGACTGATAGAGCTGAGAGGAGAGTGAGATATTATTGATTGACTGGGGGTGGGGGGGTTGCAGGAGATATTACTGATTGACTTGGTGGGGGGGGCTGTAGGAGATATTACTGATTGACTGGGGGCTGTAGGAGATATTACTGATTGACTGGTGGCTGTAGGAGATATTACTGATTGACTGGGGGCTGTAGGAGATATTACTGATTGACTGGGGGCTGTAGGAGATATTACTGATTGACTGGGGTGGGGGTGGGGGTTGAAGGGGATGGTGCCGATTGGGAGATTTCAGGGGATGGTGCCGATTGGGAGATTTCAGGGGATGGTGCCGATTGGGAGATTTCAGGGGATGGTATCGATTGGGAGATTTCAGGGGATGGTATCGATTGGGAGATTTCAGGGGATGGTGCCGATTGGGAGATTTCAGGGGATGGTATCGATTGGGAGATTTCAGGGGATGGTACCGATTGACTTGGGGTGGGGGGGGCGGTTATAGGAGATGTTACTAATTGAGCAGGAGAGTGGAAGTATTATTGATTACGCTGGGAGGGGTAAAAATATATTGCCGATTAAGTTGGAGGGTGGAAACGATTACTGATTGAGCTGCAGGGAATGCTCGGTCTGCTTACAGGAGCTGGGGGTAGAAGTTGTGCGAAATATCTTTTAACTTTTGTGCTGTTTCATTTATGCTCATTTTAAACCTCTTGTGTAGAGGAATATAGTAAAGTGTGGACTGTTCTGGCTTTGTTTGAAGTTGGTAAAAGGCTTACAACTGATTATATTGATCAGTAATGTTGTGTGGAATTCTCGAGATGCTTGTGTAGCGTGGCATTATGCCAACACAAATCTACAGACCCGTTCTGCTTAAAAGCAGGGCGAGTTGTTAAGTACCAGTGAAAAGAAATGGATCTGGTTTTATAAATAATTCGTCTGCCTGTCGAATGGTTTCCAGTAATTACACTCTGATTGTCAAGTGACATTGTTATTCATGTGGTTCTCTGCAACTTGCATGAAGGGGCCCACTTCAGAATCAGATAATCAGAAAATACATTGCTGGTATCTGTGAATGGGACGGTGATCAGGGTGTGCTTGTGCTGTAAGGCTGTAAAGGGCATTGGCGTACATTAGACACAGTAAGCTCGGACTCGATATGCTCACGCAGGCTTGATGAATTGCGCTTCTCGAAACTTTGCCTGGACCTGGGTGGTCTCTACTTCAGATGTGGATTTGGGTAATTATCCTTTTTTTTTTTGGGATTGAATTCAATTTTTTTTTCTATTTGAGTCCATTTCAAATCTGGTCCATAATTAATTGCTGCGCCCAATCAAAACTTTCTAAAAGCCGCAATCAAAATTCGAGACCAGCGTACTCTTCCCACATCTGGGACCTGTTTGAATTCCTCCCAGACAGAAGTGCTTGAAGATCTATTCTCCGTCCTTGCTACTGAGAGCTGGGGCAAACCCTCAGCCCAATTCCCACTTTACAAGAACCAACAGCACAAAAAACTGCCCTCAAATTTGGCCCAATTGGGATGTGAGAAATAGAAAAGCATTGTACATTAAGGGATGGATGTTCTTCCATTGGTTCAAACCCCACCATCAAGTTAGTGTTGGAAGAGCTGTGTGTTTCCTTGGTTGCTCTCCATGTTACAAATTTTTGGGTTTTCCACTAGATATTCTCTCTGGTTCAGTGCTGCTCCTGTAAGCAGACCTAGCATCCCCTACAATCTGGAGTGCACCTTTTCCTGCCCAATATCTAGTTAAATGATGATGCGACCTGGGGATTGTAAGGTAGAACCCTTGTCTCATGTACTGGCTACTGTAATCTCACTTGTGCCACCATGTGCATTCCTCTGTCTTTCTGGAAGGTGGACTGAAAAGAAATCCGGCAAGATTGAGGCGAGATTGTAAACCAGCAAACTGGTTTATTTTACGTAAGATGCACAGCTGAACAAAATACTACTTTCACAGTGATATCCATCAATTTCCCATCGCTGCTCCTTCCACGAAAGTAACAAAAACAGAAACTTTATGCCACTTTCAAGTTGGTTAATCCCAAGCTGGCTGACTCTGTATTTTGATTACAATCAGCGAGGGTTCACACTATGCTCCGAATGTGTCTCAGAAAGAGAGCCATACACACAGGAGGTTCCTTTGACCCCCTCCCTTAACTTTGTGTTTGGGACATTGGCTGACCAAGCCGTCAAAGTTACCACTCTTGATTAAAATGCCTCCACTATGGTATGGGAGCCTCAAGCATTGAATGTCTGTTTAGCTAAGCTCCCCCTGCAATGAATAAAAGCCATCTTTTGCTGTTAACGATGTTGTAAAGAAACCATTTCACCACAATGGCTTGAAATGCTTAAGTCTGTACACAGTCAGTCCAACATGGAGAGCAACCAAGGAAACACACAGCTCTTCCAACACTAACTTGATGGTGGGGTTTGAACCAATGGAATAATTAGTTGTTTACTAATTACCATTTCAGACCTTAACATCGCATGGTCATGATGGACCAAAGAGATACCAAATGAAACTGACAACTCAGTGTTTTTCATATGGGTATTTTGTGGCAAAATATTATCAGGGTGACTGATTACAGTGATTGAATCAGGCAAATTGTGATTTTATTAGACCGCATTATGGGATCATTAATGGTATTTTGGGGTTTGAATTGCATGATTGTCCATGTTTTGTAAAAATTGCACATTTGTGGCCATGTTGATCATGTTTGATTCGCTATGTATTAATTTTTTTTCCTTCAGCACAGATGGTAGAGAGACTGTTCCAGGCTAAAGGTAAGTAGGAGGTTTGTATTCATACTGAGGAGTAGGGGAGAGGGGGATGCTTTGTGGTTTGATAAGCCATAGGTGTGGGAGGACCAGAGCATTGTTGGGGACATGGGGTGGGGGGTTATTGCTTAGTTTGGGAGCAGTAGCTGGAGATTTCCAAAGTGTGGGAGTAGTGGGAAAGGTATGTTAGGTGTCTGGAATTGTGAGGGGGTGATACTGTTGCATGGCAGTGGTGGGAGGGTGATCTTGGGGTGTAGGAGCATTAGGAAGGATAGTCACTGGGTGTGGGAGCATTGGGAGTAGTGTGCAGGGGTGTGATAGTGTGGAGAGGGTGCTTTTGAGAGGATGCTCATGAGGCCTGGGGTGTGGGAAACATGGGGTCTGGAAGGACTGGGACAGGTGTCCCAGGGCCTGGTAGCATTGGTCAGGGGTGAGGGGCAGCTGGGGCATTGGGTGTCGGTTGTGGAATATGGGAGTAGTGAGAGGGGTGTTAGGATGTGGGAGCACTGGCAGTGATTTCTGATAATCTGGGAGCATTGGAGAAGAGGGTCTTTGTGTGAGACTCAAGTCTGGGACTGTTAGTAGGGGGACTCTTTTCCTGAAATCTGGGAGCAGGCGAGTGGTCTTAGGATGTGAGAGTATTGTGGAAAGGCCCAAGGGGCTGAGAGGGATTTTATAGTCTAGAAATATGGAAGAAGGGGTAGGAGAAGGCTCCGAACAGTAGCGGGAAGGAGCCTGGAATATATCCGTGTTGAAGGGCGGATAGTATTTTTGAGGGGTGCAGGGGATGTTGTAAGTCTTCATCTGTTGTCCATCTTACCTCCTCCTCTACCCACCCCCCTCCTTCAGCGGTTTGAACTAGATGAGAAAGACGGTTTCCCAGCACTGAGCTGGGAACCAGCTGTTAGTTGTTCAGAGTTAAAATAAGCAAAGCAAAAATATCAAAGACATTTTCAGTCACAACAAAGTAGATTGGTAATGCTGATTTAGTAAGTTACTGATAGTGAACTTGTATCGCATTTGCTGACAGTTGGCAAATATTATGTACGTGCACTAAGCAGTTTAAACAACGAAGAAATGACCCTCAGTCCAGTAAACAAAAGATGTTCATGGCCAGAAAGGAAGATTTGCCAAATGACCCAGGAACTGGCTTTAAGTTCATTTAAATCAAAGAGATCTGGGGGTTTATGTGCACAGATTGTTGAAAGTGGTTGAGAAAGCGGTTAAAAAGGCATACGGGATCCTGGGCTTTATAAATGGAGGCATAGAGTACAAAAGCAAGGAAGTAATGATGAACCTTTATAAAACACTGGTTCGACCACAACTGGAGTATTATGTCCAGTTCTGGGCTCCGCAATTTAGGAAAGATGTGAAGGCCTTCGAGAGGGTGCAGAAAAGATTTATTAGAATGATTCCAGGGATGAGGGACTTCAGCTGCATGGATAGACTGGAGAAGCTGGGGTTGTTCTCCTTGGAACAGCGAATGTTGAGAGGAGATTTGACACAGGTATTCAAAATCATGAAGGGCCTAGACAGAGTAGATAGAGAGAAACTGTTCCCATTGGCAGAAGGGTCAAGAACCAGAGGACATAGATATAAGGTGATTGGTTCTTTTGTCAAAAGTGACATGAGGAAAAACTTTTTTATGCAGCGAGTGGTTAGGATCTGGAATGCACTGCCAAGGGCGGGGAGGTGGAGGCAGATTCAATCATGGCTTTCAAAAGGGAACTGGATAAGTACTTGAAAGGAAAAAAAATTCACGGCTACGGGGATAGGGCGGGGGAGTGGGACTAGCTGGATTGCTCTTGCATAGAGCCAGCACGGACTCGATGGGCTGAATGGCGTCCTTCTGTGCTGTAACCTTTCCATGATTCAAATTACTATGGCAACAATTTGACTCCATATCTGCTGGCTTTAGGAGTTAACCTTTATAAAGTGAATCTGATCATTATGATAATATCATAACATAAATTTAAAATCCTATACGGGCAGTAGAGGTGAAGCCCAAAATGCTAGACCTTCCAGAAGGTGTTCTTGGTTTGGAGGGGGTGAGACAGTGGAAGGAGATGAAATGAAACCTCTGGCCAGGTTAAAACTCATGAGTCTTTATTACATAGAACGTACAGCACAGAAACAGGCCATTCGGCCGAACTGGTCCATGCTGGTGTTTATGCTCCACAGGAGTCTCCTCCTACCCCTCTTCATTTAACCCTATCAGCATATCCTTCTATTCCTTTCTCCCCTTGTTTTTATCTTGCTTCCCCTTAAATGCATCTAAACTAATCACCTCAACTACTGCATGTGGTAGCAAGTTCCACATTCTAACCACTCTCTGGGTAAAGAAGTTTCTCCTGAATCCCCTATTGGATTTATTAGTAACCATTTTATATTTTTAGCCCCTAGTTTTGGTCTCCCCCACAAGTGAAAACATCTTCTCTGTCAACCCTATCAAACTCTTTCATAATCTTAAAGACCTCTATCAGGTCGTCCCTCAGTATTCTCTTTTCCAGAGTAAAGAGCCCCAGCCTGTTTAGTCTTTCCTGATGGTTATAACCTCTCAGTTCTGGTATCATCCTAGTAAATCTTTTTTGCACCTTCTCCAGTGCCTCTAAATCCTTTTTGTAATACGGAGTCCAGAACTGTGCACAGTACTCCAAGTGTGGTCTAACCAAGGTTCTATACAAGTTTAACATAACTTCTGCTTTTCAATTCTATCCCTCTAGCAATGAACCCCAGCGTTTTGTTTGCTTTTTTTTTAAATGGCCTTATTAATCTGTGTCGCTACTTTTAGTAGCTAACTACAAGTTTCTTAGACACTAACTTCCATATTATATACATTGTGAAGTAAACCTTTGTTGCAAATGTTCCAAACCCAAATTGTGTTGCAGTGCAATACTTGTTTTGGACAGTGAGCTTTGGATCCTTTGTGTAGACACAAAACTCCGCAACAAAGAATTGCATCAAATGTTTTCTAATGTCTGCTTTGTGACCCGAACTGTAGTGTCAAGTATCTGGTTAATGGTCATTTTCTCTCTCTTTCAATCCATGCAGCCATCAGGTTTATTTTCCCAAGAGGCTGCTTCAAGTACTGGCTTGTTCTGCTGAGTGCAATAACTGTCTGACCCTGACCCTCCCTAATGGAGGCTGTCAATAGTTGAGAGAGAAAACACCCAACGTTACAAAGAAATACGAGTAACTTTCCCCCTGTTTGAGTTTTAAAAAACCTTTTTTTTTTGTTTCAAGACAGATTGCTTGTGACATTTTTATTAGAGAATGGGCTTGTAGGAGTGACTGAGCCCAGTTAGTACATGGGAGCTGAATTAGTCCAAGTAGTGAGTGTTGGATCTCAAACGGGTTAAACTGCAAAACTGGCAGTAACAACTCAGAATGGACCCAAACTGATGGAAGTACTTGAAGACGAGTACAATCTTTACTATATTTTTTCAGTTCCTTACTATAAACTAAATCTACCCAGGTGCCTTCTATCTTTTGTCCAAGTTTTGAGACCTATGTAGCGGCAAGTTGCTGTTGTGATTGTTATTTTGGGTCTTACTGCAGGCCCACACAGACCAGCAATGCAACTTCAGTACTGACCAGTACAGAATGTCCCACTGACTTTGCAAATGTGACTGCTTCAACTGCGCATTTCCGGATCTTACACATGTGCAGTCCTATAACAACAATAACTTGCATTTATGCAGCGCCTTTAATGAAGTAAAATGTCCCAAGGTGTTTCACAGGAGCGTAATTGTTGAACATTGTTGAATTCGCCCCACAGTACAAACTGGGCAGACTCAGCATCAAGGGAGTTATATGCATTTGTATAGAAAATGGGGCTTCGATCTCCCACCTACCATTTGGAGATTCATGAAAAAAATGCTGAAAACAAGCCTCACTCTAAGTAAATTTTGTGTTTACAGTTTTTGTTTTCTCTTGTAAATTCTACCTTTTAAGGAAACTTTAAGGAATGCTTTGAGTTTTTTTTAATGCGGAACCTTCACCCAGAAAATGTGACATTCATTCTCCTGTAAGATTTTTATCTGAAATTTATCTTTTGTAAAACAATACTGAATATAATTCTTGGCGCATTTGAATGTAAAACAAAGTGTTTTGTATTGAAGACGCTTGGGTGAAATGTTATTCCTTTGGCTAATTTGTCATTTGAAAATCACTGCCAAACTCTGCATTAAATGGATTAGGTAGTTAAGTGAGTGAATAATAATGGTTGAATACCTGTGGCGTACTTGGAACCTGAAGTATGGTAGTCTAAAGAACAAGTACTGAGTGCTTCAATCAGCTTGCTGCCTGGTGCACTCCCTATTATTATGTGATCAGTTACCGCTGCTATCCAACTTTGCTGGTTAGTTACAGGTTTCGAATATCATTGCTGCCTTGCTCACTCCTCCCCAGCCCTCAGGCTCAGCAATCATTTGGATGTCTCCATCCCTGAGTCAGGTTAGCGGAGTGCTGGTTACCGCCATTATGCGTTTGCATGTTGGGGTCACTACTCATTTAAGGCGGTCTGTCTTTAATGGAGTCCGAACCTACACCGATCATACAGCAGTGCTTTGTCTTTTAAGAAAAATGTGATTTTTTTTTTCCAAGCTGAAATATAAACTGCTTTTAAATATTTGGTGTGAGTTTCAACAGCCCAGAACTCCTTTGCCTGCCCTTGAGGTAAAATTAATGGATGTAAAGTTGGAATATGGGCCAAACATGCCACTTAAGACTTTATATTTAGATGCCATGAGCACAGCCAGTAACTTACGTGAAATGGGTTTTAATCAGATGTCCTTTTCACAGAGTGACGGAGAAGATTTTGAAATTGGAACGGCAGGAAGATAAGGTTAAGCAAATTGTCAGAGCAGTAATGGATTATCCTTACCTCTGCTTTTTTTTCTCTTCTGTCTGTTTCCTAGGACCCCTCACTGCTGGATGGTAGAGTGACTCTTCAACAGGTTAAAGCTGGAATGGTTGTGGCAAAGCAAGGTGACCAGGTAAGAGCACTGCCTTCTCCTTCTTTCAGTATGAGCCCTTCAGCTACACATACAAGAGGTTTGATTTAATTGCAGGATAGGCAAATACAGTCATCCCCAATTTGACTCTTGGCATGCAGGTAGTGCTGGCAAGGCCACATTTATTGCCCATCCCTAGTGATGGTGGGACTTTTGGAAACCACTGCATTCCTTGTGGTGATGGTGCACCCACAGTGTGTGAGGTAGGGAATTCCAGGATACTGACCAGCGATAATATATGTCAGGATGGGGTGTAGCAGGTGATGGTGTTCCCAGGACGTTGCTGCTCTTCTCCTTCTCAATGGCAGAGGTCACAGGGGAGTGAGATGCTATTGAAGTAAGCTTTGTGAATTGCGGCAGTGCATCCTGTAGATTTTAGAGTGCGGCCACAGTGCCCCAGCGATGGAGCGGGTGGATATTGAGCCCAGTGGCAGGGATACCGATCAAGTTTTTCTGTCCTAGATGGTGTTGAGCTTCTTGAGTGTTGTTGAGCAGACTGTCGTACCGTGATCTGTAATAACACAGTACGTTTGCTTGAAGACAGGATTGTTTTGTGTTGATGTTGCTCTGTGTGGGTAAACCAACCTGCTCCCTCTGGCTGCCAGGGACTTTTTAACAGTAGAAACTGCTGACACGCCAATATTTTGCACAAGCTGAACACTACGACACAGTATCATAGAATCATACAGCACAGGAGGAGGCCATTCAGCCCATCGTGTCGGTGCCGGCTCTTTGACAGAGTTAGCCAATCATTGTTATTGAAGTAGATGGGTAGTGGGGAGACATCTTTCACCCAGTCCAAGACTGGATCATGGTTGAGTTCTGATGTTTGCCTCTTTAGTCATGAAAATTAATTGACAAACCCTTCCAGATAAGACACAGCAGTAAGAGGGAAAATTGACTTGGATTTATTTATTCTTGAAATTTCCAGATAACCGTCTCAAAAACCTGATGGTGGGGTCCAAGACTGGACAGGTACAATACTCGCTGGTGGCTAGAAAGGGCAGCTGGCTTCAGCATTGCAGTAATGTGTGACTGGAACAGTGATTACACTGCAATCAAACATCATTATTTAAAATGCCTTTCATGAATAGAAGCAGGTGTATGAACTGGGATGCGGTTTGGTTTATATTTTGCTGGATTTGAAATTCATAATGACTTTTAAACCCACTTAATGTGTTTATAAATTCAGAGGTCACTAGTGTAAATGACAGTTTGTGTGGCTGCTGTTGAAAATCTCTTTATTGCAGTAACACAGCACCACACATGAAGTGCAGAGCAACATGCTCAGGCTTACTTACGACTCTAGCTAGAAGGATGGTGTCAATTATTCAAGAGAAATGTGCTCGCTGGGGCATTGTGCATCCCTTTAAATTGTGAAGAGAAAGTTTTTTTATTTTTAATTTTGTGATCCTCAAGTTGAGGTATGAAGCACAATCACATTTCAAGTACTTGATGTCAAATTAAGTATCCCCATCACAGGTTAGATGCAGAGTGAAGCTCCCTCCATACTGTCCTATTGTGCATTTCCAGGTCCCATATACCAGGTGAGATGCAGAGTGGAGCTCCCTCTACACTGCCTCAATAACGTGCCTCAGTCCCAACTTGGGAAATTTAGCATTTTCTGCTCGGCTTTTTTATTTCCCACACCAGTCATTCGATAGTCTCTTTGAATGAGATCGTCTTTTCTCTTGGCAGAGAAGGGGTAGTCTGTTTTGTGGATTCATGCCCATTAAGGACTGGTATGACTGTCCAAACTCACTGTACAATAAGATCCTTATAGCTGTCAGATGGAAGGGACTCTGGGCTGGAATCAAAGTTAGTCCTGGGGTAAAAGGCATGATACAGTTTATAAATATGTTATGAAACTGTTCAGAGAGGCTTGTTCCTCTCACTGCGCTCTCTCTCTCTCTCTCTCTCGCTCTCTCTCTCTCTCCTCTGTGAAGATACAATTTTTACAGGGTCTTTTTGGCCACCAACAAATTCTTGCTGTGACTCCAGCAAGTTTAGGTTGTTGTTAGCGGTGTCTGACGTGACACTACAGCAGTATAAAAGTAACTACTGAGTGATTGGAGAGCCAGGTTATTGCTCAAACATATGTAAGCCAATTTATTAAATCATGCAAATATATTTCACACATGCACACAGTTATTGAAATAATAAAACCTATTAAAAAATTTATATACTTTTTTCATTTCAACTCATTTACAAATTTATATCTTGTAACTCTCAAATTGCAAGTCTACAGTAAGAAATATATAAAAAGACAAAAATTAATTGGATGTATATAATTGCCATAGGAAGCATAAAATGACCTTCAGCAGTATTGTCTCCATCTGCCGATACATGGAGGAGATACATTTGCCGATTGTCCTGAGAGTACGTTGAGTTTGAACGTGTGCTCAATAGCAGCAGAACCAGGCCGCACGTGAGAGATGGGTGGGTGACCTGGCTAACGTTTGACAGCGCATTGAGTAGCAACTACCAGAAACCCAGTCTGGGATAGTAAATTCCCCTATTTTAGATTTGCAAAGAATAGTACGCCCGTTGGTATCATTGATACTGGGCAGTAAAGCTTGTCTTGTAGAAATGTGTGAACAGAAGCAGTCATTCGCACAAAAAGCTTTAGGATTTCTCTTTGGGGTAATGGTGGATTTCCATTTGTCAAATAAAGTGTCCCAAGAAATCTCCAATCAGTTCTTAGCTCCAGCTCTTAGCCAGCACATCGAGGAGGAGTTTGGTTTTACGTATGGACCTGATTTCCTTCGCCCCATCATTGGCATCCTTGCCTTCAGCTGTCTAGGCCCTAAGCTATGGAATTCTCTTTCTCTCCTCCTTTAAGACCCACCTTAAAACCTACCTCTTTGACCAAGCTTTTGGTCACCTGTCCTAATGTCTCCTCCTTTGGCTTGGTATCAGTTTTTGTCTGATTACGCTCCTGTGAAGCGCCTCGGGCCGTTTTACTACATTAAAGCCGCTATATAAATGCAAGTTGTTCTTGGTTTTTTGTATATCTTCAGTGAGATGGTGGGGACTGTGCGTAATCAAGAATGGGTAAATCTGAAATTGTCAACCTGCCTAATTCGTTCTTGGGCAGAGTAAACTCAACATAGTTAAACAGGCAGCTCGTTCTGCTCTGCCTGTCAAAGTACTGGTGTAGCAATTCTGGAACATAGATAAGCACATCTCAAATTTTCTTTGTGGGCAAGTGATCACTGAAACATCTTGTTAATTTACTAAAGTAAAAGCTCAAATCTACTGAGCTTCCAGCTCTGGAGCTATGGTCTTGTCACAAAACTCATGGCTGAAGAAGGAAGATGGTGCCTTGTGGCCTGTCCCCTACATAATTTGCCCTTAATGGACATGCAGAGGAGGCCCCTGAAAGAACCATGTGGTCGTGCTAAGGCTGTCAGCTTGTGCAGAGACCTACATCTCACTGAAGATCATGTTGGGTCTATCTCCTTTCTTCCCAATTTGGCAAAGTGTGGAACTGTTGGAAGCAGTTGCTACAAGTGGATTTATGACACCTGGGCAAGAAAAGGCCATCAGCTTAGCTCCGATCCTTCAGAAAGGCCAGATTATGACTTTCCAGCTGTAAGTTGACAAATTTCCCTCTTGTTCCACTCAAACTGTTCAAAGACTTTCAAATCAGGCACGTCCTTTAAGACCAGTCGATAATCTGCTAACTCAGATGTGAACTGCTTGCCTCGCTCAACCCACGCTAACTCTGGAGTCCAAAAGATGCTCTACAACACATTTCCACTCCATGCACCACCTCTAGCTTTGAGGTTCAATCTCAAGGTTCGCAATGTTCTGTTAGGATTGTTGCCTGCTTGCTCTCTCTTACATATTGTGTAATGCATGCCTAGCTGTTGGTATTTTGCAGACTAGTAATTGGCGGTGATGATCTGAATGTACTTTTATAGGGTTTCTTGGTGGCACAAGAGGGTTGGTCCATCAATGAGCACCAGGGCTCTGCTCTTGCACCTCTCGCTTGTTTGAAAAGCTGACATTCGAAGCATGGGAATGGTGGTTGGTACAGAGGGGGGCCGTACAGGAGATTGATCGTTTTTTTAGTGAAAAGGGAATGACATTTTGTCTAGAGGAAGGGTTCACTGACTGCACTTTGCTTCCTTCTCAGGATGTCAGCATTCACTTTGTGCTCTCAGGGCTGCTGCATGTTTACCAGCGGATGATTGACAGGGAAGAGGAGAACTGTCTGTTTGTCGCTCATCCAGGAGAGATTGTGGGGCAGCTGGCTGTGCTGACCGGTGAGCCGCTTATCTTCAGCATCAAGGCCCAGAGGGACTGTACCTTCCTGTGCATCTCCAAATGCCACTTCTATGAGTGAGTGTCGCAGGCTTCTCAACTTCGTATTTGTGCTGTTGACTTAAATTGGAAAGGATTGAAGTCTTTGTTGAGTTTTCTTTATCTAGTGATTCGGGAGGCTTCACAAGAACAAAAATCAGAGATGGAGCCTGAGTGAGAGTTCAATTTTCTCCCTTTACAGAGGGAGCGTCAACATCAGGACCGCTCTTAAACTCGTGCTGTTGTAGGGATTTTATAATTCGGGAACCCAGGTGGAGGGTCAAGACCCATAGTGAAAGTGCGACTAGGTTGAAAATAATAGGAGAGGAGAGTCTGCATTGCCACCACTGGCAGAAGGGTGTAATTACAGTGTGACAAGTTTACATAGATAGTTCCCATTATAAATGTAAACAGGAATTTATAATGGAAATATAAAAATAAGGACAGAATGTATGACTTTAAAATGAGGACTGAATTCATCTACGTGTCCTGGTCCAATTATCCCCTCCTTCTAACCGTGCTTCACTTGAAGACTATACTCTTTCTTGACTTCCTGTGTGCAACGCTAAGGAGTCATGACTAAGGTCAGAGCTTGTGGAGTCAAGGGACATGAAGTAGAATGGATAGCAAGCTGGCTACAAAACAGAGAAGAGAGTAGGGGTTAAAGGTAGCTACTGAGACTGGCAAAAGGTGGGAAGTGGATCGGTGCTGGGACCACTGTTGTTCACAATTTACATTAATGATTTGGACTCGGGAATCGGAAGTACAATTTCAAAATTTGTGGACAATACCAAATCGGGAGGTGTAGTTAATATAAAGAAAGAATGCGACAAAATACAGGAAGACATCAATAAACTTGCAGAATGGGTGTGTAAGTGCCAAATGAATTTCAATATAGGTAAGTGTGAGGCAGTGCATTTTGGTAGGAAGAATAAGGAGGCCACATACTGCTTGGATAATAAGTCTAAGGGAGCAAAGGGATCTAGGGGTACAGATACACAAATCACTAGAAGTAGTGACCCAGGTTAATAAAGGCCATTTTAAAAAAAGCAAACCAAGCACTGGGGTTCATTTCTAGAGGGATAGAATTGGAAGGCAGAGAAGTTATGTTACTTGTATAGAACCTTGGTTAGACCACACTTGGAACACTGTGAACAGCTCTGGTCTCCATATTATAAACAGGATATAGAGGCATTGGAGAAGGTGCAATAAAGATTCACAAGGATGATACCAGAACTGAGAGAATATACTTATCAGGAAAGGTGGAGCAGGCTGGGACTCTTATCTAGAAAAGAGAAGGCTGAAGGGTGACCTGATAGAGGTCTTTAAGATAATGAAAGGGTAGACAGAGAGAAAATATTTCCACTTTGGGAGAGTCCAAAACTAGAGATCATAAATATAAGATAGTCACCAATAAATCCAATGGGGAATTCAGGAGAAACTTCTTCACCCTGAGTGGTAAGAATGTAGAACGTGCTACCACAAGGAGTAGTTGAGGCAAATAGCATAGATACATGAGGGAGGAAGGAATAGAAGGCTATGCTGATAGGGTTAGATGAAGAGGGGTGGAAGAAGGCTCGTGTGGAGCATAAACACCAGCATAGACAAGTTGGGCCGAATGGCCTATTTCTGTGCTGTAGACTCTATGTAACACAATGAGAGACCAACATGTAAATTATTAAAATTCATATATTGTTATACATTCCATTGACAACTGCTAAATATTCATTTTGTATGAGGATCCCCATGTTAAGGTGTCCACATTTACCTATGTTTCCCTGTGACACCAGTAGATGGCGCTCTAATAGGATTTCCTATATTTATTTTTCAATTGGCTGTCACACTATGACATGATGCTGTATTATCTTATCCCCACAAGATGCCATTTTGTTGTCAGTAACTGAAATTTATAATATCTAAAATAAACTTTAAATAAAATTTTTTGAAAAGCATATTTCGCAATAACAGGATTAGATTTATCCACTGAATTGCTTTTTGTGTCTTTTCATGCCTTGATTACATTTTTTACCTCAAGGCCTCAGCCTCTGACCAAAAGCCTAGACCTGGAATTGATATTTTTTGCCCTGAGCTGTGATTGTTAGCTGAATGCAGATTCTGCAGTCTGAGCAAATGCACTGTACCCAATTTCCCCAGAAATGTTCAGTCATCTGAACTGCTGGAATATTTTTCTTTTGTTTTTAGCAATTTCTGCTCAGCTATCTTTCAAAGTTATTTTGAGGAAAAGCAAAAGATAGAGAGAGGGAAGTATAAAAGGAGAGACAGAGAGAAACAGCAATGGAGAAACAACAGAGACAGGATCCATGTTCCCTGATTTACCATATGCAGCACCATGGGAGATCCAGTAGCAATATGTTAAGATCTTTGAGTTGGTAACGCTGTCTTGCCCCCAGTCCATTGAAGTCAATGGTTACATTCTAATGGTAATGACTATTATTCTTTCTTCCACCAGAGGTGGTGCTACAACCTCTAACTTGCTATACTTGCTCCAGAGGTGAAACTGTGAGTGTTCTCAGCCTGTTACAAGCACAGCTAAAGGACATATCATTTCCCCTGAGTAACCGTGAGCAAAACCATGGTAGATTCACTTTTAATATACTAAAAGTCAAGCGTATAATGCACTTCCTATATCTGTCACACTTCTTGTTACATTATGTTGATGTGACAAAGCGGAATGTGACTGATTTGGTCACCATAGGTTAGTGTCCCTATTAATAACCCAGAGTGCATTACATAGCATAATACTCATTATTATCAAACAGCATGAGCGATCTGCTAGTAATATTATAAAAACCATGTATTGTTCGTGCACTGCCGGTCCGGCACACATTGTTTTTGTGTCTGTCTTAAAAGTATAAAGAAACAAAGGCCATAATTGCCCTGATCATCTTCAAATAGTGCCATGCCATCTTCAATGCCTACCTGAATAGGCAAACAGGGTTTTAGTTTAATATCTTATCCAAAGGATGCTCATGTCTGAATGCAGTACTTCCTCAGAACTGCACTGAAATGTCAATAACTACTTGCATATAAATAGTGCCTTTAACTTAGAAAAATGTCCCCAAAGTGCTTCACAGAGATGTGAAGAAAATGGACATCAAACCAAATAAGGCGAGATTAGGAGACAAAAAGCTTGGTCAAAGAGGTGGGTTTTAAAGAGGAAGATAGAGAGTTGTCAGAGTTTAGATGGGGAGTTCTGGGGATGCTCTGGCTACAATTGGTTGGGTAAAAGTGGAGCCAAGCGAGGGCAGTCTCATAGAGCTGGACCACAGCGGAAAGGCTTTGGAGGAAGATGGTGTGGTCGACTGTATCGAAGGCTGCAGAGGGATCAAGGACCAAGGCCACAGAGAATGTCATCATGATTTAGGTTAGGATGTAAAACAACGCAAAAAGGAAGCAGAGCAGGAGGAAACAAATGATCGGCAACTAACAGAAACACAGGCCGCTCGGGATTCGAGCACAAATCAGGTACTTTTATGTGACACATGACCCAAGATCAGAAGAGAATAAGATTTACCTTTCTAAACAAATAGCTGCGCTTCATTACGAAATAAGAAACCCTTGTCCTCCCAGACAGGATTGCCCTGGAGAACCAAGGCATCTCCAAGGTGGTGTCACGCAAGTAGGACCTCCCACCGCTTTTATGCTCTTCCCACAAATGGAACGATCTTTTACAGCCCTACTGGCTATCTTCCACACCCAGCACTGGAAAATTCGACTGGGGATACCCAGAGGATTCAGTTTACGGAGTATCTATTCCTCCATGATGCTAAATTTTGTTTATGAACATAAGAAATAGGAGCAGGAGTAGGCCACATGGCCCCTCGAGACTGCTCCGCCATTCAATCAGATCATGGGAAACACCCTCTCAGCATCTACCCTGTCAAGCCCCTCAGAATCTTCTATGATTCAATTAGATCACCTCTCATTCTTCTAATTTCCAGAGAGTATAGGTCCATTCTACTCAACCTCTCTTCATAGGACAACCCCCTCATCCCAGGAATCAATCTAGCGAACCTTCGCTGCACCGCCTCTAAGGCAAGTATATCCTTCTTTAGATGAGACCAAAACTGTACACAGTACTTCAGGTGAGGTCTCACCAAAGCCCTGTACAATTGTAGTAAGACTTCCTTACTCTTGTACTCCAACCTCCTTGCAGTAAAGGCTAACATTCCATTTGCTTTCCTAATTGCTTGCTGTATCTGCATGCTAACTTTTTGTGTTTCATGTACAAGGACACCCAAATCTCTCTGAACACCAACATTTAATAGTTTGTCACCATTTAAAAAATATTCTGCTTTTCTATTCTTCCTACCAAAGTGAATAACCTCACATTTCCCCACATTATACTCCATCCATCTGCCACCTTCTTGCCCACTCACTTAACCTGTCTGTATCCCTTTGCAGACTCTGTGTCCTCCTCAATGCTTACTTTCCCATCTGGCTTTGTATCGTCAGCAAACTTGGATACATTACACTTGGTCCCTTCATCTAAGTCATTAATATAGATTGTAAATAGCTGAGGCCTGTGGCAGCATGTTTGACCCACAAAGTCCAGAGGTCCCTATATCTGAAGTTTTAATGATCCTTGACACTTACCAAGATCAGCCTAGATTATGGCCACAAGTTCTGGAATGAGGTTTGAACTCAGAACCTTCCAACTCAAAGGTAAGAGTGCTGCCAACTGAACCAAACTGTTAATGGTTTGGTTACTCCTGTTTTTCACAGGTATGGTTCATGAGAGACCACAGTGGCCAGAGCTGTTGCATGTAACTGGATTTCATTGAGGTTGCAGAGAGTGAACGTGTGCTGTATTGCTTCATTTTTAAAGGATAATGAGGGAGAAGCCGAATGTGGTGCTGACCGTGGCTCACACTGTGGTGAGGAGAATGTCTCCATTCGTGCGACAGATCGACTTTGCCTTAGACTGGATGGCAGTAGAAGCCGGGCGAGCTGTGTACAGGTAGGATGGTCAATGTGGATATTTATACACACGATGCTGGTGGTTCATTGGGAAAATGCTCCGTGCGATATGGGATTGAGCCTTACAAGATGGTCCGAGATTCAATCCCCGCTCTAGGCTGAATTAGCTAATCTCAGCCAGTGCAGCGAAGGGGGCAAAGCAGTTGGGCCTCATGGCCTCCCTGCTCTGGGGGGGGGGGGGGGGTGGTGAGAGAGAGGAGAAATCAGCTGGGGTTCTAGCTCGAAATCGGTGTCCAGTGACCTCTGATGGGGAAGTCAATGTGTGAAAGTTGAGGGAGAGCAGGATCCGGCTTGGTTGTCATATCATGTCTTCCCTCTCCCAACTCACACATGCGCACTCCACTCGCCTGCCAGTACACACTGCCTTGGCTGTGACACGTGCAGGAAGACCGCTTGGGTGAGGTACTACAGGGCAGTCTGGCATGCGGATCCATACCCCAGCAAGGAGCCAGTGCTCGCAGGAGATGGGAAGGGAGCAAAAAAAAAAAGAATAACGGTGGGCATGGTGCAAATAGCTTCTTTTTCAAGGGCCATGTGCAACCAATGATTTATTTGTATGGAATTGTTACTTGAGCTGCAGTATAAAGAGCCTGTATTTTATGGAGTATCAGGTCCTTTCATAGAGAGAGAGTGCACCTGGAGGAAGGCCATGAGAAGAGATTATAAGATGGAAAAAATAGAACATATTGACACTATAAATGAGGAAGTGAGTGGTACAGTTTTATCACAATGATCAAATACACCCGGGTCAAGGCCTTGGGTCCCCTAAAATACACCTTAGGGCAGGGCATGGGGTCCTGAAATGCACCCTGATGTGGGGTGTTCATATACGTTGGTGTCAGAGAAGCACACCATGAAGCTCACCTTTGGGTATAATGTGACAAATTTGGCTGCCTCTTCGTTACAATGTGCTAGGGTTCAGAGAATGAGAAGGGGGAGTGTTCAATGCACCAAGTTACGTAAATGTGGCTGAAGGAAATGGTCTTGTTCCATCGGGCGAAAAGATCGGGGATGGGACAGCATGAACAGACTCTTCAAAATACTGCATGACTGCAATAAATGTAAAAGTGACCAGATAATTAACACCAGAAGTTTAGGAAGCCAAGAGAGAAAGAGGAAAAGTTTTCCTACATGGAGTGTGAAACAGACTTTTACAAAAGAAAAAAGAACTTGCATTTATATAGCACCTTTCACAACTGTAGGATGTCCTAAAAGGCTTTGAAGCCAATGAAGTACTTTTGAAGTGTAGTCACTGTTGCAATGTAGGGAAATGCAGCAGACAATTTGCGCACAGCAAGGTCCCACAAACAGCAATGAGATAATGACCAGATAATCTGTTTTAGTGATGGTTGAGGGATAAATATTGGCCAGGACACCCTGCTTGTCTTGGAAATTGTGGCATATGATCTTTTGCGTCCATCTGTGAGGGCAGACCGGACCTCGGTTTAATGTCTCATCTGAAAGACGGCACCTCCAACGGTGCAGCACTCCCTCAGTACTACACTGGAGTGTCAGCCTCGATTATGTGCTCAAGTCTCTGGAGTGGGATTTTTGAACCCACAACCTTCTGACTCAGAGGTGAGAGTGCTACACACTGAGCCAAGGCTGACACCTGAAGGATGGTTAATGGTGTGCTCCATCCAAAAATTAACTTAATAACAAATCTCAGTGTTTGCAGTGCTCTAACGAATAGTGTTAGAAAGCTTTGACTGCACTGACACACTCGAGGAAAATGAGCTGGCAAGTTGGTGCTACCAACAGTCTGACACTTGAGCGCTACTGATAGATCCACTGGTGGTTGGGTGGGCTGGAGGAGAGGATCAGCATCCATGCTGTAACTTGTATTTTGATAGAAAAACGTTCACTGTGTCTTTATATAAATATAGTCTACTGATAATTCAAAATTGTTTTCTTTGCTTAAAAGAAAAGAATTATCCAGTAGTTTGAACTGAACAAATGGAATAAAACAGCACTGGAGGCTCAATCGACATTTGGATTATCCTCAGCATTCAGAGTACACACCATCCTGCATTAGCTGGATCCACAGGCCCAGCAAATACCTCAATAGCCAGATGACAGCAATAAACTAATGGTGCTTTTGTGACCTGCGGTTCTTTCACAGGCAGGGGGACAGATCAGACTGCACGTTTATTGTATTGAATGGCCGACTCCGATCAGTCATCATGAGGGATGATAAGAAGAAAGAGCTGGCCGGAGAATATGGCCGTGGAGACCTCATTGGAGTGGTTTGTAGTAAAGTATTGTATGGTCCTGTTATGTATATAAGGTGCTCGATGGTTTTCTGACCTGCTAAGCTGAGTTTTCCACCAGAGCAAAGCAGCTGGGATCAGAAATGGTGCTGGCAATCCTGAGGATGTTGGATTATGTAGCCTTGCATCCTTGTCCAAGAAGTGGTATTGATGGGTCAAGTGGCTTGGCAGAGTGTGATATTCCACCTGCCTGCCCCTCTGCCTTACTCCCATTCTTCTTTCTTTGGCGGCCTGCTCCTATTTTCTCCCGGCCCGCCCTGTGCTGCCTTTACCTCCCCTGTGATCTAGGTTGCCTTCCCCTCTTACTTTGCTCCTTCTCCAACCCCCAACCTTTTGTCTTTCTTCACAGCCCCACTCCCTCTTACTTGTCTCTTCCACATTCCCCCCTTCCCCTCCCCAGTGCCTCCATCCCTGCAATTTCACTTCTTTATCGGCTGTCGGACTACCAATTACCCCATAACAGAAGCATCGCATCAGGAACAAAACGTCATGAGTGCATCGCTGCGTCAGCTGTCCCACAAATATATTCCACATATCCAATTATAAAACTTAGACACACAAGTGACCTTTTCACATCACCGCAGCTTATTTTTTTTTAAACTTTCAAAAAAACAGAGTGCTAAACACTGGGGAACACAGACGCTTCGAGCACAGATATAAACCAAGACATAAAAACTACAGACACGCTTAATCACACAGCTCCTCAAATTGATTACATTTAGATCACACCAGTAATCACAACAGATAAAAACAGGCACCCGGGTATTCACACACATCATGATAAACAGTGAGATTATGCACATAGACAAAACAGTGAAATTTGCCACAAGGAAACATCCCACATACAGATCAACATATAGAAATGAACATCGGCACCAATGAGACACGCGTCATAGGACAAAGAAACACACACAAACGCGGCACACAATCAAAGACATAGACTTCACACAAACATCATAAGGGAGGCATTAAAATGACACCTACACGAAACTCACCATAACCAACACCACAGGAGATTCACGCGTAGCCCACAGATGTGTCCTGAGTTGGTTGTTATTTTTTTAATTTAATGTGAATGCTTATTTTTTTTAAAAGTACAGGAATTTTTTCACGGAGCACCGTGTATATCCATTTCATTAGCGATTGGATTAGAGTGAAGGCGAATAGGTCTGTTGCTATTAGTGGCCAAGGCCAGGCACTGTTTTCAGTTCGATTGCAGACCAGTCATGGATCAGTTTTTATTTGCTGTCGACCCTCTCTGATTCAGAGTTGAGACTCCCACTGGGCCTGCTCTTATGAAATGGATGTCAATTAAACTTGTTTATTCTTTTAAAAACTTAACCCAGACCTACTCCTTTAATGAGAAACACTGAGGGCAAAATGTTACCTCCATCCGTTCCCCCTTACTTTTTCTTCCTCTATTTCCCCCCATTTTCTGTCCCCGCCTCTCCTGACAACTCCTTGCTGGGGTACAATCCCACAAGTGCCAGACACGATGTTCTACCTCGCTCAAGTTGCTGTTGTATGTGCATGACTTCACGGCCAATCTTTCAAAGTGTAGTCACTGTTGCAATGTAGGGAAACATGGCATACAATTTGTGCACAGCAAGATCCCACAAACTGCATTGTGATAAATGCACAGATAATCTGTTTTAGTGATGTTGGCTGAGGGGTAAATGTTGGCCAGGACACCAGGAGAACTCTCCTGGTCGTCTTCAAATAGTGCCTTGGGATCTTTTGCATCCTGAGAGGTGGACCTTTTGAAGTGTAGGTCACTGTTGTAATGTAGGCAAGTGGCTCAACAAAGAGAATGAGCGAGAGGATAATGGAAGAATCCCCACTCAGGACCCCAACAGATGTCTGGGAGCTGGTTGCTGGGATCTAGTTAAAGAGAGCATCTTGCTTAAAACACAAACAAAAACACAACTCATAAGGTAGGTTCAGCCCATTTAATCTCCTCCAATCTTACCGTCTTCCCACTACCACAATAAGCTGTTTTGTTAGTGTTTCCCTCAATTTACCGTCCTGGCAACCCGTTCCAGCTCCCTGTATGTAAAAAAAAAATTTACTTCCTGACGTCTGTCCTTAACTTTCCTTTCAATTCCTAAATCTGCGGCAGTGCGCTAAGGGAGCCATTGGCTGACTCAGTATTAGCCCACTGCGGTGCTTTGGGATTGACATGTCAGTCTTTGCTCCCCTGGTATTTCTTTCACAAATTTAATATCTTGCATAGAAGTGAACGATAAGTCAAAATCCAACTTATATTCCGATGAAACTCTTCACAGCCCAGTTTTGTTTTTCTTGTTTCTGATTCTTCTAGTCTCTCAGGGGAGTCAAAGAAACCATGTCAGTAATTGTGTGTCTGTTACATTCCACATCATTCTCCATAACAGATAGTAATTTCTCTAATTTTTGTGAGACTGTGTGCTGTACCGAGTCTTACAGCCACAAGGGGGTGATGTGGCTTTACGTATCAAAGCAGTGACAGTACAGCAAATCACTTCAAATGTTGTTAACGTTTTGAAAATTATAAACGTCTACTTTTGTTTTAAATGCTTACAGTTTCTCGGGTAGCAGCCTAGGTTCACAGCTTGGGTTTAGAAAAGTTTGTTGTCTTGTAAGTTCCTGCACTGATGTGTATGAGTTTCCCTCCCTCTCTTTCTCCCCCCCCCCCCCCCCCCCCCAAATATTTAGGATCAGTAAAAATTGTAGGTTACTACTAAGCCAACTAGTCCCATGGGAAAATAATGGGAATCGGTGCAGTCCAGTTTCTGTGGTGATTCCCCCGGCCAGCTTCCCACTGTCAGGACGGTGTTGGGGAAAGAATCCCGCGGGAGTGGTGGTGCCAATAACTTTTCAGCTGCAATTTGTTTTATGCTTCAGGTTTATGTAGGATAAATATCAAGGCTACAATTGAACCCAGTGCCCTTGGACTGAGCAGGGATGAAATCAGCTTTGCTGCTCCTAAGCTCTGTCCAGTGACCTCTGCTGGAAAGTGCTTGTGGGCAGATGCTGGGTGAGGATCAGGCTCGCCTGTGATATCTCTCACAGTTGAATAGCCTGCCGATGCTTGGTGTTCAGCCTCACCACGTCCACTTAGGTGAGGGTACTGGACGGTGTCTGGCATCGCAGTAAGGAGTCTGCTCCCTCGAGATGGGAAAAAAATAGAAATTTAGGATAAAAATAAAATGATACAATTGGTTTCACACCATCAGTAACTCCTCCCAGTCAGCACCATGAGTCAATGACTGTATCTCTACTGAAATCAATCCAGCTCCCTCTCAATGTTGGGCTCACTAACTGTTTCCATCCACGTTGTGTTATTGAATATCTGTACATGATATTAATCCAGCTCTCTTGCAGTATGTGGCTCAGTAACTCCTTCTCACCAGTTTCCTTGCTATATCAGTCATCATTGATTAAACAATTGTTCAAAATCAACAGATGCAGAGAACCATCTGCTTATTATGTGATTAACACCATGTGGGAAATGAGCACATTTTCAAAAATTGGTAATATAGGCTGCAGTTCTATCTATTCCCTTTATCACCTCCATATAGTACGATTCAGGGGGGTGGTCCTTTTGTTCCCTATATCTTTCCAGGAGGGTGATTAATTTCCCCACATTCTGCAGAACCTTATCTCTCTTCCAGTTCATTAACAAGGGGCTGGTGCTGATAAAGTCACCTTGTGTTAAAGAATGAATTATAGCATTGAACCACTGAAGATTAATGGACTGCTTCTTCCCAAGAGCTCCATTATAGATAGGCTGCCTTTTCTCTAAAGCTGATTGACTGGCAAGTAGAGCCCTAGAGGAAGGTAATGACACGTTTTTCCACTCTGGCCTGTTGTGCAAATTGAGCGGTCTCGGATCAGATGCAACATGGGTAAAGCATCTTCTACACTGCCTCGACCAGCACTCCTGGGTCAGGAACAGCAAGGTGCTGACTTCTATCTCAAAACAGTACCCCCATTGCATCAGTGCCTTTCCATTTCTTACACCACTCTGAGCAAGACTGCCAGTTAGTGCTTAATTGTGTTCTGCCCAAATTAAGCTCACTTTTTAGACCCGTACAACCATCAAGGAGAAGAGGCTTTCCTCCCAACAGTCCACCGCTTGGTTTGAACCCAGGCTCCAGAGATGAAAGGACATTACACCATCCACTGCACTCCTTGGTTTATTTTATTTTGCTCCATAACTGTTTTCCACCTACACTGATGTATAATTCTACAGCAGGCATGGTTAGATAATTTATATGTAGATTGATTAGGTCCATTAACATTTTGATGGAAGGGAAAATGACTGAGTTTTACACAATGTCTGTGAACGTCGAAAGATATGCGGCTTTTGATTAATGTCAGACCTGGTTTAAAAAAAAACATACCATATAAGAGAAGAAATAAATGGATAATAAAAACAGAAGATGCTGGGAAACACTCAGCAGGTTAGACAGCATCTGCGGAGAGAGAAACAGAGTCGTTAACATTTCAGGTCGATGACCTTTCATCAGAACTCAGAATAAATAAATAATCCTGATTTTAAATTTGAAGAGCTAGATGTCACACGGAGGGGCAGATTCACTTGCTGCCTTCTGTGCAGGCACTCTGTTAATGCTGTAAGCCAGAATGATGTGAGAGTTTGCATAAAGGCACTCGACTTAAAACGTTACAGGAAAGTAGCAGGGAGCTAGCACCGATAAAGTCAGCTTACCTTCCACAACAACCTGTGGCATTTAACCACTGAACAATAAGCTGCAGGCTCCCCCCTCCCCGAGCTCAGTTACGGGTGAGCTGGTATTTTTAGACAGAGTCCGCGTCAGCAGCTGATGGAGTAATTGCTAAGGGATCGTTGATGCTATCATCGCTTAGCAACCATAAATCACCTGTAAGGATGTTTACTTCTCTGATCATTTTCAGGCTTGGACACCTGTTTATTGTGCGTATGACTTTTAGTTGTTTAAACTTGACTCAATTAAAAATATGACTTTAAACATGGTTCTATACATCAGAAATTGATTCCTATCATCTTCGAAGTAGCTTTTAATAAGCAATTTGATAATCTTTGCACTGAAAATCATATGGCACTCCCCAGTGACTCAGTGGGTGTTTGATGTGGTGCTGAGCCATACAGAACAGAAGGCCCCAGGTTCCATCCCTGGTCTATGTTGAGTTAGCTGTTCTCATCTGGGCTGGCAGTAGGGGTCACTACAATTGGCTTCAGCATCACTGGATTAGGGAAGGGCCATCTCGGGCTCTTTAGAGGTCAGAATCTAGTGCCCCGTGTGGATAGCGGGTGAGAACAGAATCCACGGTCAGCTGTGATGCCTCCTACGAAGGAAGGGTAGACCGATAGCCAACGCGTGAAGAGTGGCCACTTGAACAAGGTAGCAGAGGGCAGCTAGTGCCTGTTGAACTCGAGCCCAGCAAGAGTCAATCCCTTCAGGTGAGGAGGAGCAAACAAGCCCTCCAATATCTGGCTCGTGTCGCTATTCCACGTCTGAACCTAGGCGATGAGTCCTGGTGGGCTGTTCAACCGCGGGGAGTTTCGCAACTGAGCCCATTCCTGCCATGACTGCGTCTATGCACATGCACTTTCAGGCAGGGATCACTGAAAAAGACAACCGGCCTTTGGAAGCTGATTTTAACCTTCTATGGCCCAAGGGTGCGGAGGCCCATCTGCTGCCCTAGTTGAACAAACCTAACACAGCGCAGCTGAGGATCGAACGTGAGACCCTCCTGGTCTGTATGGCTCAGCACAACACTGTGTGGTACGTTTATCTATTAAGCCATGGGGGTGGTGGGGGGGGAGAATCTTCCACTTGCTCCACTGAAATTGATTTAAAAAAACCTTGTTAGCTTGAATGTAGTGAGGCTCACTAGATTAAAACACAATTAAAGGTTTGGGAGTTACAGTTATAAAGTTAGATTTCTTAACTCTGAAGCTTTACAGGGCACGGGGTGCTAAAGGATTTTAGAAAACTAGTGGCTGTCCCGTGGTGTTGCTCTTGATAAGCAGGATGATAGGGTATGTGTAAAGACAGGAGTGTTATACAGTGTAATATTGTGTTGATGAGGTGGAGCAGTCTCCTTTAATGCCACGAAGTTTAATTGTTAAGCACAATGTGAGGCCAGAACTTAATTGTTTGGTGTCAGGGACTTTGCAGATTGGGAAATGCTTGTAAATTTCAGGAACCAGGTTGGAAGAACCCAGCACAAAGTTACTGGCTTTCCTCCATTTTTGAGGTTGCTTTACATCCATAACAAAATGGGACATTTTGAAGTGTGACGGATACACAGGAGATGCAAGACATTTATGTAAAAAAATCTAAACGGTTTTCAGTGCCTGTTCAGTCTATTACAACAATATATTCTTGGATTTATTGGAATGGAAATGACCATGATAGTATCGTCATTCCCCGGATGGTTTGATGTGGAGTGGTGGTGGTTGGTGTTGGGAATGCCATGATTATAAAGCACGAAATGCCCAGATTAAGGTTTTTTTTTGTTACCTTTGCTTTTTTATTTTTCTGTTTGCAATTCTGCATTAATTTCTTGTTGGAATAGAGCAAGTTAAGCAAGACAGTGAATTAACAGAAGCAAGAGGACCAATAGGTGAGGAGCTAGCACAAATCCAGCTAGAGAGCTTTGATGTGGTAGCACTACAGAGACCTGGCTGCAGCCCAGGCAATATTGCGAGCTAATAAATCAGGATGGGGGTAGGGGGGGGAATAGGAAAGGAATGGGTAGTATTAATAAAGGACACCACCGTGCAGGTAGAAAGGAGGGATTTAAATGAGTGTAAAACTGCAAGGGGAATCGCGACAGGGGTAGAACTAAGGAACAGGAGAGGATGCAAAGCACTGGTGGGAATATAGTGGAACCTATCATTTAAGACCCCTGTTATGAGAGACCAGCTTGGTGGGAAAGGTTCTCAGTTGTAATTTTACTTCCAGTGAATGACCACCTGAATGCAACCTGTACCCAGGCTCCACGTGCAATGAACGACCACACCAGTCATGTTAATTGTGTCCATATGATTTATATCAATTAGTGTTAATTGTATTCAGATGGTGCGTATCAATTGGGGACTCTCGTACCCATTTAAATGAGAGCTTAAATAGGGTGTGGTTTGGGTAATGTGGATCTCTGTGAATAAAGGCTTGGAAGCAACTGAAGACCAGGCTCTAGTATTCTATCCAGTTTAATACAAGTCAATACAGTTTCTGGGGTTCTGTTAAACAGGGTTGCCTCCATTGGTTGGGGGTAAGAACGGAGACATTCTATAATAATGATGATTGCTAAAACACTGGAATTAAAAATCAGCCGCAGTAATTAAAATTGAATTGCACAATACAGAGTACTCAATCACTAGTACAATGAAACTGGATGATTAACTGGTGTTTTGCAAAATAAAAATGGTTCTAAAAGGAGAATTACATAACTGGTAGGAAGGAAGTATTCCTGCCACAGTATTTAGTGCTACTTGCAGCTAATCTGCTGTAGCCTCCAGAGACTGGGAGAAGTAGCTTCAGCACCGCTTTAATTACACAGAGTTGAGATAGCAGAGCTGGCTGAGGGTGACCAGGCTCAGGTAGCGCTGGCTTTCGCAGTCCCTGGTCAGGTGACATCTCTCTCTCTCTCTCTCGTTCACTGTCTATCTCAGCACTGTCCATATTAATGGGATTGAAGCCAGACAAACCTTCAAGCCTAGATGGTTTCTACCTTGGGGTATTAAAAAGAAATGGGCAAGGAAATTGGGGATGCATGGGTTAGTTTTCTAGACATTGGTGGATCTGGAAGATTGGAAGGGAGCAAACCCAAGTATTAACAGGCCAGTGAATCAAATGTCAGCAGTGGGAAAATTGCTAGAAACCATTATGAGGGACAGAATAAGCAAGCACTTGGTAGAGAGAATCAGCAGGGCTTTGAAAAGATAGGGTTATGTCGACTAACCTGACTCCCCCCAGAGCCCTGGCCAACATTTATCCCTCAACCAATTACATAGAATTACATAGACATAGTAACATAGAAAATAGGAGCAAGAGTAGGCCATTCAGCCCTTCGGGCCCGCTCTGCCATTCAAAATGATCATGGCTGATAGTTTAACTCGGTACCCCATTCCTGCTTTTTCCCCATATCCCTTGATCCCTTTAGCATTAAGAAATATATCTATCTCTTTCCTGAATACATCTATTGACTTGGCCTCCACTGTCTTCTGTGGTAGAGAATTCCACAGGTTCACCACCCTCTGAGTGAAGAAATTTCTCCTCATCTCGGTTCTAAATGGCATACCCTGTATCCTGAGACTGTGACCCCTGGTTCTGGACTCCACAGCCATCGGGAACATCCTCCCTGCATCTAGTCTGTCTAGTCCTGTTAGAATTTTATATGTTTCGATGAGATCACCTCTCATTCTTCTAAACTCTAGTGAATATAGGCCTGGTCGACCCAATCTCTTCTCATACGTCAGTCCTGCCATCCCAGGAATCAGTCTGGTAAACCTTCGTTGCACTCCCTCCATGGCAAGGACATCCTTTCTCAGATAAGGAGACCAAAACTGCACACAATACTCCAGATTTGGTCTCACCAGGGCCTTGTATAACTGCAGTAAGACATCCCTGTTCCTGTACTCAAATCCTCTTGCAATGAAGGCCAACATACCATTCGCCTTCCTAACTGCTTGCTGCACCTGAATGCTCGCTTTCAGCGACTGGTGTACAAGGATACCCAGGTCTCGTTGCACCTCCCCTTTTCCCAATCTATCACCATTCAGATAACCTGCCTTTCTGTTTTTACAACCAAAGTGGATAACCTCACATTTATCCACATTATACTGCATCTGCCATGTTCTTGCCCACTCACCCAACTTGTCTAAATCACATTGGAGCTTCTTTGCATCCTCCTCACAGCTCACATTCCACCCCAGCTTTGTGTCATCTGCAAACTTGGAAATGTTACATTTAGTTCCCTCATCCAAATCATTGTTATATATTGTGAATAGCTGGGGCCCAAGCACTGATCCCTGCGGTACCCCACTAGTCACTGCCTGCCACCCGGAAAAAGACCCGTTTATTCCTATTCTCTGTTTCCTGTCTGTCAACCAATTCTCAATCCATGCCAGTATATTCCCCCCATCCCATGTGCTTTAATTTTGCACACTAGCCTCTTGTGTGGGACCTTATCAAAAGCCTTCTGAAAATCCAAGTACACCACATCCACTGGTTCTCCCCTATCTATTCCACTAGTTACATCCTCAAAAAAACTCCAGTAGATTTGTTAAGCATGATTTCCCTTTCATAAACCCATGCTGTTTTTGTCCAATCCCATTAATGCCCTCCAAGTGTTCTGTTATCACATCCTTTATAATAGGCTCTAGCATTTTCCCCCACTACTGATGTTAGGCTAACTGGTCTGTAATTCCCTGTTTTTTCTCTCCCTTTTTTAAATAGTGGGGTTACTTTTGCCACCCTCCAATCTGTAGGAACTGTTCCAGAGTCTGTAGAATTTTGGAAGATGATCACCAATGCATCCACTATTTCCAGGGCCACTTCCTTTAATATTCTGGGAATGTAGATTATCAGGCCCTGGGGATTTGTCAGCCGTTAACCCCATTAATTTCCCTAGCACTTTTTGTTTACTAATAGTGATTTCCTTCAGTTCCTCCCTCTCACTAGACCCTTGGTTCCCTAACATTGCGTAGAGTCTACAGCCATTTGACCCAATTGGTCTATGCTGGCATTTATGCTGTACACAAGCCTCCTCCCACCCCTCTTCGTCTAACTCTATCAGCATATCCTTCTATTCCTTTCTCCCTCGTGCATATCGAACTTCCCCTTAAATGCATCTATGCTATTCTCCTCAACTATTCCTTGTGGCAGCGAGTTCCACATTCATACCATTCTTTGGGTAAAGAAGTATCTCCTGAATTCCCTGTTGGATTTATTGGTGACTATCTTATATTATGGCCCCTAGTTTTGGTCTCCCCCACTACCCTATCAAACCCCTTCATAATCTTAAAGACCTCTATCAGGTTGCCCTTCAGCCTTTTTCTTTTCTAGAGAGAAGATTTACTATACCCCCAGTTTGGTGGTGTCTGCAAATTTTGAAATTGTACTTACGAGTCCAAATTGTTTACCAACATCACTGAAAAACAGATTATCTTATCACTATCACATTGTTGTTTGTGGGATATTGCTGTGCGCAAATTCGCTGCCGCATTTCCTACATTACAGCAGTGACTGCACTTCAAAAGTATTTCATTGGGTGTAAAGCGTTTTGGGATGTCCTGAGGTCGTGAAAAGCGCTACATAAATGCAAGTCTGTCGTTCTATTTCTATCGCTAGAAACAAGGCGGCAACTTCGAGCAAAAACCACGGTCATCAAACCACCGTTGCCCAGGAGAAACAAACTCGGGATGTAGGCTGCCAGCAATCCTTCATCCAAGAGAATTTGACCCAGAACTGTCATTGGCTTTCACCTACTGCTTCCCCAGAGATAGTGGCCTGGGAAAAAGAATGCTAACAATTTTGCATCAGCAACGATAATAATGATGCAAGATAGAGAGTATTTTTGGCCCACCGTCCCTTGAGATAGTGACTGTCAAGAAGATATATATAATCTCCTCTATTCCAAAACGAAGGTCATGTTCATTATCTATATATTATACATACATATACATATATATATAATTGTGTGTGTGTGTGTATATATATATATATATATCTCTCTCAAACATGACCTTGTTTAATGAATCAATGGCAATTTTTCCAAGTTTGCCGATTATACTAAACTAATAGGAGGTATGCTGAATTGTGAATAGAGCAGAAAGTTCCAAAAAGGATATAGATTAAATGGGCGGGCTGGCAGATGAAGTTTAAGGTAACAAGTGTGAAGTAGTACACAAGTAAGAATGGTTGTTGGGAATACTGTCTAAATAGGGAAGCACTAGAGTGTAGGTGATCAGAGGGATTTAGGGATCCAGCTACATGAATAGCTAGCTTGCAGGTGCAAAAGCGATTAAAATCCAGCATCCCATTTTTATCGAGTTATAAACTGTGAAATAACAAAGAAGTGCTGCTGGAGTTATACAGCGCACTGGTTAGATCTCATTTGGAGAACTTCAATTTTGGCCATCCTACTTTTGGAGAAAGACCATTGACTATTCACCAGGAGGAAACCTGGGGCGAAGGGACTGAGCTATTGAGAAACTGGGTATGCTTGGGTTTTACTCCTTGGGAATGAGGAAATTGTGGGGTGATCCGATTGATGTGTTTAAAATAATGAAGGGCATCCAGGAAGAAAATTCTTCACACCTATGGTTGTGGGAATGTAGAAAGCACTGCCCCAGAAAGTGATAGATGCAGAATCAGTTGAAGTGTTTAAAAGAGAGAGATACTTACTTGGAAGGTATTGAGAAAAAATTATGTATTGGGATTGCAAAAATAACTATGCCTAACAAAATGATGGAGCAACTCCTTGGGTCAAATGACCTACTCTTGTTGTCATGTTCCTAAGCAACAGCACTGCAGACAAATTAACTGGTTGTTCATCTCATTGCTGTTTGAGACCTCTTCCCCTGCCTTGGACAGTTAATATATCTGCTTTCTCCTGGTGCATCTAGAGATGGGGAAAGGGGGCACTCCCATTCTCCCACATGGTCCGAAATGAGTTTGTCTCCTGCAGTGAGGATAGGCTGTTGTCAGAGCTACATAGCCCCACCTCTTTCTACTGTTGTTCGGAAAGTAAGGGTAGGAAACTATGATGATAATTAATATGGGGGAATGGAAGGAAAGACTGAGACATAAAAGACCTAACAGGCAAGGAGTGACGATGAGAACAATGCAGAGAAGCCCAAGAAAGGGAGAATTGGAAGAATGGACTAGACAACAACCTGCATTGATAGAGAGCCTTTAACTTTGAAAAATATCCCAAGATACTTCACAGAAATGTAATCAGACAAAATTGGATGCTAAGCTAGAGAGAGAGCTATTTGGAGGGGCCAAGCAAGAGGGAAAGAGAGAATATGCATTCTCCCTCCCTTTTTTTCTTCCTTCGTTTCACGCTCTCTTCTCATGCACACACAAGTAATTGTAGCAATGGCAAAAGCCTGAGAGCAGGCAGCTTGCCCTCTGGGTTACCGTCAGTTGTAACAAACGTGAGGGAATGGAGTTGTTTCTTTCATTAGCCAAAAAATTTGACCGCAGCATGAATGTGTTAACAAATGGTGGTAAAACCACACCATGTTTTTAAAACAGTATTTTTTTAGTTTATTGTGATATTTGAGTGTGCAGGTTTACACACTTTGAAAGAATTTCCAAAAAACACCTCCTGCAGCACCTTGTGATTGTGTGGCTGGGAGTATTTGTGAGTGCTGCTCGCTAGTTGCAGCTTGTTTATTCTCTACTTCTCAATTTTACTTGATGGCTATTTTCCTACAATCTATATAATCCCTTGGCTATAAATACTGCAACTATACTGTTTGCGTAGGGCTGTGGGTTGCTCCAGGCAGAGAATGACAAAATCTTCATTCCACCTAACGTCATTCAGCGTAGGGCTCTTAATAAACTATTGTTCAAGGACGTCAGTGGCCTTGACTCTTTACTCCTGTGGTTGTGTTAAAGTCCCCGTACTGTGGGACGATTTCAGTGCGACAGCTGAAGTCATTGCGGAACCTGTTAGTCGTCAGTTCAGTATGGTAACTGTAACACGGTGCATTGAAGAAACGCGGTAACTGGATTCAAAGCCTAATGATAGACAGGTTATGGGGTACACGGTTCAAGAAGAAGGCTCACCACCTTCTCAAGGGCAACTAGGGATGGGCAATAAATGCCGGCCTTGCCAGCGACGCCCACATCCCGAGAATGAATTTAGAAAAAGCACCTCCTTGCGTAGCAATTCAGTGTTGACCTGGAGTTTATGGACCGCCTCCTTGCAGCTGTATTTCTTGTTGAAAGTTTAGAATTTAAGACAAATCAAGGACAAGAAAAGCATATTCTGCCCCCTGAAGCTCATCCCTACAGTACACTAACTCTCCCAGCCCAGCATCCCACTGTGTTTTGAAGATTCCAAAGTCTGCATCTCCACTGTCTTGTCTGGCAGACTATTCAAGACATTTATCACCCTGTGTGTGAAGAGTTTCATTCTAATATATGATCTAAATTTACTTTTTATTAAGAACGGTGAGCAGAAGGGAAAGCAGAGTTTGTGAGGGTGCGGGGCACAGCAAAGTCACAGTTAAAGAGAAGGGTTTTGAGGGAACCTTTGAATGTAGGGAAGGAAAGTAATGAGGTGGAGGAGTCTAGAGGTAGAGTAGCAGCCCTCAATGCCTCACTTTAAAGTAATATTCAGGATTTACCTTAGCTATGCCATTTAATATTTCATATATTTCAACGAGGTGAATCGTGATGCTTAAGGCATCATGATTGTAGGGCAGGCTCGACGAGCCAGCTGATCTCCTGTCCGTCGTTTTTGTATGGTCGTAGGTCACCTCCCTTAACTGTCTCCTTTTGTAGGCTGCAGGAATTGAGCCTTTTGAATCTATCCTTACAGCTCAACCCTCCCCCCTTACACTTGCTCACTTCTGCACATTTTCCAGTGCTTACACACCCCTTTTGTAAACGCCAATGGTCCAGTTTTGTATACGTAGTCAATTCAGAGCTTTTATTGTTTCAGTGCTCGTCGGAAACCCGTAAGTGGCTAATCACGTGTCATCTAAGGATCTCTGAATCCATTGTACCTTTCACTTCTCCTTCCTGGTTCAGTGGCAGTCGTATGACATGCCTCAATCCTGGGCCAAAAGGGTAGGTAGGTGAGTAGCTTCCTGGTCTCTCCCTCTGTGGTCCACCAGTAGAAGGTGCTTGAGTGCCCCATCAGGATGTTACTGCCTATTTCTCTCTTATTTCATTCCACCCCGCCCCCGCAACCTCCAAATTGGGAAAGCACCAAGATGTCGCCACCACCCTGGCAAAGATTGGCAACTCAACGTATGGGGATGGCACGTGAACTAATCACACACTACTCCTTGATCAGCTCCTTCTGTGCTTTTGAAAACATTCCAATAATTCTCCTCTTTGCTCATGCTTTTGCTAAATTCCTAAAGCCTTTCCCTTACCCCCTCCTGCTTGACATTCACTTTTCCCCTCCATTCTGTCAAGTGCTTCGAGACGTCATGCTGTAAATCAGAAGCAATATAAGAATGTATGTTGTTACCCTGTCACCATGGACTTTGTACTGTTCATCTTTTTGATTTTTTTTTAGCCTTCCTCGTTGTGAGGGATATTAGTGTTGGGGAATTTAAACATTTTAGGCACCCACCTTTAGTATCGAGCACTCCTAGGCCAGGTACAGCACAGCTAGGAGCAGACTAAAGCTCCCTCTAATGTTCCTGCACAATATGGATATATATGACATGTCTGTTTCCCAAGCCGTAAGCACTCTGAGAAAAACTGCCAATTAATGATTTTTTTTTAATGAGTTTTGGGGAGCCTTGCTGTGGATTTGCACCCACTAGCAATTGGGTTGAAACTTAGGGACCCTTACAGCCAGCAGAGTGGGGACTTTTATCCATCCATCTGGGCTGGATTCAAACCAGTTCACAGTTGTGTTAGTAACTTGTCTTGTCTAGAGTGATCAAGCTCTTGTAATCGATGCAGTGCAAGATTTTCCAAAAGATGTGGAGATTTGAGAAAAATTAAATATTACAGGTTTAGACTCTCAAATATCACTATACTATAGTGTGGCCACTGACACAACAGCACTTCACGTCTTCACTCCCCAAAGCTGCCGCTACAGGTGAGTGCCAAATGTTATGAGTTTAGCTAAAGTTCATTCCTAATAGTTCCTGTTTTTCTCTTCCCCCCCCCCACAGGTAGAAGCCCTTACTCGTCAGCCCTCTGCCACCACGGTCCATGCAGTGAGAGACTCTGAACTAGCCAAACTTCCTGAGGGAGCTTTGAACTCCATCAAACGCAGGTACCCTCAGGTAAGAAAAGCACGTCACTTCAGCAAAGCAAAATTCCCAACGGTTTGTAGGTGTGTCATTACTTAGTGTCCAGATTCCAGAGCTGAAAGAGTGCTTTCTCACATCACAGTACACATAAACTTGACCACTTTGCACCACCTCCCATTCAGGAAGAGTTGAGAGACTTGTTATGAGCTACTAGGAGGTAACTGTAAGGGGCGTACGTGACCTGCACCTGCTCTTCACCCCACCACCGCAAAATTCCATCTCAACTTTGCACCTCAATATTGCTGAGTTTTGGAATTTATTCTGTGGGGGCAAGGAGAGAGGAGATGAACCTGTTCTGTCCTCACCCTGCGCTACATCAGTATTTAGAACAAAACTTAACTTTGTGTATGCTATACTGCAATAATTAGTGTGGTGCTGACAGAATTTTTAACAGCAATACGAATGGGCAGATGTGGCTTCTTGGCCACTCACATCACTGTCAAGTGGAAGAAGGCAGAAATCCAATGCACGCGCGCTAGAAACGTTTGTACAGGGTGCTGATTGTTGGGCTCTGACTGCAGCACAAAGCCAATGCAGCAGCCACGGTTACAAGACCACATTTTTCAATCAGCCTCACTACCAGTGGCAAAGTGTGCATCACTACAAAATTGGCACAGTATACTGTAGGATTGGCATAGCACAAAGGCTCATGCTGTACAAGCATTGAAAGTGCAGCACGACTGAATCCTTCGGTCTTCACCTTAAGAAGCCAAAGCCTGATTACTGTAAATGTGACAAAAACAAGGGCCGTACCAAGTGTAAAGCAGTGCTGCATGCGAGGACAGACTTCCTACGCATCAGCACGACCCTTCAGCCTTCGTCTTGTGCCATCGATATTTATAATGGACGGCAAGGTGTGATCCTAATTATTGTACAAAGTTGTGTAAATTGGGCTCTTTTCATGTGGGATTTACTTATGTGGATTTCGTGTCTGCCTTTCTATCTTGAAAACAAACGATTACAAATATTTCACAATCCTCAGGGGAAGCGCAAAATTAAAGGGAATTTGTTCCGCTCGCAGTTAACTCTGCAAAAGTTATCGCCAGTGATGGGGGGGGGGTGAAGTGACTACCCCTGTAGTTTGGGGTGTGTTGCACAAAGGGTTATAGTTTATGGATCAGAGAATGCTTTGGTAAAGCCACTTGGCAATATCTGACTGCTGGGAGTGTCTTAAGATTTCTTGTGTCAGTTTTTGCACTGAAAGAGAATAAGGAAACCATGTAAACACAGCCCATTCTCCCCTCCTGGAATCAGCATGCCTGAGAAATCTCCTTAGAAACTTTCCAGACTGATGTTCTCTGTTTGCTTCATTTCTTTCCATTGTGAATCTTAAAACTCAAAATGCAGGCAATGCACAGAAAGCCGTACATTCTTCTTTACCCAGAGAGTGGTGAGAATGTGGAACTTGCTACCACGTGGAGTAGTTGAGCGAATATCATAGATACATTTAAGGGGAAGCTGGATAAACACATGCGGGTGAAAGGAATAGAAGGGTATGCTGATAGGGTTAGATGAAGTAAAGGTGGGAAGAGGCTTGTGTGGAGAATAATCACCGGCATAAACTAGTTGTGCCGAATGACCTGTTTCTGTGCTGTACGTCCTATGTAATTCTAGAGGTCCTGTCAGCATTTGAAAAGTCAAGTTCCTGTTCCAGGTGTAGACACTCTGTCGAAACTGGGAAGGGGGCCTCGGCTGCCTTCCCTTTCCAATTCCTGGTGTTTTCTGCTTTTATATACCCTGAATAGTTATTCTGAAGAGGCTTTGGGTCCAGTGATGATCTGAATGACATTTTGTGTGTGTTGCAAAGTCTGATTGCCATCACATGCACTTGAGCGTCAATTAAAGTTTGCTGAGTTCACTGATGATTTAATTCCACATTTAATTATCATTTTTTAATTAGGTCTCAGCACAGCTTTGATGGGTACCTTTATGTAATTTTTAAAAAACTGGTTGGAAGCTCATTCATCACCATAGTTATTAGAGGTCTGTGCTCAAAAACTGGTGCCGAGAAAGGTTAAAAGTTTTATTTGAATGATGCATATGGCATTTCTGGAGGCGTTCATTCAGCGTGCTCGGCGAGGGGCTTTGTTCCCATGGTAACTGTGGTCTGAGCCATCTCAGTTTAAAGCTGGAACATTCCTGTTTTGTTGTTTTGCCAAATAAGAATGTTCAGAAAATGATAGGCGCATGCTTTCCAGAAATTTCTGTGCGTGCAGTTGCGATCATTATCATTTTTATGAAAGCAGATGTGACTGCGTGAACCCTCCAGGACTGAAGCAGTGTTTCGTAGACCGCCTCTACTCTGCAAATCTGCAGATTCTTCCGTGTTTGGAGTGTGGTGGAATGCATGGCACATCATTAAAGTGTCTGGGAATGGAGCTGAGAGTGAGGGAATGGGTAGCACACTGTGAAACTGAAGGGGAATGGAGATGGGGGGGGTAGGAATGGCCAACACACTGTGAAATTATCTGGGAACGGAGCTGAGAGTGAGGGAATAGGCAGCGCACTGAGATTGTCTGGGGATGGAGCTGAGAGTGAAGGAACAGGTAGCACAGTGTGAAACTAACTGGGAATGGAGCTGTGTGTGAGGGAGTAGGTAGCACACTGAAACTGAAGGGGAATGGAGCTGAGAGTGAGGGAGTAGGTAGCACAGTGTGAAACTGAAGGGGAATGGAGATGGGGGTAGGAATGGGCAGCACAGTGTGAAATTGCCTGGAAGGAGATGGGGGTAGGAATGGGCAGCACAGTGTGAAATTGCCTGGGGATAGGAAGGGCACTGTGAAACCTGCGATGTTTGGAAAGGGATGTTTGCTTCTGCCATATTTAGCCTTGGCAACTGGGTCCGATTACACTTTTACACTGTTAACACAAGCCAGCAGTTATTAAGACTGTTTCTAATTTTGTGAGTCTGCCAGTGACAGTATACAATGGGTAAAAGATTAGAGACATTGTACAGCACACAGGATACTGCAGCACTTCCTGTGAATTTACCTTATCTCTTATATTTGTGTTTCAGCATGTCTTACTTTTTTATTTGATAATGTAGAATTTTTAAAGTACTTTCTCTGTGTTGGCATTGTTTATATGTAAAGATTCTGTTTAACTTCTGTGCATAAAACTGTTGGCTGACCAGGAGTGTCACTCTCTAGTGCTTTTAAGGAATAGTAGGTCTGGAATAGGTTAATGTTTGACTGCCGAACTTCCAGGATTGCGCATTCACAGGAGTCCGTAACTGCACTGAGCTGAGGATGAGGGGACTGCCAGTGTGCTCTGTGACTGTTAATACAAGAACACAAATTTTTTTGTAAATATATTGAGTGTGCTCTGCAATACTGCATGGCTAAAATTTTATCTGCCTTTGCCAACATCTTGCACAATAAAAAAAAAACCTTAATTTGCCAGTTGTGAAGGATGTTTGGCCCTTCAATGCTTCAGGTCATACACTGAGTGTACTGATATAGCAGGGAGCTGCCTTTTTGCTTGGGAATCATGGTTATTGAGTGCCATAAATTGAGATTATGCTCGGTAAAGATCCACAAGTGAGCCTGTGTTAGCTGGACAGATCGCTCTGTGTTGGCCTGAAGCATTTAATTTATACTACATGCAAAGCTCAACGATAACCCTTTTTGAGAATATGTCCTTTGAGAAATTGCTGTACTGATTTTATTTTGCTTAACGTGTGTGAACGCACGCAGCGTGGTAAACAAGGTTGGTGAACTGCAGGCACAAATAGCCACATGGGAATACGATGTTGTGGCAATAACGGAGACCTGGCTCAAAAAAGGGCAGGATTGGGTACTAAATATTCCTGGATACAAGGTGTTCAGGAAAGATAGGAGGGGCTGGCAGTATTGAATAAGGAGAATAATGCAGTGCTGGAGAGAGAGGATGTCCTGGAGGGTTCAAGGACAGAATCTATTTGGCTAGCGTTAAGGAACAATAGAGGTGCCATTACACTAATGGGTGTATTCTACAGGCCACCAACTAGTGGGAAGGATATAGAGGAGGAAATTTGCAGGGAAATTACAGAGAGGTGCAAAAGCCATAGAGTAGTGATAACAGGGGATTTCCACTATCCTAATCTAGACTGGGATAACAATAACGTAAGGGGCAAAGAAGGAGAGGAATTTTTGAAATGTGTTCAGGATCACTTTCTCGACCAGTGCGTTTTCGGCCCAACGAGGAAGGAGGCATTGCTGGACTTGGTTCTAGGGAATGAGACGGGCCAAGTGGAGCAAGTGTCAGTGGGAGAGCATTTAGGGAGCAGCGATCATAGTATCATAATGTTTAGAATAGCTATGGAAAAGGACTCTGACCATTCTAAAGTAAAAATACTCAATTGGAGGAGGGCCAATTTCAGTGGGATGAGAACAGATCTGGCCCGGGTAAATTGGAATCATAGATTGGCAGGCAAAACTGTAATTGAACAATGGGTGGCCTTTAAAGAGGAGACGATTCAGGTACAGACAAGGTACATTCCAACGAGGGAGAAAGGTAGGACAACTAAAGCCAGAGCTCCCTGGATGACAAAGGAGATCGAGAGTAAGATGAAGTGGAAAAAAGCGGCATATGACAGGTGTCAGGTTGATAACACAAGTGAGAACCAGGCAGAATATAAAAAGTTCAGAGGAGAAGTGAAAAAGGAAATGAGGGGCAAAGAGAGAGAGTATGAAACTAGGCTAGTGACCAACATAAGAGGGAATCCAAAAGTCTTCTACAGACATGTTAATAGTAAACAGGTAGTAAGAGGAGCGGTGGGGCCGATTTAGGGACCATAAAGGAGATCTGCTCATGGAGGCAGTGGGCTGAGGTATTAAATGAATACTTTGCCTCGGTCTTTACCAAGGAAGAAGATGCTGCCAGAGTGTCGGAAAAGGAAGATATAGTTAAGATACTGGATGGGCTAAAAATTGAGAAAGAAGAGGTACTAGAAAGGCTAGCTGTACTTAAAATAGATAAAGCCACCCGGTCCGGATGGGATGCATCCTCGGATGCTGAGGGAAGTAAGGGGGGAAATTGTGGAGGTACTGGTCATAATCTTTCAGACATACTTAGATACGGGGGTGGTGCCACATGACTGGAGAATTACAAATGTTACACCCTTGTTCAAAAAAGGGTGTAAAGATAAACCCAGCAACTACAGGCCAGTCAGTTTAACCTCTGTGGTGGGGAAACTTGGAAACGATAATCCGGGACAGAATTAACAGTCACTTGGACGAGTGTGGATTGATTAGGGAAAGCCAGCACGGATTTGATAAAGGCAAATCGTGTTTAACCAACTTGATAGAGTTTTTTGATGAGGTAACAGAGAGGGTAGATGAGGGCAATGCAGTTGATGTGGTGGAAATGGATTTTCAAAAAGCGTTTGATAAAGTGCCACATGGTAGGCTTGCTATTAAGATTGTGACCCATGGAATAAAGAGGACAGTAGCAACATGGATACAGAACTGGCTAAATGACAGGAAACAGAGTAGTGGTGAACGGTTCTTTCTCGGACTGGAAGGAGGTGTACAGTGATGTTCCTCAGGGGTCGGTGCTGGGACCACTGCTTTTCTTGATATATATTAATGACTTGGACTTGGGAGTACAGGGCACAATTTCAAAATTTGCAGATGACACAAAATTTGGAAGGGTAGCGAACAGTGAGGAGGATAGTGATAGACTTCAAGAGGATGTAGACAGGCTGGTGGAATGGGCGGACACGTAGCAGATGAAGTTTAACGCGGAAAAATGTGAGGTGTTGCATTTTGGTAGGAAAAATGAGGAGAGACAATATAAACTAGAGGGCACAATTCCAAAAGGGGTGGAGGAACAGAGGGATTTGGGGGTATATGTGCATAAATCATTGAAGGTGGCAGGGCAGGTTGAGAAAGCGGTTAAAAAAGCATACAGGGTTCTGGGCTTTATAGAGGCATAGAGTACAAAAGCAAGGAAGTCATGATGAACCTTTATAAAACACTGGTTTGGCCACAACTGGAGTATTGTGTCCAGTTCTGGGCACCGCACTTTAGGAAGGATGTGAAGGCCTTAGAGAGGGTGCAGAGGAGATTCACTAGAATGATTCCAGGGACGAGGGACTTAAATTACGTGGATAGCCTGGAGAAGCTGGGATTGTTCTCCTTGGAACAGAGAAGGTTGAGAGGAGATTTGATAGAGGTGTCAAAATCATGAAGAGTCTGGACAGAGTGGATAGAGAGAAACCGTTCCCATTGGCGGAAGGATCAAGAACCAGTGGGCATAGATTTAAGGTGATTGGCAAAAGAACCAAAGGTGATATGAGGAAAAACTTTTTTACACAGCGAGTGGTTAGGATCTGGAATGCACTGCCCGAAGTACTTGAAACGAAAAATGTGCAGGGCTACGGGGATAGGGCGAGGGAGTGGGACTAGCTGGATTGCTCTTGCGTAGAGCCAGTGCGGACTCGATGGGCTGAATGGCGTCCTTCCGTGCTGTAACCTTTCTATGATTCTATAACCTGCCTCAGATTAAGGGTGCGTGTACACCTGTTGTCCATTTCTAAATTTCTCCCAATAAATCTCAGTTCAAATCAAAGCTGCTGTTATATTTGAGAGCTGTAGTTTATGAATCTCAAGGTAAACAGTGATGGGGAGCAAGGTTTGAATCTGAGATTCAGCTTTTTGGAAAAGGTAATAATTCACGGTACTGACTTATTTCTCAATCAGTTGGCTGCAGGTCTCACTCTGGGCTTCCTCTTCTCCCCTTTGCTCCTCTACCCCATTCAGTCTCTTATTATCCAAGCAGTATGTGGACTCCTTATTCTTCCTACCAAAATGCACCACCTCACACTTATCCAGATTGAAATTCATTTAACCAATTACATGCCCATTCTGCAAGTTTATTAATGTCTTCCTGTATTTTGTCGCATTCTTCCTTTGTGCTAACTACACCTGCCAATTTGGTGTCACCCGCAAATTTTGAAATTGTACTTCCAATTCCCGAATCCAAATTATTCATGTAGATTATGAACAACTGTTATATTTTGACAGATTTAAAAGGACTCGACACTTCTCCAAATGCCGATCCAATCTGTAAAGTAGGTGACTTCCACTGGAAATACCTGAACAGCCTGATGCATAGGAACAGGAGTAGGCCATTCAGCCCCTCGAACCTGTTCCACCATTCAATTAGATCATGGCTGATTTGTACCTCAACCCTACCTGCCTTTGCTCCATATCCCATGATGCTCTTACCTAACAAAAATCTATCGATCTCAGTCTTGAAGATATCAATTGTCCCAGCATCCACAGCCTTTTGGGTGAGCGAGTTCCAGATTTTCACTACTCTTTGTGAAAAAGTGCTTCTTGACTCACTCCTGAACAGCGGCCTAGCTCTAATTTTGAGATTATGCCTCCATGTTTTGGATTCCTCCATCAGAGGAAGTAGTTTATCTGTATCTACCCTATCGAATCCCTAACCCGACCTACTCCAGGTTCTCAATGTTTGTCACTGTATTTGACAGCTCAGACCAGCCCCATACATGAAGCTTGTGTATGGATCACCTGGCCGGAATGGAACGTGATCAATTGGGACTGAAGATATAAAGGAAGAGCAGCAGCTTGAAATAGTGATGTGACCTACTGTAATTTACCTATCGCACAGCTTTCTGTTTTGCGCCAACCAAACTAATCCTGGTGTGCATTAGACACAGGCCGGCACACAGTTTAGTTATTTGCCTATTATTATACATTTGGAGCAGTGTTTAAATAATCGCACGCATCTGCACCAAATACTACAAATTCCAGCTGGGAACTCAACACCAACTCATGCTGATACAGAACTGAGTGTTGGTCGTAACTAATCGGGACAGTGATATGAGCAGGGTTCTATTTTATGTCTTATTATTTCCCTGTGCTGGTGCTCGGATCAGTGATGGTTGTGCTGCCAGCTTGGCTCAGTTTGGTAGCACTCTTTCCTTTGAGTCAGAAGGTGGTGGAATCGAGGCCCACTGCAGGGACTTGAGCACATAATCTAAGCTGACATAGTGCAGTACAGAGCGGGCACTGCATTGTTGGAGGTGCCGTCTTTCAGATGAGACATTAAAACAAGACTGTTCAGGTGGACATAAAAGGACCCGTGGCATTGTTCGAAGAACAGGGATGTTCTCCACTGTCCAGGCGAATGAGGTTAAGGTCTCTCCTGCATGCTGGCTGTAAGGGTCCAATGTAAAATGAGTTTGGGAGTCTCAATCTAACTCCTAGTAGATTTGAGCCTAAAGCACAAAACTGCCTCTAATTCGGCACTAATAGGCTATGTCTACCAGACAGGCCTGAGGATGGTTGGTGTGAGAAATGGAAGAATTGTCATACACTTGTGATAGTGGCTTAGGGCAGAGTAGAGGGCGATTTATACATCGAAGTTCTTTACGCAGACAGTCGGTGCCTGAAATGGAAAGTGCTCCATTTCCCTGCGCCACCATCTGTCGCCTTGATCAGTGCATAAACAAATTAAATTAAAGAGATGGAATGGCTTCCTTCCTTCCCAGTCCAGAGCAGCAGATGTTGGGGTAGGCTTTCCGTAATTCTAAAGGCGTGTGCCCGAAAGACCGGGGAAGGGGGGAAATCACACCCTCATCGTGCCCCCAGATTTTAAAAATAAAAGTATCTTTGCACATGAACCAAGGAGCCATTGGGAACAGTTTTGTTTTGTTTCTGCTCATATTTCTCCCTCTGTGGAAGGTGGAAGGCAGACACTTGGCAGTTCATACGCAACAACACTAACAAGGGAAAGTTAATAATTATGACGTAATCACTGCGGGTTTATTGAGTGATCTAGAGTTGATTATTGGGAAAGGCGAGTCGCTGTATCTTCTACTGACCTCGGCCCAGGCCTTACAGTGTGAAAACTCATGAATTGGTGTTCGTTTCAGGTGGTTACGCGACTCATTCACCTACTGGGCCAGAAGATCCTTGGTAACCTGCAGCAAGTCAGTGGTCCATTAGCAGGTAAGGGCTTTAACAGCACTAACGCTTCTCCATTGCATTGAAAGGGCAATAACTACAAATTGAGTGTTTTTTTTCCTCTCTCGGGCTGCTGAGGGTGAGGGAGGAGAATGGTCCACCCACCACTGGAAATTATATTTAAATGAGAAATTTGTAACTTTCAGAAGTATTACCCTTTCATTTTTATTTCAGGTTATCTAAAACAACGGGCTTTCTCCCTGGAAGTGTGAGGGTATTTTTTTTCTTAACAATTTAAATTGTTACGAAAAGAACATTGATAGTGTCTGAAACCCTTAATTTGACTGATCTTACCAATTTCAGTAACAGCTCACAGAGCTGATTCCAGTGGTTCAAGAATGCAGTGTCCTCCTCCTCCTACTGCTCCTGGTTAAGGTAGCAGGAATGCCCCTCTATCATTTTTTTTAAAAAGTTGAACAGTTTTATTTGTACACCAGTTGATTGGGAAGATTGAGGGAACCACAGTGGTAATGATCCCGCTGATAACCTGCCCACGGCCTATCCCTCCTGGCCCCAAGGTGTAGCGCCTGGGTTGCAGGGCAGGCATCTTCTGTTTGTCTCTCTCTGACGATCGGAACAGCTCTTGGCAATCGAGTGATTCTTCCTCCCAGCACGCAGAGCAGCCGTCTGTGAAGTAACAAAAGTGGCGCCCACAGATAACGTTTTTACGAAAGCAAAATACTGGAAATCTGAAATAAAAACAGAAAATACTGGAAACACTCAGCAGGTCAGGCAGCATCTAGGGAGAGAGAAACAGAGTTAATGTTTCAGGAAAGGTCATCGACCTGATATGTTGACTGTGTTTCTCTCTCCACAGATGCTGAGCGTTTCCAGCATTTCCTGTTTTTATTTCAGATACATTTTTATCTTGTGTAGTTCAGGATGTGGCAACGAAGAAAAAGCTTGTGAACATAATTACCATGTTTCTTTTGTGAAGATATCCCCTCTAAAATTATGATACATTAATTTCATTTGTATTACATTTTTAAGCCTATCTTAAATGGAAACAATGTTGCACAGTAATCAAATCCAGGGCTTTCAATTTCTTTATAATTTGGATTTCCATATATTTAATATCCTCGTTATAATTAGAGTTCGGTATTCCCTGATCACAGATCACATTAATGACTTTCACCCATTTGAATGTTTGTAGTTGGCATCAACAGAGTGGCTTCTGGGCTCTTATGAAGAGCTGTAGGATTACTTTACACAGCCTGAATTTTGCTTTTCCTCCGATTGGCTCAGTGACAGAGCTCTCTCCTCTTGAGTCAGAAGGTCATGGGTTTAAGCCTCAGCCCAGGGATCTGAACACATAATCTAGGCTGACACTTCATTGTAGTACTGAGGGATTGCTGTACTGTCGGAGGTGACGTCTTTTGGATGACATGTTAAATCGAGGCTTTATTTGTATGTTTGGGTGGACGTAAAAGATACCATGGCACTATTTGGGGAAGATCAGGGGAATCCAACATTTATCCCTCAACCAGCACCAACCAAACACATTTACTGCTCCTTCATCTCATTTACTTGTATGGGGCATTGCTGTAGGCAAATTTAATGCTCTGTTTGTCGACAAAACAATAGTTACTACACTTCGAAATTCATTTCCTTTGGATGTGAAAGGTGATATATAAATGCAAGTTCTTTCTTTCTTTCTCTTTCTTTCTTTCTTTCTTTCTTTCTTTCTTTCTTTCTTTCTCTCTTTCTTTCTTTCTTTCTCTCTTTCTTTCTCTCTCTCTTTCTTTCTTTCTCTCTCTCTTTCTTTCTTTCTCTCTTTCTTTCTTTCTTTCTCTCTTTCTTTCTCTCCAAAAATACCGCTCTAAATGTTTTTTCTCCTCCTCCTTGCATCCTCAACGTATTGAAATATAAACTCATCGCACGGCCTGCTATTCTAGCTCATTCTTTCTCAGGACCTCCAAACACATTTACTGCTCATTTATCTCATTTTCTTGTATGAGGTGTTGATGTATGCAAATTGGATGCTCTGTCTACAAAACAATAGTTGCTACACTTTGAAATTAATTTCCTGTGGATGTGTACCTGAAGGTAGAACTCCTTGCTTTCCTCAGTCTTCCCTTCCTCCAATAATTTACAGGCTTACAGTCACCTACCACTATTTTATTTACTTTGAATGCTCTCCTGCTCGTCTCAGCCTTGGTGGTGTTCTACCCTCTGTGCCTTTGCCCTTTACTTGGATTGGTCAGTGAGAAGAAGTCTTTGTAACGGAGTACAGCTGAGTCCTTACAGACCCGTTTGCTTTTGAGAATTGATGTTTCTTTTTTACAAAATCAGTGAACAATGCAAATGTCACTGTGCATCAGAGAAAGTAGGAGAAGTGGACCGGAGACCCGAAGATTTGGATCAACTTTCTGAATTGCACTTGCTGCACCTTTCACTGCTGCCCTTTTACACAAAGAGTGTTTGGAAATGAGCTTGAGTTGGAAGGAGAGCTGCTATCTTATGGGTAACCAGCGTCCAGGGGTGGGGGAAGGAGTGGGAGGGTGCTTGGGGTGGGGATCCTCCGTCGGTACGCGGCCGGCAGGGCGGCCTGCACTCCTGGTGTTGACTTGCCTTTTTCTTCCACCGGGCACCTGGGTCACTCGAGTCTGCTCAGCTTCATGATTCGAGTTTTCATGCTCCCCCCCTCCAACTTAACTAACCTGCTTCAACTATTCACCCAACCTCTTTTTTTCTTTTATTTCTCTCATCATGCCTCCTTTTGTCTCACGCTATTATCACTTCTGTCGGTTATCCATCTCCCGTTTTCCACATAACCATTTTACAGCTCATTTTTTCTTGTGTAGTGCTGTTTCCCCTCTCCTGTTTCCCTTACACAGCTGCTTCCCATAAGCTGTCTATCTGTAATATTTTCTGGTTCTGATGAAGGGCAATGCCTGAAATGTTGTCTTGTCGTACTCTCCACAGATGCTGTGCCTGACTTGCTGAGTGTTTCCAGTATTTTCTGTTTTTGTTTCAGCTTCCAAATTGTGAACTTGTGAAGGCTCTAATCCTAATTGATATGTGATGGTATAATTGTGCTTGAATGAATTGCAGTCACAGAATCCAAATCAATGGAACAGGTTCACATTGATAAAACTACTTCAGTGCTCGGTGTAACCGGTGAGATGAACAACGTACAAAGTCCACGACTGCAGGTTACAGCTTCTGCTGCTCTGACACTAGAGCACATCAGATTTCCCATTTTATAGTGAATGAGAAAGAATTATTAAAGAAAGAACAAACTTGCATTTATATAGCGCCTTTCAGGTCCTCAGGATGACCCTAAGCACTTCACAGCCAATTAAGTACTTTTGAAGCGTAGTCACTGTTGTAATATAGGAAATGTGGCAGCCAAGTTGCACACAGCAAGGTCCCACAAACAGCAATGAGATAATGACCAGATAATTTTTTTTTTAGTGATGTTGGTTGAGGGATAAATGTTGGCCATGATACCAGGGAGAACTCCCCTGCTCTTCTTCGAAATAGTGCCATGGGATCTTTTACATCCACTTGAGAGGGCAGACGGGGTGCACACTCAGGTGAAAGTACTAACACCTTGTAACTCAGATAGGGAACATGGAGGAGCAAGCATCAATAGAGTAAACCTATTAAAAGCATTTTTCGCTGGCAACAATGATGTCAGAACTATTGACAGCCTAAATTCACGACCAGCGATCTGGCAGTGCTTATGGTTTGCCTTTTAACCGCAGTGTTATGATGATCTGAATGGTGACGCATGCACGATGGAGAAACCATGAGGCATCTGCAGTGAAGTGACAGGAAGTGAGCATCAACAAAGACGATACTTCATCACTACAGTCTCAATGGCTGCCCACTGTCTCATGCTGCAGTCTTTCTGTCAACCCAAATTAGTGCAGCTCATTCAGATCTATTGAGCCATTTGGTTGCGCTGTGGAAATGTTGACTTTCATTCACCATGTTGCAGAGCTTTCCCTCATGGCAGCTGAAGTAGTGTCTATAATGCCACAGAAACCTAATGAACATTAAGTTCTTCCCCTCATATTTCACCTCCTCTGTTTGGCATCTCTCTCACGCTCATTCTCTCCATATGCTTGCTCGCTGTGTCCCGCGCACACTCTCCCCATGTTGGTGATCTCTCTGTCTCGTTCTCATGCCTGCTGTTGTGTCCGTCCTCTTTCACGTTCATGCTCTCCTGTGCTTTCTCTCTGTCTCTTCCCCCATTCTTGCTCTCTTCCTGCCTGTCTCTTACTCTCTCTCTTCCCGTGCTCTTTTGCGCACACTCTCGTGCATACTCTCTTGCACACCCGCTCCCAATTCCTCTCATATTCTTTCTCTGTCACAATTTTTTTTCTCTCTCTCGCACTCTCTCGCACTCTCTCTCTCATCCTCTCGCACTCTCTCTCTCATCCTCTCGCACTCTCTCTCTCTCTCTCTCTCTCATCCTCTCGCACTCTCTCTCTCATTCTCTCGCTCGCCTGCGCCCCCCTCCACTCTCGCGCGCGCGTCCCCGCGTACCCCCCTGCATTCTCTCATAGACATACATAGACGTCAGAACATGGAAATGGGCCATTGGTCCCAACTAGTCCATGTCCACACAGGCAAATTGTTCTAATCACATTTACCCATCCTCTTCCATATCGCTTCAGCCTCCTTACTTTCATCCACCTATCCAATCTAATCTTGAATGTTGACATAGTTTCTGCCTCAACCACTAACCCTGGAAGTGAATTCCACAACCTCACAATTCTCTCTCTCTCGTTCTGACTCTCTCTTTTCTCTGTCTTATTTTCCCCACGTATTCTGACTCTCTTTCTCGCACTCTCTCTTTCTCTTGCACTCTTTCTTTCACGTTCTCTCTCAGGCCACAAGCACCCTTCCCCCACATTGGACTATAAACCCACAAATGAGCATCCTGGCTCTTTATCAATCCATAAAAAGTTGAATTACCATCTCAGTTGCGCTTTAAACACGTTACATGCATCATCCTTAAAGACCCAGTGGGTAAAGACACTTCCTGCTGTCGCACCATGTCACACAAGCCAGAACCCTGGCCCGTGCTGAGAGTTAACTGATCTTGGCTTATAGGGGCACTACAACAAGCTTCAAGAACTTTGGAACTGGGAGGGGGAACCTCAGCCAGGGTTCTTGCTCCTGGAAAGTGTTGGGTGAGGACAGGATTGAGCTTGGCTGTGATACCTGCAGTCCAGTAACCGCTACATGCTCCCTGTTCTTGGTCCGTACCTGAAGAATGGCCACTTAAATGAGGTTCCGGACTGCTGCTGTCGCTCAGGGGACTTTAGCCCATCCCGACTTGGAAATATATAGCCGTTCCTTCATCGTCGCTGGGTCAAAATCCTGGAACTCCCTTCCTAACAGCACTGTGGGAGAACCTTCACCAAATGGACTGGAGCGGTTCAAGAAGGCGGCTCACCACCACCTTCTCGAGGGCAATTAGGGATGGGCAATAAATGCCCATGAACGAATTTTTAAAAAAAGGACTCGGAACCTTTAGAAGGGCTGGAGGGAAGAAAGTACAACATTTAATGTTAAGTTTGGACGGACTGCTTCTCCCAGCTCCAGCTGTATACTGGTGGTAGCGGAAGCCCAAGCACACTGTGCTCAGTAAAAATAAAAAGAAAGAACTCTCATTCATTATAGTGCCTTTAACAACCTCAGGACGTCCCAAAGCGCTTTACAGCCAATTACGTACTTTTGCAGTGTAGTCACTGTTAATGCCAAAACTCACTCTTGTGATTGCATAAGATAACTTTAGTAAACTTTATTATTTTCTTTGTGTAAGGACGTGGCTTGGGAATACACACGGTGAGCAACAAATGGGAATCAGTGGGGAATCCTGCCAGTAACCTCTCCACAGTGGCCATCCTGCCAGTATCTGAGGACGTTCCCATTACCACCTTCACCCTGGAACTCCGACATGCCCTCAGTGCCATAGGTAAGAAACAATTTAAATAATCCTGTCATCTATGAAGCATTTGCACATTATAATATGCACAGTGTGGTGCCTAAATCTGTCTACAGCGTACACACCTTAAATACACTGAATATTGCCTGCTCCTGTTTACACTACCTATAGTGCATTTTGTTCATTTGTTCTTGGGATGTGAGCTTTGCTGGATTGGCAGTATTTGTTGACTCGAGGGACTGGAGTCATGTGTAGGCCAGACTGGGTAGGGCCAGCAAGTTCCTTTCACTAAAGGACATTAGTGAACCAGTTGGGTTTTTATGGCAAATTGCAGGTTTCATTTTCTGGTGCCAGCTTACAAATCACTAGATCTATTGGAACCAATTGCACAGATTGCAGTGGTGGGATTTTAACCAAGAGTCAGGGTTGCAGGTTCAGTACCATAACCACTAGGCTATCATACCCATATATGTTGTGCATATATTGTAAAATGTATTATTTTTGGGGATACTACACTATATTTCACACTAAGAAATAAATACGCAACTTATTCTTGTGCTACTGCTGAACATTTAAAACACACAAGGATACCGTACACTGCAACAGTGGCTTTTAAACTTTTTTGTATGGGAGACCTCCAGAAAATACCGAAACACTTACAGGATTAACGGCAAATGCTGGTTCACTCCCAGAGACCCCTGGAAAATGCTGGTTCACTCCCAGAGACCCCTGGAAAATGCTGGTTCACTCCCAGAGACCCCTGGAAAATGCTGGTTCACTCCCAGAGACCCCTGGAAAATGCTGGTTCACTCCCAGAGACCCCTGGAAAATGCTGGTTCACTCCCAGAGACCCCTGGAAAATGCTGGTTCACTCCCAGAGACCCCTGGAAAATGCTGGTTCACTCCCAGCGACCCCTGGAAAATGCTGGTTCACTCCCAGCGACCCCTGGAAAATGCTGGTTCACTCCCAGCGACCCCTGGAAAATGCTGGTTCACTCCCAGCGACCCCTGGAAAATGCTGGTTCACTCCCAGCGACCCCTGGAAAATGCTGGTTCACTCCCAGCGACCCCTGGAAAATGCTGGTTCACTCCCAGCGACCCCTGGAAAATGCTGGTTCACTCCCAGCGGCCCCTGGAAAATGCTGGTTCACTCCCAGCGGCCCCTGGAAAATGCTGGTTCACTCCCAGCGGCCCCTGGAAAATGCTGGTTCACTCCCAGCGGCCCCTGGAAAATGCTGGTTCACTCCCAGCGGCCCCTGGAAAATGCTGGTTCACTCCCAGCGGCCCCTGGAAAATGCTGGTTCACTCCCAGCGGCCCCTGGAAAATGCTGGTTCACTCCCAGCGGCCCCTGGAAAATGCTGGTTCACTCCCAGCGGCCCCTGGAAAATGCTGGTTCACTCCCAGCGGCCCCTGGAAAATGCTGGTTCACTCCCAGCGGCCCCTGGAAAATGCTGGTTCACTCCCAGCGGCCCCTGGAAAATGCTGGTTCACTCCCAGCGGCCCCTGGAAAATGCTGGTTCACTCCCAGCGGCCCCTGGAAAATGCTGGTTCACTCCCAGCGGCCCCTGGAAAATGCTGGTTCACTCCCAGCGGCCCCTGGAAAATGCTGGTTCACTCCCAGCGGCCCCTGGAAAATGCTGGTTCACTCCCAGCGGCCCCTGGAAAATGCTGGTTCACTCCCAGCGGCCCCTGGAAAATGCTGGTTAAAAAATTGATTAAAAAGGGAGAAAATAGAATATGAAAGTAAACTAGCAAGAAATATAAACATTATATTCTACAAGTATGTAAAAAGGAAGAGAGTAGCAAAAGTAAATGTTGGTCCCTTTGAGGCCGAGACAGGAGAAATTATAATGGGGAATCAGGAAATGGCAGATGCGTTAATCAAATATTTTGTATCTGTCTTCACAGTAGAAGACACGCAAAGCATAGCAGAAATAGTGGGGAACCAAGGGGTAAATGAGAGTGACGAACTTAAAACAATTAATATCACTAGAGGAAAAATTACTTGAGAAACTAATGGGACTAAAAGACGACATATCCCCTGGACCTGATTACCTACATCCTAGGGTTCTAAAAGAGATAGCTGCAGAGATAGTGGATGCATTGGTTATGATCTTCCAAAATTCTCTAGATTCTGGAACTTTCCCAGTGGATTGGAAGGCAGCAAATGTTACCCCGCTATTCAAGAAAGGAGGGAGAGAGAAAACAGGGAACTACAGGCCAGTTAGCTTGACATCGGTCGTCGGGAAAAAGCTGGAATCCATTATTAAGGAAGTCATAACAGGGCACTTAAAAAATCATAATATGATTAGGCAGAGTTTTATGAAAAGGAAATTGCGTTTGACAAATTTATTAGTTTTTTGAGGATGTAACTAGCAGGTTGGATAAAGGGGAACCAGTGGATGTAGTATATTTGGATTTTCAAAAGGCTTTCAATAATATGATGCCACATAAAAGATTGTTCCACAAGGTAAGGGCTCATGGGGTTGGGGGTAATATGTTAGCATGGGTAGAGGATTGGTTAACAGACAGAAAACAGAGAGTGGGGATAAATGGGTCATTCACAGGTTGGCAGGCTGTAACTAGTGGGGTGCCACAAGGATCGGTGCTTGGGCCTCGGCTATTTACAGTCTATATTAATGACTTAGATGAAAGAACCGAGTGTAATGTATCCAAGCTTGCTGACGATACAAAGCTAGGTGGGAAAGTAAGCTGTGAAAAGAACACACAGAGTCTGCAAAGGGATATGGACAGTGGGCAAGAAGGTGGCAGATGGAGTATAATGTGGGGAAATGTGAGGTTATTCACTTTGGTAGGAAGAATAGAAAAACAGAATAATTTTAAATGGTGAGAAACTATTAAATGTTGGTGTTCAAAGAGACACTTGGGTCTCCTTGTCCAAGAAACACAAAAAGTTAGTATGCAGGTACAACAGGCAATTAGGAAAGCAAATGGCATATTGGCCTTTATTGCAAGGGGGTTGGAGTATAAGAGCAAGGAAGTCTTACTACAGTTGTACAGGGCTTTAGTGAGACCTCACCTGGAGTACTGCGTACAGTTTTGGTCTCCTTATCGAAGGAAGGATATACTTGCCTTGGAGGTGGTACAACAAAGGCTCACTAGATTAATTCCTGGGATGCGAGAGTTGTCCTAAGAAGAGAGATTGAGTAGAATGGGCCTATTCTGTCTGGAGTTTAGAAGAATGAGAGGTGATCTCATTGAAACATATAAGATTCTGAGGGGGCTTGACAGGGTAGAAGCTGAGAGATTATTTCCCCTGGCCAGAAAGTCTAGAACTAGGGGTCATAGTCGCAGGATAAGGGATCGACCATTTAAGACTGAGATGAGGAGGCATTTCTCCACGCAGAGGGTTGTGAATCTATGGAATTCTCTACCCCGGAGGGCTATGGATGCTGAGTCATTGAATATATTCAGGGCTGAGATGGATAGATTTTTGGACTCTAGGGGAATCAAGGGATATGGGGATCGGGCGGGAAAGTGGAATTGAGGTTGAAGATCAGCCATGATCTGATTGAATGACGGAGCAAGCTCGAGGGGCCACATGGCCTTCTCCTGCACCTATTTCTTATGTTCTTACTAGCACACATCTGGGCAACCCTTGACCTAATGTCCACTAGACGGCGACGACTATCCAAAGGAAAACAATGCTATCATTCTCAAAAAATGTTATGTTATACAGCAACAGAAACTTATCAGTATTTCTAACAGTAAGTATAAAAAAAAAATGCTGAAATTGGATGACTGAACAGGAATCTGGCCATGGGCCTGCTCGGGTCCTGAGACCCCAACTTGAAAATATCTGCTGCTTTCAAATCCCCCCCCATGGCCTCGCCCCTTTCTTTCTCTGTAACCTCTTCCAGCCCTACAACCCTCCGAGATCTCTGTGCTCTTCCAATTCTGACCTCTTGTGCATCCCCAATTTTCATCGCCCCACCATTGGCGGCCGTGCCTTCAGCTGCTGAGGCCCTAAGCTCGGGAATTCCTAAACCTCTCCGCATCTCTATCTCTCCTCCTTTAAGACTGTCCTTAAAATCTACCTTTTTGACCAAGCTTTTGGTCACCTGTCCCAATATCTCCTTATGTGGCTCGGTGTCTAATTTTGTTTGATTACACTCCTGTGAAGCGCCTTGGGATGTTTTACTACGTTAAAGGCACCATATAAATGCAAGTTATATTTATTGTATAAACCAGCACAGCAACGAGCGGAGAACTTTGTGAAACAACTGGCAACAATACAAGCACACTAACGCTGTTGTGTATTTTCCCTTGCCTGAATGCTGAATAATTGTAATGTACAATAGTAGCAACTGATTCTATCAAAAATGTATTAGCAGGGCAGGAGTGATCTGTGAAAATTTTCAAATGATTTTATGGTGAAAGTAGTGACTGTATAGTAGAGTTATGTTCAGTAGAGGTTCTCAATACCCTTCTACTGGCCACGGGGTAGTGTAATTAGTGAACGATAGCATCATAGGGGTGAAACCTTTCCCTCAGTAACTGTGGAGCCCTGCCTGCTCACTGAAGCTCACTTGATGCGGCAGGCTTTAATTTTAATGGTGTTTCTCTTCGTGATCAGTGAATCTGTCCAGGAATAAATGAAAGGCTGTAAACCGAGCACATGCTTTCAGGTGGCCAGAAATCACCGCGATTTGCCGTTATGGTTTTATTGGTGGCTTGCCGCCGCCACCACCCCCAGGAGCCCCACTGCGAGTTCAAAGGTCAACCCCATGGCTGCAGGGGTTGACCTTTGAACTCGCAGTGGGGCTCCTGTCCCACAAGCAGCCGTCAGAGGTTCCTCACCCTCCTTTATGAAGATTGTTCAGTCAGTTGACAATTCCATCACACTGGATCTCATCACTTCAAATGCACAGAAGAAACAGTGATGACTTTGTAGAGAGTCCAATGTAATTACAAGGTTATTCCATATTAATTAAACTGCACAGAAGGTAGTATGAATTTTAATTTAAAGCATTCATTGAATCTTTACTATTTGTGATTTCTGAGCTAAACTACAGCTGCTACCATGATGTATAAAATATTCCGGTCTGTAATTACATTACTGATGGGGCCAGGTAGAGGTCGCAAAAAACACTGGAACATAATCAGCCTTAAAGGAAGAGTGCAATTTGTAGTGATTTTTTTTTAAAGTGATTCAGAAGTATAGTTCAGATAAAGAGGGAGTGTGAGTGTGTATGTTGGTAGGGTGTTATTATTAGTTGTTAACACGGGGAAAGTGTGACACTCGTCGGAATAAGTGTGACACTCGTCGGAGTAAGTGTGACACTCGTCGGAGTAAGTGTGACACTCGTCGGAGTAAGTGTGCGCTATACGCAAGACTTTTAATATATTACCAGCTGATGTCCCATGGTGCTGCTCACAGTGAGTCAGAGGTTTTATAAGAACAGAGGCATTTTTCCAAGTAGTATTATCAGAGACTTTGATTTATCAGTATTGGAGGTGGCCCTCGTGTGATCTAGGAGCAATAGTAACGAATCTTGGACTGGGAGCAATGGGGCAGATCCTGGGATCTGTGATTACTGAAAGAGAGCTTTTGGGACCATTGAGAAGAAGGACCCATGATCTGGAGGAGGGTTATGGGGTCATGGAGCAATGGGAGGGTGATCTAGGGTTTGTAGACATTGGAGGCGGGCTGAGATCTGAGAGTGAGAGCAGTGGGGAGAAATCCTGGAAGGATGGGATATTCAGCACCTAGCAGTATTGGGGAGGTTATCAGGGTCTGGCAGTATTGGGCAAGAAGAACCTTGAGGTGGAGGAGCACCCAGGAGAATGGGACCTGAAATGCCCTCGGCCCCTTTCTGACCATCAAGCACCTCCCCTCCAGCAATGTGTTCCCACCTGCCTGTCTCTCAGGTTTTGGGATTTTTGATCATTCTTCATGGAAAAGATTTTTGGAATTGACTTGTGTCTAAGGTGTCGTGTTTTTGAAATAAATTGAATTTTCACAGATTTATAAAGAGGGAAGCCATAGCCTGCAAGCATTGAAGTATTAAAACTAGACAGGCAGTTTCTTACCATCAGCTTCGAACTAATACAGTAAGTGTCAATAAGGCACAGTCCTTGTGGAGTTGAAGTTCCATCTTCACACTGAGGACACCTTCCATCATGTTGTGTGGCACTACCACCATGCTAAATGGGAGATTCAGAACAGATCTCAAAACTGGGCATCCATGAGGCGCTGTGGGCCATCAGCAGCAGCAGAACACCACAGTCTGTAACATCATGGCCCGGCATATCCCTCACTCAACCGTTACCAACAAGCCAGGGAATCAACCCTGGTTCAATGAGCAGTATAGAAGTGCATGCCAGGAGCAGCACCAGGCGTACCTAAAAATGAGGTGCCAACCTGGTGAAGCAACAACACAGGACTACATGCATGCTAAACACCGGAAGAAACATACTATAGACAGAGCTCAGCTATCCGATCAAAGCTCTGCAGTCCTGCCACATCCAGTCGTGAATGGTGGTGGACAATTAAACAACTAACAGGAGGAGGGGGCTCCGCAATGATGGCAGAGCTCAGCATGTGAGTGCAAAAGACAAGGCTGAAGCGTTTGCAACCATCTTCAGCCAGAAGTGCCGAGTGGATGATCCACCTCGGCCTCCACCTGAGAGCCTTACCATCACAGAAGCCAAACTTCAGCCAATTCGATTCACTCCACGTGATATCAAGAATCGGCTGAGTGCACTGGATACAGCAAAGGCTATGGGCCCCGACAATATCCCGGTTGTAATGCTGAAGACTTGTGCTCCAGAACTAGCCACGCCTCTAGCCAAGCTGTTCCAGTACAGCTACAACACTGGCATCTACCCGACAATGTGGAAAATTGACCAGTATGTCCTGTCCACAAAAAGCAGGACAAATCCGTTCCGACCAATTACCGCCCCATCAGTCTACTCTCAATCATCAGCAAAGTGATGGAAGGTGTCGTCGACAATGCTATCAAGCGGCACTTACTCACCAATAACCTGCTCACCGATGCTCAGTTTGGGTTCCGCCAGGACCACTCGACTCCACACCTCATTACAGCCTTGGTCCAAACATGGACAAAAGAGCTAAATTCCAGAGGTGAGGTGAGAGTGACTGCCCTTGACATCAAGGCAGCATTTGACAGAATGTGGCGTCAAGGAGCCCTAGTAAAATTGAAGTCAATGAGAATCGGGGAAAACTCTCCAGTGGCTGGAGTCATACCTAACACAAAGGACGATAGTTGTGATTGTTGGAGACCAATCATCTCAGCTGCAGGACATTGCTGCAGGAGTTCCTCAGGGCAGTGTCCTAGGCCCAACCATCTTCAGCTGCTTCATCAATGAACTTCCCTCCATCATAAGGTCAGAAATGGGGATGATGGCTGATGATTACACAGTGTTCAGTTCCATTCCTAACCCCTCAGATAATGAAGTAGTCCGTGCCCACGTGCAGCATGACCCGGACAACATCCAGGCTTGGGCTCATAAGTGGCAAGTAATGTTTGCGCCAGACAAGTGCCAGGCAATGACCATCTCCAACAAGAGAGAGTCTAACCACCTCCCCTTGACATTCAACGGCATTCCCATTGCTGAATCCTCACCATCAACATATCCTGAAGGTCACCATTGACCAGAAACTTAACTGGACCAGCCACATAAATACTGTGACTACAAGAGCAGGTCAGAGGCTGGGTATTCTGCGGTGAGTGACTCACCTCCTGACTCCCCAAAGCCTTTCCACCATCGACAAGGCACAAGTCAGGAGTGTGATGGAATACTCTCCACTTGCCTGGATGAGTGCAGCTCACTAAAGAAGCTCAACACTATCCAGGACAAAGCAGCCCACTTGGCACCCCATCCACCACCATGAACATTCACTCCCTCCACCACTGATGCAGCGTGGCTGCAGTGTGTACCATCCACAGGAAGCACAGCAGCAACTCGCCAAGGCTTCTTCGACAGCACCTCCGAAACCCACGACCTCTACCACCTAGAAGGACAAGAGCAGCAGGCACATGGGAACACCACCGCCGGCACGTTCCCCTCCCAGTCACACACCATCCTGACTTGGAAATATATCGCCGTTCCTTCAACGTCGCTGGGTCAAAATCCTGGAACTCCCTTCCTAACAGCACTGTGGGAGAACCGTCACCACACGGACTGCAGCGGTTCAAGAAGGTGGCTCACCACCACCTTCTCAAGGGCAATTAGGGATGGGCAATAAATACCGGCCTTGCCAGCGACACCCACATCCCATGAATGAATTTTAATAAAATAAAGGGCCGGTGGCCTCGTAACAGGCCCATTGGCCAGGATAGTCTCTTTAGAAGGAGCAGGTTTTGCTGGCAGGGCTACTAGTGAATCACTATAGGGAGGAAGTCAACCTTTCTACCCTCTCCCTGTCTATGGACACAAAAGGGCCACTTGGACACGCAGATTTGAAGGAAGGGACTGTGGCACAAGAGACTGGGCATGAGCCTGGAGCTGGAAGCTGAAAAATGCAGGTGGACAGTTTTATGTAGTTATAAGTAGCCTGAAAGAAAGGTAATTCCAAAAACAAGCAAATCAGCCCATGAAGGAACTGGACAAGTGCTTTATTATTTGTTTGAGGGGAGAAGTGCGATTGAGCTAAGTAAGTGGAATTTACTTTGACTGTTGCCCTGCACGTTCATGTGTTGTCTATGAAACATAGGCCAGTTGGGCCAAATGTCCTGTTTCTGTGCTATAAATTCTATGTAAGGATTCGTATCTGTCCTGTCTCACTAAGTGTCTCAGTCTGCCTCTGAAAAGATTGGCGAAGCACATTGAAGGGGCACATGTGAAAGACACAATATCCAGTTCAGATTACAAGAGGGTTCTGATGTTACAACTCTGGGTGTTATTTTATAGTTAGATATTGGACAGTAGAAGCACACCCCCAAATGTTAGATGCTCAGACCACTTACAGGAGCGATTAGCACTGCTGTACCTGAGAGAATATCCAAGGCAGACCCTAAACTTGTAGCCGCCTCTTCCCGTAACCCATTCACTGCTGCTTTTGAGGCATCGGGCAATCTCTCACCTCATTCAGCATCTTTGACTGGTTCCTGTCCTAACACACGTAATGCATTTCCCACCTTAGAAATTTCCATAAACAAACAAAAAAATTACCTCATAAAATGCTCAAAAGTTCATTGTTTCCTGTTTTTTTTTAAGTTATCTTTAAGCCCCAAAAATGGTTCACTATCCCAGAAAAAAGAGATTTGTAAACTGAATTTGGAGCCAAAATGAAGAGAGGAGGATTTGCAGTCCATAATGTTGGGACCAGCCAATTGTATGGACCCCAATAGTTCGAATTCATCTTCCAGCTACCTTCAAATCACTTAGAAAAACAAACTGAAAAGTTATTACTTTTCCATTGACAAAAAATTAATAGATTCGCAATGTAGAAATCTTTTGTTGTGATTTCTAACGAAGATTTTAAATAAAATAAAAATGTAAAAATTTACACATTTCACAATAGCATTATTACACTTACCCATTGAAGGAGGCTGACAGGCAGAGGCACAGTGGGAGGGGCGCCCGATGATCCAAAAGGGGCCAAGGGCAGATCAATAAAAGAAACCACAGACGTTGTCTTAACCGCCTGAGGTCAAAATTGAGCAGTCCATCCCAGAAAAGGAGCAGTTGTTAATATTTTAAATGTGAAACTTGCCTGAAATTAAGCTTTCAGATTTCAATGTCCAGTTTGTTTTCAGGTCTTTTTAAGGTCGGAGGTCAGATTTTTCAGACGGAGTGAGGCCTTTAAGTAAGAACTTTAAGAAAAGTACTAAAAGACACAAAAAAAAACAACTCAATGGGTAAATTTAACAATGCTATCTTGAAATATGTCATTTAAAAATTATATTTTGCGCATTAGAAATTTCACGTACTGAGGAAAACATGGCGGATGAAAATCTTTTCCGAAAGCGTATTCATTGATTCACTGCCTCCTTTATTTTATTAGTAACTTTATTCTGACTGGTCATTCAGGATTGGAGCTATGTTCTTACGTCTTTTGTAGCTTCTCATTAGCAGTTTTCTACTCGCGTCCCTTGCTTTGAATCTTGTGTTCCCTACCTCTTCAATTCTGACATTTTACTTTGAGCCAATCAACAAAGTGTGATGATGAAAGTGTTACAGGATGTAAGTAACATTACATGAAGTGTGCCCTACATACTAGACTTTTAGTATATCACTACTGTACCTCCTGTGACGTTGCTCATGTAAATTCAGTGGAAACAGTCTAATGCTTCCTGTGTGTTGTCTTGCATATCTGAGGTAGAAAGTACAGGGAAGATTGGTGGAAATATGGTCTGTAAATCCAAGGTGGTGGGAGAGAGTGTGTGGAGGTTTTTTTTTATATTTCAAAATATACTTTATTTCATAACATTTAAAGATACCACAATTCCAAGGCGATACAATTCAAAACAACACCACACAGATTGCACACAATACGATTCCAATATTACAGTTTAAACACAGTACACATCTTATAATACATGCTGTACGATACAAGTTGGATGGCCTTATACGGTGGCCTTTCCCCATAGAGCCTTTGCGTAGGTCACTCCTTGCTTCAGTGCGTCCCGCTGCACGTACTCCTGAACCTTGGAGTGTGCCAGTCGGCAACACTCGGAGTGATAGAGGTTGGGAATAGACTTGTGGCAGGGAGAGGGAATTTTGGTTGTAGGTGGCAAGTGTTTACGGGCAGGGTAGGGTTGAGGGACAGCCATCACAGTGAAGGTGAGAGTGCAAAGGTGGGCGGGGGAGTGGATCAGGTAGTGAATCAGACTGGGAGGAGGTGGGGACGGAGGAGGGTATTAAGCTGAAGGCAAGGCTGGGAAGCGGTAATTTGTTTTTAAAATGCTTATAAATGATTGTGCTATAAGCACGTTAATAAGAAATTGCTGGTTCCCAGCTAAGTGCTGGGCAGGAAGGGACGTTGTGGGACATGAAGAGCTGGGAAGTAATGAAGATGGAGAAGAGTCCGGAGAGGAGCATAGGTGGAGGCTTAAGCTGAGGGCAAGGCTGGGGTGGATGGGCTCGCAGTATATTTTTAATATAAATATGTATGTATCTGTTGTGTGTCACACACACACGAGAGAAAATAAACAAAATGGTAAAGAAGTACAGCACCTAAGAGGAGAAAGCAGGTTAACCTTTTGGGTGAGATCTTTGTTGGGTTACTCAATGTTAGCTTACCATATATCCTTGGGTATAAGACTGGAAATTTAGGTCATTGTTTGGGGCTTGTGTTAAATGGTACTGCAGCTCATTAACAGAGTGAGTTTACCTGCTCTTGCTTGGTCCCGATCTCCTGTCTATTCTGGATTTACCGTTAACTCTCGCCTCTCTGACAGTAGACAACCTCTCTCAGGCTCCCAGCTCCCTGGCTATGCGCAGCAGTGGCAGCATGTGGAACACTTGGCACGCTTTAAAATCAGATTTTCTGCAACGACAGATAGGAAGGAGTCTCATACATGGGCTACCTTATCTGTGAGTATGTACAATGTCCTCTCTCAGGTGCTGACAGACCTGTAGTATGTTGTCAGGATTTTCTGCTTTTATTTCAGATTTCCATAATTTGGGTGTTTCTTTTCATCCTTGTGTATACAGAGTTGTGAATGTAGGACTTGAATTCACCTGACTTCTCATGAATATTAATCTCAGAAATTTTTTTTTTTATTTTTTTAAAAGAGTCACTGGCAACTTGAGAAGAAGATTTCACTCAAATTAAGTTGTTGTTTGCCATGGGAAGTAAGCACTGAATAATCTGGGCATTCTGATTGCCTGATTTATGCAGGACAACAGCCTGATGGGTACAGTATCTAACCCAAACAGACCACAGACCACAAGGTCCCTGGTTGTAGCACTAACCCAAACAGACCACAAGGTCCCTGGTTGTAGCACTAACCCAAACAGACCACAAGGTCTCTGGTTGTAGCACTAACCCAAACAGACCACAAGGTCCCTGGTTGTAGCACTAACCCAAACAGACCACAAGGTCCCGGGTTGTAGCACTAACCCAAACAGACCACAAGGTCCCGGGTTGTAGCACTAACCCAAACAGACCACAAGGTCCCTGGTTGTAGCACTAACCCAAACAGACCACAAGGTCCCGGGTTGTAGCACTAACCCAAACAGACCACAAGGTCCCTGGTTGTAGCACTAACCCAAACAGACCACAAGGTCCCGGGTTGTAGCACTAACCCAAACAGACCACAAGGTCCCGGGTTGTAGCACTAACCCATATAGACCAGAAGGTCTCAGATTTGAATCCAAGCCTGTGCTAAGTTAGCTGATCTCAATCAGTGTAACAGTAAGCTAAAATTGGTTTAATGCTCTTGGGTTAGGGGACGAGAGAAACACGCCAGGGTTCTTGCTCCTGGTCACTGGTCAGTGTCCCTGCTTGGAACATTTGGAATCATAGAATCATAGAAAATTTATGGCACAGAAGGAGGCCATTCAGCCTATCGTGTCCGCGCTGGCCGAAAATGAGCCACCCAGCCTAATTCCATTTTCCAGCACTTGGTCTGTAGCCTTGTAGGTCACGACTTCAGGTGCACATCCAGGTACTTTTTAAATGAGTTGAGGGTTTCTGCCTCTACCACCCTTTCAGTCAGTGAGTTCCAGACCCCCACCACCCTCTGGGTAAAAAAAATTCTCCTGAGCTCCCCTCTAATCCTTCTACTAATCACTTTAAACCTATGCCCCCTGGTTATTGACCTCTCTGCTAAGGGAAATAGGTCCTTCCTATCCACCGTATCTAGGCCCCTCATAATTTTGTACACCTCAATTAAATCACTCCTCAGCTTCCTCTGTTCCAAAGAAAACACCCCCAGCCTACCCAATCTTTCCTCATAGCTAAAATTCTCGAGTCTTGGCGACATCCTGGTAAATCTCCTCTGTACCCTCTCTTTACATCCTTCCTGTAATGTGGTGACCAGAACTGTACACAGTACTCAAGCTGTGGCCTAACCAGTGTTTTATACAGTTCCAGCATAACCTCCCTGCTCTTATATTCTATGCCTCGGCTAATGAAGGAAAGTATTCCATATGCCTTCTTAACCACTTTATCGACCTGTCCTGTTACCTTCAAGGATCTGTGGACATGCACTCCAAGGTCCCTCTGATCCTCTACACCTTTCAGTATCCTCCCATTTATTGTGTACTCCCTTGCCTTGTTTGCCCTCCCTAAATGCATTACCTCACACTTCTCCAGATTGAATTCCATTTGCCACTTTTCTGCCCATCTGACCAATCCATTGATATCTTCCTGCAATCTACAGCTTTTCTCGTCACTATCAACCACAAGGCCAATTTTTGTATCATCTGAAAACTTCTTAATCATGCCCCCTACATTTAAGTCCAAATCATTAATATAAATCACAAAAAGCAAGGGACCTAGTACTGAGCCCTGTAGAACCCCACTGGAAACAGCCTTCCAGTGACAAAAACACTAGTCGACTATTACCCTTTGCTTCCTGCCACAGAGCCAATTTTGGATCCAACTTGCCACTCTCTCGTGGATCCCATGGGCTTGTACTTTTTTGACCAGTCTGCCATGTGGGATCTTGTCAAAAGCCTTGCTAAAGAGGAAATATCCACGTAGACTACATCAAGTGCACTACCCTCATCAACCATCCTTGTTACCTCCTTAAAACGTTCAATCAAGTTAGCCAGACACGACCTTCCCTTAACAAATCCATGCTGACTGTCCTTGATTACTCCATGCATTTCTAAGTGACTGTTTATCCTGTCCCTCAGAATTGATTCCAATAATTTGTCCACCACCGAGGTTAGGCTGACTGGCCTGTAATTATTCGATCTATCCCTCGCTCCCTTTTTAAACAATGGTACAACGTCAGCAGTCCTCTAACCCTCCAGCAACATGCCTGGAGCCAGGGAGGATTGGAAAATGATGGTCAGAGCCTCCACTATTTCCCTCCCTTGCTTCTTTTAACACCTGGGATACATTTCATCCGGCCCTGGTGATTTATCTACTTTCAAAGATGCTAATCCCCTTAATGCTTCCTCTCTCACTGAGTTTATCCCATCCAATATTTCACACTCCTCCTCCTCCTTAATTACAATGTCTGCATTGTCACTCTCTTTTGTGAAGACAGATGCAAAGTATTCATTAAGAACCATACCAATGCCTCCACACATAGGTTACCTTTTTGGTCTCTAATAGGCCAATATATCTATATGTGTGTTGCTGTCAGATAAGAACAAGATCAGGCTCAGCTGTGATGGCAGTGAGGTTGAATAGCTTGTTGACCTTTGCTGTCTAGCCTCACACATGAATAATGGTCACTTTGGTGCGGTAGCAAAGGGCTAAGAGCACCATTGAAACTCGACCACTATGAGTCAGCAACTCGGGTGGGGGGATGAAAATTGGAGAGAGGAACATACTGGAAATTACTTAAATGTTGAGCTGAATATTCACCATGGTACTGATAATGCATCTGGCGGGGCCGTTGGGGCGCAAAGCCTAAAGGAGTGAGGAACTGTTGGTTATCTTGTTAGATAATTTATGGCACTGTTTTGCAGAGTTGGCATGTAAGAGCCATCACTTCAGCTTGTTTGACAATTATGTTCTTTGCTGCTTGCACACTATTTCTTTCCGGGTGTTTTGCTCCTGCATGCATCTGTCTTAAGCTCTGCTGCTCTCTCTTCCTCTGTTCATTGTTCTTGCCACTCTTTCATCAAAAGGCAGTAAGGGAGAGTGCACAGAACATGACCGGACAGATGGTCTGAGAAAGCAGGGCAAAGACCAAGGGAAGTCGAGATTAAACTGCATTTATTTCAATGCAAGAAGTCTGATGGGCAAGGCAGATGAACTCAGGGCATGGATGGGTACATGGGACTGGGATGTTATAGCTATTACTGAAACATGGCTAAGGGAGGGGCAGGACTGGCAGCTCAATGTCCCAGGGTACAGATGCTATAGGAAAGATAGAGCAGGAGGTAAGAGAGGAGGAGGAGTTGCGTTCTTGATTAGGGAGAACATCACGGCAGTGGTAAGAGGGGATATATCCGAGGATTCGCCCACTGAGTCAATATGGGGAGAACTGAAAAATAAGAAGGGAGAGATCACTTTGATAGGATTGTACTACAGACCCCCAAATAGTCAACAGGAAATTGAGGAGTAAATATGTAAGGAGATTACAGACAGCTGCAAGAAAAATAGGGTGGTAATAGTCGGGGACTTTAACTTTCCCAACATTGACTGGGACAGCCATAGCATTAGGGGCTTGGATGGAGAGAAATTTGTTGAGTGTATTCAGGAGGAATTTCTCATTCAGTATGTGGATGGCCCGACTAGAGAGGGGGCAAAACTTGACCTCCTCTTGGGAAATAAGGAAGGGCAGGTGACAGAAGTGTTAGTGAGGGATCACTTTGGGACCAGTGATCATAATTCCATTAGTTTTAAGATAGCTATGGAGAATGATAGGTCTGGCCCAAAAGTTAAAATTCTAAATTGGGGAAAGGCCAATTTTGATGGTATTAGACAGGAACTTTCAGAAGTTGATTGGGAGAGTCTGTTGGCAGGCAAAGGGACGTCTGGTAAGTGGGAGGCTTTCAAAAGTGTGTTAACCAGGGTTCAGGGTAAGCACATTCCTTATAAAGTGAAGGGCAAGGCTGGTAGAAGTAGGGAACCTTGGATGACTTGGGAGATTGAGGCACTAGTCAATGACATGCATAGGCAGCTGGGATCAAGTGGATCCCTTGAAGAGTATAGAGATTGCCGGAGTAGAGTTAAGAGAGAAATCAGGAGGGCAAAAAGGGGACATGAGATTGCTTTGGCAGATAAGGCAAAGGAGAATCCAAAGAGCTTCTACAAATACATAAAGGGCAAAAGAGTAACTAGGGAGAGAGTAGGGCCTCTTGAGGATCAACAAGGTCATCTATGTGCGGAACCACAAGAGATGGATGAGATCCTGAATGAATATTTCACATCGGTATTTACGGTTGAGAAAGGCATGGATGTTAGGGAACTTGGGGAAATAAATAGTGATGTCTTGAGGAGTGTACATATTACAGAGAGGGAGGTGCTGGAAGTCTTAACGCGCATCAAGGTAGATAAATCTCCGGGACCTGATGAAATGTATCCCAGGACGTTATGGGAGGTTAGGGAGGAAATTGCGGGTCCCCTAGCAGAGATATTTGAATCATCCACCGCTACAGGTGAGGTGCCTGAAGATTGAAGGGTAGCAAATGTTGTGCCTTTGTTTAAGAAGGGCGGCAGGGAAAAGCCTGGGAACTACAGACCAGTGAGCCTGACATTTGTAGTGGGTAAGTTGTTAGAGGGTATTCTGAGGGACAGGATCTACAGGCATTTGGAGAGGCAGGGACTGATTAGGAACAGTCAGCATGGTTTTGTGAGAGGAAAATCATGTCTCACGAATTTGATTGAGTTTTTTGAAGGGGTAACCAAGAAGATAGATGAGGGCTGTGCAGTAGACGTGGTCTACATGGACTTTAGCAAAGCCTTTGACAAGGTACTGCATGGTCGGTTGTTACATAAGGTTAAATCTCACGGGATCCAAGGTGAGGTAGCCAATTGGATACAAAATTGGCTTGACAAGGGTTGTATTTCAAACTGGAGGCCTGTGTCCAGCAGTGTGACTCAGGGATCGGTGCTGGGTCCGCTGTTATTTGTTATTTATATTAATGATTTGGATGAGAATTTAGGAGGCATGGTTAGTAAGTTTGCAGATGACACCAAGATTGGTGGCATTGTGGACAGTGAAGAAGGTTATCTAGGATTGCAACGGTATCTTGATCAATTGGGCCAGTGGATGGCAGATGGAGTTTAATTTAGATAAATGTGAGGTGATGCATTTTGGGAGATCGAATCGGGCCAGGACCTACTCCGTTAATGGTAGGGCGTTGGGGAGAGTTATAGAACAAAGAGATCTAGGCGTACAGGTTCATAGCTCCTTGAAAGTGGAGTCACAGGTGGATAGGGTGGTGAAGAAGGCATTCAGCAGGCTTGGTTTCATTGGTCAGAACATTGAATACAGGAGTTGGGATGTCTTGTTGAAGTTGTACAAGACATTAGTAAGGCCACACTTGGAATACTGTGTACAGTTCTGGTCACCCTATTATAGAAAGGATATTATTAAAATAGAAAGAGTACAGACTAAGAACCCAACGAGATTGATCAACTGACCCAATGATAATCTGCTTGCCCAGCGTCACCACATGCAGCATAAGAACTACAAAATAGATTGTTTAGGATAGTGTAATTTATACGTAAGGTTTTTGCACGCCTTCAAGAAAAGACCTTGGGTGGCGTTGCTGTGGAGAAGCATCAAGGAGATTCCAAACGTCTCAGCACAGGATGAAAGAGATATTTGCGGGATTGGGGGGGGGGGGGGTGGGTGTTACATTCCTGGGCTGCTCTCGTACACCTCAGCACAATTTTGAGTCGGTGAGAGTCCTGCACAGGGCAGCCATTGTTTCTGATGAAAAGCACTGGCACGTGATTACATAGAATTTACAGCGCAGAATCAGGCCATTCGGCCCAAATGTCAAGGATGCCCAAAATACAGTAGATAATGGACTCCAGGAGTGACAAAGATACACAGTGGCTTATTGTCAGAACATTCTAGGAGGTGAAATGTCCAGTCTATATTGAGAGAGAGAGAGACTGACTAGAGAAGCTGGGATTGTTCTCCTTAAAGCGAAGAAGGTTAAGGAGAGATTTAATAGAGGTGTTCAAAATTATGAGAGGTTTTGATAGAGTAGATAGGGAGAAACTGTTTCCACTGGCAGGAGGGTCGGTAACCAGAGGACGCAGATTTAAGATAATTGCCAAAAAAGCCAGGGTGGAGATGAGGAGAATTTTTTTTACGCAGTGAGTTGTTATGATCTGGAATGCAATCCCTGAAAGGGTGGTGGAAGCAGATTCAATAGTAACTTTCAAAAGGGAATTGGATAAACACTTTTCAAAAGGAAAAAATTGCAGCGCAATGGGGAAAGAGCAATGGAGTGGGACTAATTGGATAGCTCTTTCAAAGAGCCGGCACAGGCACGATGGGCCGAATGACCGCCTCTTGTGCTGTAGGATTCTATGATATTATGTAAAAGAGTATTCATTTTTCTATTTAAAACCATACCATAGCCACAATCCACATCATGACTGTGGGTTTGATCAAGAAATAACCTTTTGATTATCCTTAAATTTTGTGTCCAGAATAAATAGTAGTGCACCAGGAAGCTGAAAGCCATAAGAGCAAATTTTTTTTATTGTCACTGTCATCCTGAGATGAAATTTTCATTAGAATTGGCCATGAAATTCACCCAGCGCTTGTTTGTTGCTTTACATACAGTAGTATCATTAATAACAAGGAGGCAGGCTGACCTACTGGTGTGTGGAAATATTTGTTGCATACCAGAGGCTAGCATGATTGACGATTATCGTCAGGATGCTCCATTTCAGCCATTGTGTAATGACATTCCCACTGCAAGAGGCACAGAATTTAATCTGCATCACCTGGAAATAACGCACGTTGCTGAAATTCGTCTTGAGTTTCATTATTTTTAAACACACCTGCTTTCTCCTGCTATTACAGTAAATTGCTTCAGTCACAGCGGCAGGATGGAAACACTTGACATTTGTTTTGTTGAAACATCCATCTCGTTTTTAGTGCTGCATTATGGAGCGATCTCTTAGTTGTTATTTTCTCAATCGGCTCCCCTCGTCTCCGTAAGGGTGTTGGTTGGCTGCTCAACTTTGGAGTGGGGGGGACCTGAGGGGGTGGGGGGTGTGATGCGGGACGTGGTGGGGTGCAGGGGGGGTGGGATATGTTGGTGGGTATGGAGGCAGGATCTGGGGGGGTGGTGTAGGGGGTCGGAACGGAGCGGGAGGTGCGGCGCAGGGGAAAGACGGACCGGGGAGAAGCACTGGTTTTGTGGGAGTGGGGGGGAGACCCGGGAAGGGAGGAGGAGAGCAGGGGGTGGGTGGGAGACCTTAACAGCCGAGCTAGATCCTGTCATCAACTGATGGCCACACGTGAACATGCTTCAGTTGTGTTTGGGAGTGAGATCCTTGGGAGACAGTGGTCAATTGAAAGGCCCCTGATGCCACCTTGGCAGAAATCAGCGTGGACTACCGATTGAACCTGGAACCTTGGTGGTGAGAATGCTTCAGTGCCATACCACATCATGCAGTTACCCCGTGAGCCAGAAATGCCGAGTGGATGATCCATCTCGGCCTCCTTGATCCCCACCGTCACAGAAGCCAGTCTTCAACCAATTCAATTCACTCCACGTGATACCAAGAAACGACTGAGTGTACTGGATACAGCAAAGGCTATGGGCCCCGACAACGTCCCGGCTGTCGTGCTGAAGATTTGTGCTCCAGAATTAGCCGCACCCCTAGCCAGGCTGTTCCAGTACAGCTACAACACTGGCATCTACCTGACAAAGTGGAAAATTGCCCAGGTATGTCCTGCCCACAAAAAGCAGGACAAATCCAATCCGGCCAATTATCGCCTCATCAGTTTACTCATCATCAGCAAAGTGATGGAAGGTGATGTAGACATTGCTATCAAGTGGCACTTACTCACCAATAACCTGCTCACTGATGCTTGGTTTGGGTTCCGCCAGGACCACTTGGCTCCAGACCTCATTACAGTCTTGGTCCAAACATGGACAAAAGAGCTGAATTCCAGAGGCGAGGTAAGAGTGACTGCCCTTGGCATCAAGGAGCCCTAGTAAAATTGAAGTCAATGGGAATCGGGGGCAACTCTCCAGTGGCTGGAGTCATACTGAACACAAAGGAAGATGGTAGTGGTTGTTGGAGTCCAATCATCTCAGCCCCAGGGCATCGCTGCAGGAGTTCAGGGCAGTGTCCTTGGCCCAACCATCTTCAGCTGCTTCATCAATGACCTTCCCTCCATCATAAGGTCAGAAATGGGGATGTTCACTGATGATTGCACAGTGTTCAGTTCCATTTCCAAGCCCTCAGATAATGAAGCAGTCCGTGCCCACATGCAGCAAGACCTGGACAACATCCAGGCTTGGGCTGACAAGTGGCAAGTAACATTCGTGCCAGGCAATGACCATCTCCAACAAGAGAGAGTCTAACCACCTCCCCTTGACATTCAATGCCATTACCATTGCCAAATCCCCCACTATCAACATCCTGGGGGACACCATTGACCATAAACTAAACTGGACCAGCCATATAAATACTGTGGCTACAAGAGCAGGTCAGAGGCTGGGTTTTCTGCAGCGAGTGACTCACCACCTGACTCTCCAAAACCTTTCCACCATCTACAAGACACAAGTCAGGAGTGTGACGGAATACTCTCCACTTGCCTGGATGAGCGCTGCTTAAACAACACTCAAGAAGCTCGACACCATCCAGGACAAAGCAGCCCGCTTGATTGGCACCCCATTCACCACCCTAAACATTCACTCCCTTCACCACCGGCGCACTGAGGCTGCAGTGTGTACCATCCACAGGATGCACTGCAGCAACTCGCCAAGGCTTCTTCGACAGCACCTCCCAAACCCATGACCTCTACCACCTAGAAGGACAAGGACAAGGACAAGGGCAGCGGGTGCATGGGAACAACACCACCTGCACGGTCTCCTCCAAGTCACACACCATCCCAATTTGGAAATATATCGCTGATCCTTTATCGTCGCTGGGTCAAAATCCTGGAACTCCCTTCCTAACAGCACTGTGGGAGAACCTTCACCACACTGACTGCAGCGGTTCAAGAAGGCGGCTCACCACCACCTTCTCAAGGGCGATGAGGGATGGGTAATAAATGCCAGCCTTGCCAGTGACTCCCACATCCCATGAATGAATTAACGAAAATGCTGTGTTAAAACTGTTTGCGGCTCCCAACATTTTCCTCTTTTGGGTGCAGCAGTGTAGTGTTAATTTTGCACCCTTCATTATTATGTATGGATAGCATGTACATGCATGGCTGAGGAGAGTTATTCATTTCGAATGGAAAATTAGATCCTGTTTTGCTGCATCCAATGGTGTTTTACAAAATTGGATTACTGTGATTAAGGACTTTTTAAATGAGATTGTTTTCATTTTTTCACTACCAGGCAGCCACTGAGGCAAATAAAATTACCTGGCTGCTGTGTAACAGTAAATCTTTCAGTACTAACCCTGTGTTCTGACTCTGGTTAAAGCTAGGTTGTCAATTTATAATGTCACACTTGCTAAACTGCTAACTGATATGCATTATCTTCTTTAAAAATTATTTGGCACCGCAATACAGTGGAGTTTAATGGGATAGGCACATTGCTCTCATTAAAAGGCAGAAAAGTGTGCAGCATTTGTAATTGGTTAAGCTGCACTATTAATTAAAAGTCCATTATCATTTTAAATCTTTCCTTCCTGCATTCTTTATAAAACAAAGCTTCAGGTCTTTTAATGTTCCCTCGTGTATTCACTCTCCATGTACAGTGTAATGGGCCATTATCCAATGAGGTGTGTTGTGCGGCACCGTCCTGTTAGCACTTCATTGTATTTATTCCCAGTCAGCCTGCAAAGCGCACAGCCCCCTGCTAAACTCACAAGGTCATGTTCCAGTTCCAGGATCATATCCCTATCCTTTCACTCAGCACCCATCTCTGTGCGTCTGCAAAGTTCCTCAGGCTTTTTATTTTTCACACTAAGTGCTTTGGTTGGCCCACGCCTCAATCAAAATCTTGTCCTTGATTACCCTTCACAAACCACTTGTGTGGGCTCTGTACTATTGGAAGCACAGATGCTATGGTTGGGTCTCCCTGAAAATCCCTCCACAATCTTACTGGATCTTCATTTCATAGAATCATAGAAAATAGGAGCAAGAGTAGGCCATTTGGCCCTTCGGGCCTGCTCCGCCATTCAAAATGATCATGGCTGATCGTCTAACTCAGTACCCTGTTCCCGCTTTTTCCCCATATCCCTTGATCCCTTTAGCATTAAGAAATATATCTATCTCCTTCTTGAATATATTTAATGACATGGACTCCACTGCCTTCTGTGGTAGAGAATTCCACAGGTTCACCACCCTCTGAGTGAAGAAATTTCTCCTCATCTCGGTTTTAAATGGCAAACCCCGTATCCTGAGACTGTGACCCCTGGTTATGGATTCCCCATCCATCGGGAACATCCTCCCTGCATCTAGTCTGTCTAGTCCTGTTAGAATTTTATATGTTTCGATGAGATCACCTCTCATTCTTCTAAACTCTAGTGAATATAGGCCTGGTCGACCCAATCTCTCCTCATACGTCAGTCCTGCCATCCCAGGAATCAGTCTGGTAAACCTTCGTTGCACTCCCTCCATGGCAAGGACATCCTTCCTCAGATAAGGAGACCAAAACTGCACACAATACTCCAGATGTGGTCTCACCAAGGCCCTGTATAACTGCAGTAAGACATCCCTGTTCCTGTACTCAAATCCTCTTGCAATGAAGGCCAACATACCATTCGCCTTCCTAACTGCTTGCTGCACCTGAATGCTCGCTTTCAGCGACTGGTGTACAAGGACACCCAGGTCTCGTTGCACCTCCCCTTTTCCCAATCTATCACCATTCAGATAATCTGTCTTTCTGTTTTTGCAACCAAAGTGGATAACCTCACATTTATCCACGTTATACTGCATCTGCCATGTTCTTGCCCACTCACCCAACTTGTCTAAATCACATTGGAGCTTCTTTGCATCCTCCTCACAGCTCACATTCCACTCCAGCTTTGTGTCATCTGCAAACTTGGAAATGTCACTTCAGTTCCCTCATCCAAATCATTGATATATATTGTGAACAGCTGGGGCCCAAGCACTGATCCCTGTGGTACCCCACTAGTCACTGCCTGCCACCCGGAAAAAGACCCGTTTATTCCTATTCTCTGTTTCCTGTCTGTCAACCAATTCTCAATCCATGCCAGTATATTCCCCCCCAATCCCATGTACTTTAATTTTGCACACTAACCTCTTGTGTGGGACCTTATCAAAAGCCTTCTGAAAATCCAAGTACACCACATCCACTGGTTCTCCCCTATCTATTCTACTAGTTACCTCCTCAAAAAACTTCAGTAGATTTGTTAAGCATGATTTCCCTTTCATAAACCCATGCTGACTTTGTCCAATCCCATTAATGCCTTCCAAGTGTTCTGTTATCACATCCTTTATAATAGACTCTAGCATTTTCCCCACTACTGATGTTAGGCAAACTGGTCTGTAATTCCCTGTTTTTTCTCTCCCTCCTTTTTTAAATAGTGGGGTTACATTTGCCACCCTCCAATCTGTAGGAACTCTTCAAGTCTATAGAATTTTGGAAGATGACCACCAATGCATCCACTATTTCCAGGGCCACTTCCTTTAGTACTCTGGGATGTAGATTATCAGGCCCTGGGGATTTGTCAGCCTTTAGCCCTATTAATTTCCCTAGCACTTTTTTTTTGCTAATACTGATTTCCTTCAATTCTTCCCTCTCACTGGACCCTTGGTTCCCTAACATTCCCGGGAGGTTATTTGTGTCCTTCTTTGTTTAATTGTTCTGTCATTTCTTTGTTCTCCATTATAATTCCCCCCATTTCTGACTGTAAGGGACCTACATTTGTCTTCACTAATCTTTTTCTCTTGACATATTTATAGAAGCTTTTCCAGTCAGTTTTTATGTTCACTGCTAGTTTACTCTCATACTCTATTTTTCCCCTCTTAATCAATCTCTTTGTTCTCCTTTTGCTTAATTCTAAACTGCTCCCAATCTTCAGGCTTGCCACTTTTTCTGGCAATTTTATATGTTTCCTCTTTGGATCTAATGCTATCCCTAATTTCTTTTGTAAGCCACGGTTGAGCCACCTTTCCTGTTTTATTTTTGCGTCAGACAGGAATGAATAATTGTTGCAATTCCTGCACGCGTTCTTTAAATATTAGCCATTGCCTATCCACCGTCATTCCTTTTAGTAAAGTTCCCCAATTTATCCTAGCCAACTCATGCCTCATACTTGACTTGAAGAGTTCCTACAGATTGGAGGGTGGCAAACCCAGGAATTCCTCCCCCACAGTATTATTGCAAATTTGGTTTGACCAATCTATATGTAGATTAAAGTCACCCATGATTAAAGTTGTACCCTTCTTACATGCGTCTCTAATTTCCTGTTTAATACCCTCCCCTACATCTTCACTACTGTTTGGGGGCCTATAGACAACCCCCACCAATGTTTTCTGCCCCTTGATGTTTCTTAGCTCCACCCATACAGATTCCACATCATGATTTTCCGAGCCAATATCCTTCCTCACTATTTCATTGATTTCCTCCTTTACTAACAATGCTACCCCACCTCCTTTCCCTTTTTGCCTGTCCTTCCTAAATATTGAATACCCCTGGATGTTCAGTTCCCATCCTTGGTCACCCTGCAGCCATGTCTCCGTAAACGCAACTATATCATACCCGTTGATATCTATCTGCGCTGTTAATTCATCTACCTTATTGCGAATGCATTAAGACACAATGCCTTTACACTTGTCTTTTTAAGATTGCTAGTCATCTTATTATTATTTTTCACTATGGCCTTATTTGTTTTTTGGCCTTGTTTTCTCTGCCTTCCACTATTGCTTCTTCTCTTTCTGTCTTTTGCTTCTATCCTTGTTTTCCCCTCCTCTGTCTCCCTGCTCAGGTTCCCATCCCCCTGCCATTCTAGTTTAAACCGTCCCCAACATCTCAGGGTTATATTTTCACCCAGTACCTCATTCTTTCGGATTGTATAAATACCATTTTATTTCTCTCCCTGTCTCGCCTTTCTCACTTTGTTTCCTTTCTATATCTTTATAAAAAAACGTGTGTGTGTGTGTGTGTGTGTGTGTGTGTGTGTGTATATATGAATTATTATCTCTTTGCCTAGTCTTGCTCACTTTCCTTGCTGCCCTGGTTGAAGACTGGGGAGTGGCCCTGCAGTGTTGTACAGGCTTGTTTTGAAAAGCAATGTAATTCCTTTAATTTTGTGGTACGTACGGAGCAAGGATGGAGGCAGTTCAGATGTCAGTCATCTCAGTGCTCTGCAGTTTGATTTGTTCATCAACAGCTTCACAGATGACGTCTGACATTTTACAGAGTGACCCTATGAGTAGACAGTCCAAAGTTCGGACCTTCTTAATGGTATGCTTCACATCTCAAGCTGTTTCAAAACGCCAAGTAGCCTCATTACATCAATTGTGTTAAACATTGTCGCCAACTTCAGTTCATATCATTTCCTTGTTTTACATCTATTGTTCCCTCTCCTTTCCCTACTTCACCTATCTGTCCCAGTGTTGCCTTGGGTGCTGTGCAGTTCTATGCGGCCTCCCCTTTCCCACTGCACCTTAAGAACATAAGAACATAAGAAATTGGAGCAGGAGTAGGCCAATCGGCCCCTCGAGCCTGCTCCGCCATTCAATAAGATCATGGCTGATCTGATCCCAACCACAAATCTAAAGAACACAAGAAGTCGGAGCAGGACCCGGCCACATAGCCCCTGGGCCCTCTCCGCCACCCACAGGGCATTGACCGATCCGAACTCAGCTTCATGTCCAATTTCCTGCCCGCTCCCCATAACCCCTAATTCCCTTTACTTCTAGGAAACTGTCTATTTCTGTTTTAAATTTATCTAATGATGTAGCTTCCACAGCTTCCTGGGGCAGCAAATTCCACAGACCTACCACCCTCTGAGTGAAGAAGTTTCTCCTCATCTCAGTTTTGAAAGAGCAGCCCCTTATTCTAAGATTATGCCCCCTAGTTCTAGTTTCACCCATCTTTGGGAACATCCTTACTGCATCCACCCGATCAAGACCCTTCACAATCTTATATGTTTCAATAAGATCGCCTCTCATTCTTCTGAACTCCAATGAGTAGAGTCCCAATCTACTCAACCTCTCCTCATATGTCCGCCCCCTCATCCCCGGGATTAACCGAGTGAACCTTCTTTGTACTGCCTCGAGAGCAAGTATGTCTTTTCTTAAGTATGGAGACCAAAACTGTATGCAGTATTCCAGGTGCGGTCTCACCAATACCTTATATAACTGCAGCAATACCTCCTTGTTTTTATATTCTATCCCCCTAACAATAAAAGCCAACATTCCATTGGCTTTCTTGATCACCTGCTGCACCTGCATACCAACTTTTTGATTTTCTTGCACTAGGACCCCCAGATCCCTTTGTACTGCAGTACTTTCCAGTCTCTCGCCATTAAGAAAATAACTTGCTCTCTGATTTTTCCTGCCAAAGTGCATAACCTCACATTTTCCAATATTATATTGCATCTGCCAAATCTCCGCCCACTCACCCAGCCTGTCTATATCCCCTTGCAGGTTTTTTATGTCCTCCTCACTCTCTACTTTCCCTCCCATCTTTGTATCATCTGCAAATTTTGATATGTTGCACTCGGTCCCCTCCTCCAAATCGTTAATATAGATTGTAAAGAGTTGGGGACCCAGCACCGACCCCTGTGGAACACCACTGGTTACTGGTTGCCAGTCCGAAAATGAACCATTTATCCCAACTCTCTGCTTCCTGTTCGATAACCAATCCTCCACCCATGCCAGAATATTACCCCCAATCCCGTGATTTTTTATCTTGAGTAATAATCTTTTATGTGGCACCTTGTCGAATGCCTTCTGGAAGTCTAAATACACTACGTCCACTGGTTCCCCTTTATCCACCCTATACGTTATATCCTCGAAGAACTCAAGCAAATTTGTCAGACATGACTTCCCCTTCATAAAGCCATGCTGACTTTGTCCTATTAAATTATGCTTATCTAAATGTTCCGTTACTGTCTCCTTAATAATAGACTTCAAAATTTTACCCACCACAGATGTTAAGCTAACTGGCCTATAATTTCCAGCCTTCTGCCTACTACCCTTTTTAAATAACGGTCTTACATTAGCAGTTTTCCAATCTGCCGGGACCTCTCCTGAGTCCAGGGAATTTTGGAAAACTATCACCAAAGCATCCACAATCCCTACTGCCACTTCCCTCAAGACCCTAGGATGGAAGCCATCAGGTCCAGGGGATTTATCCGCCTTGAGTCCCATTATTTTACTGAGTACCATCTCCTGAGTGATTTTAATCGTATTTAGCTCCTCCCCCCCGAGAGTCCCCTGTTTGTCCAGTGTTGGGATATTCTTAGTGTCCTCTACTGTAAAGACTGAAACAAAATATTTGTTCAGCATTTTTGCCATCTCCATGTTTCCCACCATTAATTTCCCGGTCTCATCCTCTAAGGGACCTATGTTTGCCTTAGCCACCCTTTTTCTTTTTATATAACTATAGAAACTCTTGCTATCTGTTTTTATATTTTTTGCTAATTTATTTTCATAATCTAACTTCCCTTTCTTAATCAATCCTTTAGTTACTTTTTGCTGTCTTTTGAAGAATTCCCAATCTTCTATCCTCCCACTAAGTTTGGCTACCTTATATGTCCTTGTTTTTAGTCGGATACTATCCTTGATTTCTTTACTTAGCCACGGATGGCTGTCATTTCTTTTACACCCTTTTTTCTTCAGTGGAATATATTTATTTTGAAAGTTGTAAAATAACTCCCTAAATGAACACCACTGCTCATGTACCGTCTTACCCTTTAATCTATTTTCCCAGTCCACTTTAATCAATTCCGCTCTCATACCATCATAGTCTCCTTTATTCAAGCTCAGTACGCTTGTTTGAGAATCAACCTTCTCACCCTCTAATTGGATATGGAATTCAACCATGTTGTGGTCGCTCGTTCCAAGGGGATCCTTAACTAGGACATTATTAATTAATCCTGACTCATTACACAGGACCAGGTCCAAGGTTGCCTGCCCCCTTGTAGGATCAGTTACATACTGCTCAAGAAATCCATCCCTGATGCACTCAATGAACTCGTCCTCGAGGCTGCTCTGCCCAATTTGATTTGTCCAGTTAATATGATAATTAAAATCCCCCATAATTATGGCTGTTCCCTTATTACATGCCCCGACTATCTCCTGATTAATACTTCTTCCAGCAGAGTTGCAACTATTAGGAGGCCTATATACTACGCCCACTAATGTTTTTTTTCCCTTATTATTCCTTATCTCCACCCAAACTGTTTCATTATCTTGATGCTTTGTCCCAATATCATTTCTCTGTATTACAGTGATTCCTTCCTTTATTAACATAGCCACCCCACCTCCCCTTCCTTCCTGCCTGTCCTTCCTGATTGTTAAATACCCTGGCATATTTAATTCCCAGTCGTTGTCACCCTGCAGCCATGTTTCTGTAATGGCCACAAGATCATACCCATACGTAGTTATTTGTGCCGTTAACTCGTCCATTTTATTACGAATGCTACGTGCATTCAGATAAAGAACTTTCAAATCTGTTTTGTGACGCTTAGTTCCTGCTTTTTCCTTTTTTAACACTTTACCTATTACTCCATACCTTCTGTCCCTTCCTGTTATGCTTTCCTCTCTCTCCCTGCTCAGGTTCCCAACCCCCTGCCACTTTAGTTTAAACCCTCCCCAACAGCACTAGCAAACACTCCTCCTAAGACAGCAGTCCCGGCCCTGCCCAGGTGCAGACCATCCGGTTTGTACTGGTCCCACCTCCCCCAGAACCGTTTCCAGTGTCCCAGGAATTTGAATCCCTCCCCCTTGCACCATTCCTCTAGCCACGTATTCATTTGAAATATCTTCCTATTTCTACTCTGACTAGCACGTGGCACTGGCAGCAATCCTGAGATTACTACCTTTGAGGTCCTATTTTTTAATTTACCTCCTAACTCCCTATATTCTGCTTTTAGGACCTCATCCCCTTTTTTACCTATATCGTTGGTGCCTATGTGCACCACGACAGCTGGCTGTTCGCCCTCCCCCTCCAAAATGTTCTGTAGCCGCTCCGAGACATCCTTGATCCTTGCACCAGGGAGGCAACACACCATCCTGGAGTCTCGGTTGCGGCCGCAGAAACGCCTGTCTATTCCCCTTACAATTGAGTCCCCTATCACTATAGCTCTGCCACTCTTTTTCCTCCCAGCCTGTGCAGCAGAGCTACCCGTGGTGCCAGGAAGTTGGCTGCTGCTGCCTTCCCCTGATAAGTCATCCCCCCCAACAGCATCCAAAGTGGCATATCTGTTTGAGAGGGGGATGGCCACAGGGGACCCCTGCACTACCTGCCTGCATCTCTTACTCTTCCTGGTGGTCACCCATTCACTTCCTGCCTGTATACCCTTTACCTGCGGTGTGACCAACTCGCTAAACGTGCTATCCACGAGTTTCTCTGCATCGCGAATGCTCCACAGTGAGTCCACCCGCAGCTCCAGCTCCGAGATACGATCGGTCAGTAGCTGCAGGTGGACACACTTCCCGCACACATGGTCGGCAGGGACACTGGTAGTGTCCATGACTTCCCACATCTTGCAGGAGGAGCATATCACGGGTGCGAGGTCTGCTGCCATGACTTGCCTTAGCTTAGTTACCCCTTTTAAATTACGTTGAAATTAGAAAATGTTAACTATACTAGGGACCTAGGTTCACTCTTGAGTATTGCTGTAGCTGACCCATTAACCCACTATGCCCTGACTCTGTCCCTCAGCACATTCACCTTGCACCTTCCCTTTGTCCCCAGTTCATCAGCAGCAGTCACTTCCTTTTATAAAATTTGTTCTTGGGCCATGGACGATGCTAACAAGGCTGCATTTTTTTGCCCTGTGAGGATATCGTTGCTCTTTTCCTTGAACTGCTGCAGCCTTTGGGCTGATGGTGATCACACAATGGTGTTAGGTTGGGAGTTCCAGGATATTGGTCCAACAATGATGAAGGAATGGCAATGTATGTCCAAATCAGGATTAAATATTACTTAAACGTGATGGTGGTTCCATGACATTGGTAGAGGTCACAGGGGACAGAAGTGCTGTCGAAGTAACCATGGTGAGTTGCTTGGGTACTCACCATAGTTAGTTCGATGACCATGGTGAGTAACCAAGCAACGGTGTGCTGGTTGAGCAAACTGCTTTGCCATGAATGATGTCAATGCTCTTGAGTATTGCTGTAGCTGACCCATTAACCCACTATGCCCTGACTCTGTCCCTCAGCACATCCACCTTGCCTCTTCCCTCACAACCCTTCAAAAGCCTCCTAAAGATCCTTCTCTTTTGTCCACTCATTCCTACCTTCTTCCTTCTCTCCTTCCTAATTGGTGTCCATTCTTTGTCCATCGTCCCGTGCTCCAAGACATCTCTCTACATGGGGAGTGCTACAGAAATGTAAGTTGTCTTATCACTAAACTGTAATTACTACAGTTTCAAATTCCATTTCATGATGATTTCAGGAAATATCCCAAAATGGTTTTTGTGTCTGACAGTGACAATGCTGGCCTTGATGAACACACAATGTCTTCCCTCTGCCTCAAAAAAAACCATTCTTTTCTCTCAGCATTTCTGAATGAGCACAACTTCTGTGCAAATTAAGCCCATGGAGGCCATGAGATGCATGAAAAGAATTGCAGTGCAAAACACCAAATTCAAGGATTGCTTTACTGCACTGCTTTTGTCAATCACTATAGATGTTAAAGCTGAACTAATATTAACCTACAGCAGTCTGTTTTTCTTTTGTCAATTTTGTGGTGTTTTGGCTGTTGCAAAGCCATTGCTGACCACTGACCATCTCTCCTTATCAATTAATTTTTTGTAACACAGAGAAGCACTCAATCCAATCACAGTTACACATTTCAATTAAAAACTTACTTGGTCCAATTAAAAGCACCATCCGGCATATTTCGCGTGCGCGCACACACACACGCACACACTTATGGGAATGCCTGGCTAATGCCAAGTTTTAGGTATGGTACTAGCTGCTACTGTGCTCTCCAACACTGGCTATTGCCACTCTCCCTGACATTTGACAAGGTACCGCATGGTAGGTTGTTACATAAGGTTAAATCTCATGGGATCCAAGGTGAGGTAGCCAATTGGATACAAAATTGGCTTGACGACAGAAGACAGAGGGTGGTTGTAGAGGGTTGTTTTTCAACTGGAGGCCTGTGTCCAGCGGTGTGCCTCAGGGATCGGTGCTGGGTCCGCTGTTATTTGTTATTTATATTAATGATTTGGATGAGAATTTAGGAGGCATGGTTAGTAAGTTTGCAGATGACACCAAGATTGGTGGCATTGTGGACAGTGAAGAAGGTTATCTAGGATTGCAACGGGATCTTGATAAATTGGGCCAGTGGGCCGATGAATGGCAGATGGAGTTTAATTTAGATAAATGTGTGGTGATGCATTTTGGAAGATCGAATCGGGCCAGGACCTACTCCGTTAATGGTAGGGCGTTGGGGAGAGTTATAGAACAAAGAGATCTAGGAGTACAGGTTCATAGCTCCTTGAAAGTGGAGTCACAGGTGGATAGGGTGGTGAAGAATGCATTCGGCATGCTTGGTTTCATTGGTCAGAACATTGAATGCAGGAGTTGGGATGTCTTGTTGAAGTTGTACAGGGCATTGGTGAGGCCACACTTGGAATACTGTGTACAGTTCTGGTCACCCTATTATAGAAAGGATATTATTAAACTAGAAAGAGTGCAGAAAAGATTTACTAGGATGCTACCGGGACTTGATGGTTTGACTTACAGGGAGAGGTTAGACAGACTGGGACTTTTTTCCCTGGAGAGTAGGAGGTTAAGGGGTGATCTTATAGAAGTCTACAAAATAATGAGGGGCATAGATAAGGTAGATAGTCATAATCTTTTCCCAAAGGTAGGGGAGTCTATAACGAGGGGGCATAGATTTAAGGTGAGAGGGGAGAGATACAAAGGGTCCAGAGGGGCAATTTTTTCACTCAAAGGGTGGTGAGTGTCTGGAACGAGCTGCCAGAGGCAGTAGTAGAGGCGGGTACAATTTTGTCCTTCAAAAAGCATTTGGACAGTTACATGGGTAAGATGGGTATTGAGGGATATGGGCCAAGTGCAGGCAATTGGGACTAGTTTAGTGGTATAAACTGGGCGACATGGACATGTTGGGCCGAAGGGCCTGTTTCCATGTTGTAACTTCTGTGATTTGCTGGATTCTGCCACTCACTGTTACACTGTTTGCTGCCACTCAGAGAATGGTTACAGCATAGAAGGTGGCCATTCAGCCCATCGAGCCCATGCCGACTCTTTGTAAGACCAATCCAGCTAGTCAAATTACCCCGCTCTTTCCTGCACATTTTTTTCCCTTCAAGTATTTATCCAATTCCTTTTTGAAAGCCACGATTGAATCTGCTTCCACCACCCTTTCAGGCAGCGCATTCCAGATCATAACTATTCACTGTGTAAAAATTTTTTTCCACATGTCGCCTTTGGTTCTTTTGCCAATCACCATAAATCTGTGTCCTCTGGTTCTCGACCCTTCTGCCAATGGGAACAGTTTCTCTTTATTTACTTTATCTAAACCTTTCATGATTTTGAACACTTCTATCAAATCTCCCCTTATTCTTCTCTGCTCTAAGGGGAACAACCCCAGCTTCTCAAGTCCCTCATCCCTGGAACTATTCTAGTAAATCTTTTCTGCACCCTCTCTAAGGCCTTCACATCCTTCTTAAACTGCGGTACCCAGAATTGGACACAATACTCCAGTTGTGGCCAAACCAGTCTTTTATGAAGGTGCAACATAACTTCCTTGCTTTTGTACTCTATGCCTCTATTTATAAAGCCCAGGATCCCATATGCTTTTTTAACAGCTTTCTCAACCTGTCCTGCCACCTTCAAAGATGTGTGCACATATACCCCAGGTCTCTCTGTTCCTGTACCCCTTTAAAATTGAACCATCTAGTTTATATTGCCACTCCTCATTCTTCCTGCCAAAATGTATCACTTCGCACTCCTCTGCGTTAAATTTCATCTGCCATGTGTCCGCCCATTCCACCAGCTTGTCTGTGTCCTCTCGAAGTCTATTACTATCCTCCTCACTGTTTACTGCAAGTTTTGTGTCATTTGCAAATTTTGAAATTGTGCCCTTTACACCCAAATCCAAGTATATATTAAACAAAGCAGGGTCCTAGTACCGACCCCTGGGGAACACCGCTGTATACCTTCCAGTCCGAAAAACAACTGTTCACCACTACTCTCTGTTTCCTGTCACTTAGCCAATTTCGTGTCCATGCTGCCACTGCCCCTTTTATTCCATGGGCTTTAATTTTGCTAACAAGCCTATTACATGGCACTTTATCAAACGCCTTTTGAGAGGCATTGTCAATCGCATTGTCCTCATCAACCCTCTCTGTTACTTCATCAAAAAACTCAATTAAGTTAGTTAAACACGATTTGCCTTTAACAAATCTGTGCTGATTTTCCTTTATTCATCCACACTTGTCCAAGTGACTACTCTCCCCGACCGCTGGCTGGCTGCTGCCCCCCTCCCCGACGTTGATTATATTTCTTCTTCGATTACCTGCTTATTTTTCTTAGGATGGTGGTTTGGCCTGTTCCACATTACTGGGATTATAAGGAGGTGGGAATTAAACAGGGGGAAATTACATAGTTGGAGTTATACTGGGGAATGTTCTAAGAGGGAATGATATGGGGGGGGGAGTAGTTAGGGGAAATTACACACTGGGGATTTATACCAGAGGAGTTAATCTAACCAATTGGATAAAGGGAATGCTGTACGTGTAGTATATATGGATTTTTAGTGAGGTATCTGAAGAGGCTGGTTAGAAAAATGTAGGCATATGGTATAAGAGGAAATGTAGCAGCATGGATGGAGAGTTGGTTGATGGACAGGAAACAGAGTTAGGGTAAATGGGTGCTGTTTGGATTAGGAAAGGGTTAGAAGTGTGGTACCTCGGGAGTCGGTGCTGGATCTATTTTTGTTCTCGGTATATCGGGATGATTTGATCATGGGCACGTTTCGAAAATTGCTGACAACACAAAAATAGAAGTTTTGGCAAATAACAAGGAGAACTGTAAAAGACTTCAGGAAGGCAGAGATAGGTTAGCAGAATTGGCAAACAGCTGCTGCACGCAATTTAATGTGGATAAGTGTGAGATGATACATTTTGGGAGGAAAATCAAGGAATGGGAGTATATGCTCAATGGAAAGATACTGAAAGGTGTGGATGAAAAGAAAGACCTCGGGGTTCAAATATATAATTCTCCAAGTGTGAGTGCAACTCGATAAAACCATTTTTAAAAAAAGGGCCAACACCATTTTGGGTTTTATAAGTAGGTGCATATGGTATAAGAGTAAAGAAGAAGTGATGAAATTATGATGATGTAATTCAGTTGTCAGATTTATTATAGCGGTAGCACTCTTGCCTCTGAGTCAGAAGGCCGTGGGTTCAAGCCCCAATCCAGAGACCTGAGCACATAATCCAGGCTGACACTCCAGAGCAGTACTGAGGGAGTGCTGCACTGTCTGAGGTGCTGTCTTTCAGACGAGACTTTAAACTGAGGCCCTGTCTGCCCTCTCAGGTGGACGTAAAAGATCCCACGGCACTAATTGAAGAGCAGAGGAGTTCTCCTGTTGTCCTGGCCAATATTTATCCCTCAACTAACATTACTAAAAAATAGATTATCTGGTCATTATCACATCGCTGTTGTGGGACCTTGCTGTGTGTAAACTGGCTGTGGTATTTCCTACATTACATGACTAGACTTCAAAAGTACTTCATTGGCTATAAAGCACTTTGGGACGTCCTGAGGTTGTGAAAGGCGGTATATAAATGCAAGTTTTTTCTTTCTTTAAATCCGGTTCCCTTATCCTAGCAGCAGAATTGTAGGCCCACATTTTGATGGGCCAATGATATTGCTACTGGAAAAAGAGAGTCCAGTTTAGCAGTAAATGGGTGGAGCCTTTGGGGAGACCCTTCTTTACCGCAATACAAACTAAAAGTGCGCTCATGTAAAGGTTCTGTAAAGCTCACTGAAGTTAAACTAGCCACAGCCTCTCGTTTAATCGGTAAAGTGTAAGGCAGCTTGCCAAGCATAGTGGCTCTTGAACTGAGGAACAACGGAGCTGGCTTCAACCAACATGATGGCCGGTTAATGTGCCTTGCATTCGTTAAAGTCTTCATTATGCTGGTTTTGTAATGTATTCATATTCCAGCAAACTAAAGAGATTAAAAGCGAATAAATGAATATTTCACATTTAGGTAATTGAGGGGAGAGAAAATGAGAGATTTTCTTCTCTTTTGCAGCTGATCCTTTTCCGTCAGGGCCACTTTCTCCAAACAAGCCAAATGATCATTTTATTAAAAAAGAAAATTCTGTTTTGTGTATTTTGCCTTTACTGTTGCATATCAGCAGCTGCATGATCTGCGATGCTTGTTTTTATTGTTGTTTGTTTGCAAAATGCACTTAATTACACTTTGCGAACAGATATTAAGAGGCTGTAATCAAGAGTTAGTTCCAATTAGTTTGGCAATCAGTATAGTCATTATTGAAACGCCCCGTCTGTACTGCATTTAGAGATGAGCAGCATTAGCAATGCCTTGCACCGTATGACCACCTCATCATCGCTAATGGAAACTGTGTGTTTTGAGTATTTTTGTAATTTATCCCTGTCTCTTTTCTAAAACCATTAGTCCCACCTGGTCATGCACCTCTGCCGTTGAGAGGTGGTGGTCCCGGGAGTCTCTCTTTCTTCTCTCTTTCCCCTTCCCCACCACTTTTCACTGACCACTGGCAGGATCAAGTTGCCATGTAGGCAGGCCAACTCCCATCCAATTTTCCCTACCCTTTGTGGGGAGATGCTGAATGCTACCACTGAGCCACAGCTGACACACCCTGTCAGAAAGTCAAAAAGTACCCTCTTCAGTCCTGGAGCAAGTGAAATCTCCCTTTATCGTTGTTGTGTTCTTTAAAGCGCAGTGAGCTCCTGTAACGCACCCTTTTGCTGAACCTGGCAGATGAGACCCAAATTGCAAGTGATTTGTTTCTCGGAAAACACATTGCTTACCTAGACTACAAACCATTCATCTGACTGAGACAAGGAACCTGGGGGGATGACTTACCAATTCCTCTGCAGGGAAATATCTCCCCCCTGGTGGATATTGTGCATTTGGCACGTGAGGAATTATAGGAAGGAATTCCCACCCATGCACTCCACCACTGAACCATTTGCAATCCAAAATGGTATCTCTGCTCTTGCTGATCACTATGGAGGCTTCCTTTGTAAAACAGTAGAACGCTTTGATTTGTTCTCCAAATTTCCCTCCCTCCCCTGTAGAAAAGTGCTGATCTGTGCTCTTTCCCCCCCCCCCCCTTCCCCCAACTATCCAGCTGATCTATTTTGAGATTATTATTGGGCACCGTAGGAATGGGTAGGGAGTTGTCCACAGATGCACTGCAAGGGTGATGCTGAGTGTGGCAGCACTAGGATGGAGTGGCAGGATATGGGAACATTGGCGATTGGCGAGCAGCTCCTGATGATGGAGGTTTCTCTTGTGGATGGGTTAGCAGTGGGGGATAGGCACGGGTGCTCGGCATCGGGGCTGTGGGAGCAATGTCAAGTAGTAGGGGGAAGCCGAGAAGGGAAGAAAGGTTTGGGTGCTTGGTGGGGTGGGGGGTAAAGGACATATCTTGAAAGGGTTTCCCAAGCAGTGAGATGGGGAAACCTGTATTATTTAAAGTACAACTGATGCCACATGCCATTGCTCACATTGAGTCAGGTGTTATACAAGAAAAAGGGTGCTGTACCAAGCAATAGTGTAAGCTCTGGGAACTGGAGCACTGGGAAGCTGGTTATAGGGTTTTTGAGCACTGGAGCAAGCCTGGAATTACATAGAATTTACAGCACAGAAACAGGCCATTTGGCCCAACAGGTCCATGCCGTTGTTTATGCTGCACACAAGCTTCCTCCCTCCCTACTTCATCTAATCCTATTAGCAACTCCATCTCTACCTTTCTCCATGTGCTTATCTAGCTTCTTAAATGCATCTATGCTATTTGTCTCAACCACTCTATGTTGTAGCGAGCTCCACATTGTAACCACCCTCTGGGCAAAGAAGTTTCTCTGATGCATGCTGAGAAATTCTGCAACCGGCACATGCTCAGAATGCACAGATGTAGTTGGTAATTACCTTAAACTGTTGGGGGGGGGGAAACAAGACACACATACAGGTTTCGCCAGGTCACTCTTATGTATTCTCCCCTCCACTATTGCCCTGACATGATTGGACGGATGTAGTCAGGGAAGGGGAGAATGGCTGCAGCAGTGGCTTCATTTGCGATGAAGAGACAATCCCTTAAAAGGGTTTTTTTTTGTCCCTGTAGTGAGTAGGGAAACCTGCCTTGTTTAAAATAAATGCTGCTGAGAAATTATTTTGAACAATAAATACCCCGTTCCCCACTGCTGGGGAAACTCTGAACAAATCAGCCCTGCAAGAGCTGGGATTGCACCTTTAATCACTCGGTGAGGCACCTCTGGAGTCGGAATGCTATGGTCTTAAGTTCAGATAAGGAGCTGTGAATATGGGGTGGAAGGGTGTTGAAGCAGCAAAGGGAAGGATCAGAGTATCAGGCTGGGACCTGGAGCTCCAGGTTGGACGCCTGGCTGCTTCCACTGACTGAGAGGTATTCATTGAATTGGCTGTGGACAGCATTGTCATAACACCATATTACATATTACAGACACATCTAAGTGAGTGACAACCCCGCACTTGTATAGAATCATAGAAGTTTACAACATGGAAACATGCCCTTCGGCCCAACATGTCCATGTCGCCCAGTTTATACCACTAAGCTAGTCCCAATTGCCTGCACTTGGCCCATATCCCTCTATACCCATCTTACCCATGTAACTGTCCAAATGCTTTTTAAAAGACAAAATTGTACCCGCCTCTACTACTGCCTCTGGCAGCTCGTTCCAGACACTCACCACCCTTTGAGTGAAAAAATTGCCCCTCTGGACCCTTTTGTATCTCTCCCCTCTCACCTTAAATCTATGCCCCCTCGTTATAGACTCCCCTACCTTTGGGAAAAGATTTTGACTATCTACCTTATCTATGCCCCTCATTATTTTATAGACTTCTATAAGATCACCCCTAAACCTCCTACTCTCCAGGGAAAAAAGTCTCAGTCTATCCAACCTCTCCCTATAAGTCAAACCATCAAGTCCCGGTAGCATCCTAGTAAATCTTTTCTGCACTCTTTCTAGTTTAATAATATCCTTTCTATAATAGGGTGACCAGAACTGTACACAGTATTCCAAGTGTGGCCTTACTAATGTCTTGTACAACTTCAACAAGACATCCCATGTAGGTGAGGTGGTGTTGTTCCCATGTGCCTGTTGCCCTTAACCTTCTAGGTGGTAGAAGTCACGGGTTTGGGAGGTGCTGTCAAAGAAGCCTTGGCGAGTTTCTGCTGTGCATCTCTCTCATCTGTCTTCATGTTGCTGCTTCTTTCTTTCTCTTTCTTCTTTTGCTTCTCTGTCTGTTCTCTTCTGGTTCTCTCTATGCCCTCTTCAGCTTCTGTCTTTCTCTTTTCTGTCTCCTTTCTGATGGGAGGTAGTGGGTGGCTTGGTTTGATGATGAATGGAGCCTGCAATGATTTTGTGCTGTTCTTCGAATAGGACTGTGGAATCTTTAACATAGAAAAATAGGAGCAGGAGTAGGCCATTCGGCCCTTAGAGCCTGTTCCACCATTCAATATGATCATGGCTGATCCTCTATCTCAATACCATGTTCCCACTCTCTCCCCATACCCCTTGATGCCTCTTGTGTCTAGAAATCTATCTAGATCCTTCTTAAATATATTCAGTGACTTGGCCTCCACAGCCTTCTGTGGTAGAGAATTCCACAGGTTCACCACCCTCTGAGTGAAGAAATTTCTCCTCATCTCAGTCCTAAAATGTTCTACCCCTCGTTCTGGAGCCCCCCCAGCCAGGGGAAACATCCTCTCTGCATCCAATCTGTCCAACCCTGTCAGAATTTTATATGTTTCAATGAGATCCCCTCTCATTCTTCTAAACTCGAATGTATACAGGCCGAGTCGACCCAATCTCTCCTCATACGACAGTCCTGCATCCCAGGGCTCAGTCTGGTGAACCTCCGCTGCACTTCCTCTATGGCAAGTATATCCTTTCTTAGGTAAGGAGACCAAAACTGCACACAATACTCCAGGTGTGGTCTCACCAAGGCCCTGTATAACTGCAGTAAGACATCCTTGCTCTTGTTCTCAAATCCTCTTGCAAAGAAGGCCATCATACCATTTGCCTTCCTAACTGCTTGCTGCACCTGCATGTTTGCTTTCAGTGACTGGTGTACAAAGACACTCAGGTCCTTTTGTACATCAACATTTCCCAATCTATCACCATTTAAATAATAATCTGCCTTTCTGTTTTTCCTTCCGAAGTGGATAACTTCACATTTATCCACATTATATTGCATCTGCCATGTATTTGCCCACTCACTCAACTTGTCTAAATCGCCTTGAAGCCTCTTTGCATCCACCTCACAACTCACGATCCCACCTAGTTTTGTGGCGTCAGCAAACTGAGAAATATTATATTTGGTTCCCTCATCCAAATCATTGATATATATTGCGAATAGCTGGGGCCCAAGCACTGATCCCTGCAGTACCCCGACTAGTCACTGCTTGCCACCCCGGAAAAGACCCATTTATTCCTACTCTCTGTTTCCTGTCTCTTAACCAATTTTCAATCCATGCTGGTATATTCCCCCCAATCCCATATGCTTTAATTTTACACACTAACCTCTTATGTGGGACTTTATCAAAGGCCTTCTGAAAATCCAATTAAACCACATCCACTGGTCCTCCCTTATCTATTCTACCAGTTACATCCTCAAAAAAACTCCAGTAGGTTTGTCAAACGTGATTTCCCTTTCATTCTCTTGCCCTTTTTTGCTGAATTCTAATCTGCTCCCAATCCTCAAGCTTGCTACTTTTTCTGGCAACTTTATATGACTCCTCTTTGGATCTAATAGTCTCCTTAATTTCTTTTGTTAGCCATGGTTGGGCCGCTTTTTCTTTTGTGTTTTTGCACCTAAAAGGAATGTCTAATTGTTGCAATTCATGCATTCGTTCCTTAAATGTTAGCCATTGCCTATCCACCGTCATGCCTTTTAATGAAGTTTCCCAATCTATCATAGCCAACTTACTCCTCATACCTTCGTAGTTTCCTTTGTTTAGATTTAGGACCCTAGTTTCAGATTGGACTACTTCACTTTCCATCTTAATGAAGAATTCTATCTTGTTATGGTCACTCTTCCCTAAAGGACCCCGCACAACAAGGTTATTAATTAACCCCTGTTAATTAACCACTGGAACAGGAGAGTTGAGCCTCAGTTTAACGTCTCATCTTAAAGACCGCATCTCCCACAATGTAGCACGTCCTTAGTATTGCACTGAAGTGTCAGCCTAGAATACGTGCTTAAGTCCTGGAGTGGGGCTTAAACCCACATCTTTCTGCCTCGGAGGTGAGAGTGCTACCATTGCGCCAAGTAGACACTTGTTAGTGAATTTTAGTGAGTTGTTAAATCAAAATTAAAAGTCAAGTTTACATTTTTGGTCATTCCAACTCCAGGGCCAAAATCCGCAAAGAAATCTTGTAATTTGTTTTCCCATCGTTGGTGGCGGGTATTATCACTGTGACCATGATGCAATTATCTAGCTACAAGATGGTTGTGGTGCTAGGATTGAGCGCAAGGAAAAGCTGTGTGGTTCCCACAGAGTACGGGTGAAGCTGCCCAGGTTCGGTACAGTGGGTTAGTCTCCATTTGTCAAGGATTAAGTGACCACTTGCTTTACACCCTATTTGAGTGTCCAACATGACTACACGTGCAGCAGCAAACTAAACTGGATTCTTTCTTATTCCGGATCTGTTCCTTTCCCTCTTTCTCTCCTGTACGCGGGTCATTGTTTTGCTGCACACTGTCCTTCAGTATTACTTTCACATCCAGTAGGCATAGAATAGCCTCACAATTGGATCTTTTATATTCTTCTCCCTTCACAAAGCGTCTCTGGTAAAGGGTACAGTCCTGGTAGTCTAGCACCGTGTAAGTGGGTGTGTGTGTTGAGTCACCGGCAGTCTGCAGGTGGTGAACGAGTTGCACTCACTGCTTGTAAACCAACGTTCAAGTGTGGAATTAGCGGTCAGAGCCTCCAAATCCAATTTACCCCCATTGCCCTCAGAAATGAACATGCTCCCAAAAACTACTTTATAGAGTGACGATGCTCTATAATACCATGTGTGCTTATTTATATACCACATTGTGTTCTCTCCTCCTTTAAGACACTCCATAAAACCTACCTCTTTGACCAAGCTTTTGGTCACCTGTCCTAATATCTGTGTCTGACATCGCTCTTGTAAAGTGCCTTGGATGGTTTACTATGTTAAAGGTGCTATATAAATGCAAGTTGTTGTTACGATGGGTTTCCTGAGGTGCAATTTTGAGATTGTAATTTTGCAATTTTAAAAATTCATGCTCAGGATGTGGGCATCGCTGGCAAGACTGGCATTTATTGCCCATCCCTAATTGCCCTTGAGAAGGTGGTGGTGAGTCACCTTCTTGAACCGCTGCAGTCCGTGTGGTGAAGGTACTCCCACAGTGCCGTTAGGTCAAGAGTTCCAGGATTTTGACCCAGGGCGATGAAGGAATGACGAGTAGGGCAAGTCATTTGGCTTTAAACAGCGCAATATCAGCCCTGAGTTTCTACACTTTCTTCATGATTGCTGCCGATTACCATAACATTGCATGAAAAGCCCCAGAGGCAGTGAGAATGCAAGTTTCGGACGAATGAATCATTTCCCCTAACCCAGTGATGGCTGCTTGAACTTTTTCACTTGTTCTTTTTAATTACACACAAACTAATTGCAATGTAAGCTCTCATAGCAAAATCTGAAAGTAATTTTTACTGTGTGAAACCCCTCCAGGAATATTCGGTGCACCTTACATTAAACTCAAAAAAAAAACAAAGTCAACTGTTTCTTTACAGGTCCTGCCTTGTTACTGAATAGTGATGTCATCAAACAGCGCCTTGGATCTACTGCTTTAGACAGGTAAAGCTACATCCTGCCTTACTCAACCTCCTATCTCTTTCAAGCTAGCTCATTATAGCTGTTTGTACTCTGGTCTTTGGTTTGGTTACTCTGATTTCACAAGAGGGGTGTTTGGTGGCGACAGGTTATCTTCTCAATGCCTGTACTCTGGCTAACAGTAACAAGAGACACCAGTGAACATACAGATATAGCCCTATGGAGCATTTTGGATAGTGAAACCAGCTGGAAATTGGATGGTAACAATTGGCTCGAGAAGAGAATTCCAAATTCAGGAGCATTGTAGTTTGGAATCATTTGAAACCAAATTTTATTCCAAACTTTGGGTTTTCTCAATTGGTTTGGTGGCATGGTAATGTTATAAGGTCCCAGGTTTGTTCCCTCATTTGTGCTGAATCACCTGATTCCAGGCAAGATGGTATTGGGAGCACTACATTCAGGCTGCATACTCTTGGGCTAGAGTAGGGAAAATTACTTTTTGCTAACAATTATTATTCCTATTGTGTCTGGTTTCCGTGTATCCTATTTACAGAGTGTTATGCTGGTGTGAAGTGCTATTAATAGGGGGGGGAAAAAAACAATTCAGGTTTCTCTTAACAAGCTCTTCCATAGAAGTGTAGGTAAACAGGAATCCTGATGGTTTAAAGTAATGTTGGCCAATATGTTAGCTACTAGCCACATGTGACTAATTGGGAATCCAGATGAGGCTAATTTAATTTCCAACTGGTAAATGAAAAATGAATGACCGACACCGTCAATAAGCATGTGATCTCAATTCTCATTCGTATGGCGTATGCATGTGAACTTTAACCTTTGTGTGTGTTTGTTGGTAAAATGGTAGCACAAAAAGTAGTGTGTGACTCTTTCTTGATTGCTTTACGTGCTTTATTTCCTTGCTTATTGAATGGCGGTAGATGGTTGTTAAGTAAATATATTCGTGTGAAGTATATTTACCTGTATTGTGAGTACAGGTAAGGTGTTTTCTACTAAAATAGTGCATGTGGCTAAAATGCTATCGCCATAGCCACACCTGTGGCTAGTCAGCAGTTTCTACTGGTCAACATTGATTTAGAGTAGCTGCATAAAGAATCATAGAATCATACAGCACAGAAGGAGACCATTCAGCTCATCGTGCCTTTGTCGACTTTTTGAAAGAGCTATCCAATTAGTCCCACTTCCCTGCTCTTTCCCCATAGCACTGCAAATTTCCCTTATTCAAGTATTTATCCAATTCCCTTTTGAAAGTTGCTATTAAATCTGCTTCCACCGCCCTTTCAGGCAGTGCATTCCAGATCATAACAACTCGCTGCGGAAAAAAATTCTCCTCATTTGCCCCCTGGATTTTTTGCCAATTACCTTAAATCTGTGTCCTCTGGTTACCAACCCTCCTGCCAGTGGAAACAGTTTCTCCATATACATAATGCATCATTCTTTTAAAGATGGAATTGCAAAAGGGAGTGAGGCTGGCCTCATCTAGGATAGGTTTACTGATGCCGTAACTGTACCTCTGAATAAGCCAAAGTCTGCAATGTTGAAAATCTGAAACAAAAACAGAAAGTAGGGTTCATCAGCATTGGTGGAGAGAAGAGACGTTTTGTTAGTTCGGGCCAGTGGGCCGATAAATGGCAGATGGAGTTTAATTTAGATAAATGTGAGGTGATGCATTTTGGTAGATCGAATCGGGCCAGGACCTACTCCATTAATGGTAGGGCATTGGGGAGAGTTATAGAACAAAGAGATCTAGGAGTACAGGTTCATAGCTCCTTGAAAGTGGAGTCACAGGTGGATAGGGTGGTGAAGAAGGCATTCAGCATGCTTGGTTTCATTGGTCAGAACATTGAATACAGAAGTTGGGATGTCTTGTTGAAGTTGTACAAGACATTAGTAAGGCCACACTTGGAATACTGTGTACAGTTCTGGTCACCCTATTATAGAAAGGATATTATTAAACTAGAAGGAGTGCAGAAAAGATTTACTAGGATGCTACCGGGACTTGATGGTTTGACTTATAGGGAGAGGTTGGATAGACTGAGACTTTTTTCCCTGGAGAGCAGGAGGTTGAGGGGTGATCTTATAGAAGTCTATAAAATAATGAGGGGCATAGATAAGGTAGATAGTCAAAATCTTTTCCCAAAGGTAGGGGAGTCTATAACGAGGGGGCATAGATTTAAGGTGAGAGGGGAGAGATACAAAAGGGTCCAGAGGGGCAATTTTTTCACTCAAAGGGTGGTGAGTGTCTGGAACGAGCTGCCAGAGGCAGTAGTAGAGGCGGGTACAATTTTGTCTTTTAAAAAGCATTTGGACAGTTACATGGGTAAGATGAAGTGCGGTCCCTGCTGAGAACAAACTATTCAAGGTCAGAATGGGATTGGCCAGAGGGGATGGTGAAAATCTGGCAATGGGTGAGGTTAGGAGGTTACACAGCGAGCGGTTAGGATCTGGAATGCACTGCCCGAGGGGGTGGAGGAGGCAGATTCAATCATGGCCTAACCTCACCCGTTGCCAGATTTTCATCATCCCCTCTGGCCAATCCCATTCTGACCTTGAATAGTCTGTTCTCAGCAGGGACTGCACTTCATCCTCCTACATTTCCCTTCCTTGCCTTTTGCCTTGGATGAGCCTCTCCTTGCTGGAGCTATTCATACATTCTTTGCTTTCTTTAATGCTTCTCTCTTACTGAGATAGGAATTGCTAGTCGAAAAAAGACCTCTGTCCATCTAGTTGGCCTTCTACCAACCTGGGAGTCGCATGATACATGATAATGGAGTCGTTGACTAATCGTAGCAATCAATCTCTATCAATTAGTTTATAACAGACCCAGACATGAGACGATAAACACCCCAGTGGTGGAAAGCTTTAGGAACCATAGGTCCAAAGTCACCTTGCCGATCTTATGCATCATCTAATAATCTCCTGCTGTTCTTTTAAGCAGGCTACAAGCGATGCATTAACTAACTTCCTCTCTGTGCTTGGAGTATCTGGTTGTTTTTCCCCCTCCCCCTTCCTTTTCTCATTCTATTAAAATGTTTTCATCTCTTTCAGAAGAAGAGTTCTGCCCGAATTATTGACCTGTCCGTTCTCTCCACAGATGCTGGCTGACGTGCTGAGGGTTTCCAGTGTTTTGTTTCTGAACTGTCTCTTGCCTTTCTGTCCTTGTAGTATCCACGAGTACCGACTGTCAAGCTGGCTAGCGCAGCAAGAAGATATCCATCGAATTGTGCTGTACCAGTCCGACAGCAGCATGACTCCCTGGACCCAGCGCTGTATCAGGCAGGCTGATTGCATCCTTATTGTTGGGCTGGGAGAACAGGAGCCGACAGTCGGAGAGGTGGGGCAAATCTTTTAAAGGAAATGCAATCATGTACCTGTCTACCTTTCACTGTGTAGATCTATATCTCTGTGTCAATAGATTGAATTTTTGACATTGGGCGCAAAGAAACACAAAGAGATGGAGAGAAGATGAATGACTTATTTTTAAGTTATTCCACTTTAATAAAAGATCCTGTCACATCCCTGCTCTGACTGGAGAGGTTTTGTGTACACTGGTCATATGGTTCCTTTGCTGTCTGCTGACTGTTTCAGGACCAATTTCATAGTAGAGCGTTTCATATGCAGACACAACAATGCTGCAGTGCCTTCCAGTTTATTCCAAGAGTCCCATTGTATTTTTCTGGCCCTGAAATCTCAACTGTGTGAAAGCTTTGAGTGTGACTTGATTGTCCTCCCAGGCAAGAGACTGGAGAAGGGTGCTTCCTCACACCAGGAAGGGAATGAAAGTTGGATGCCAGCCATTTCTATGTATTTGTGGTTTCCAGTTTATCTGCTTGCCGACTGGATTGAGTAGTGATGCAAACTGTAAAACATGGTATCGTGAACAGAGATGGGCGACACAGTGGAGTTACATGGAGTGGCTCAGGCTGCCCGCCGTGGAGCGGTTCACCTGATCAACACTGGCTAGAACCAGTATGATGCTGCTCCCTTTGCATTGGGCAAGGTTTGCTTTAAATGGATGAGGCCAACAAACCAGCTGAAGAGAGAGGAGATCATTTCCCCTTCTAACTGGGCTAAGTTCAACACCACAGGGTAGAAAATCAATGTTGCAACAATGAATTATTCCTTAAAAATCTCAGTGCAAGTCACCGCCCTTCACGCCTGTAATCTGTATATCGCTTTGTTTTCAGCTGGAGCGTATGTTGGAGAACACAGCCGTGCGAGCCCTCAAACAACTCATCCTTCTGCACAAGGAGGATGGGCCGACACCAGCTCGCACCGTCGAGTGGCTCAACATGAGGAGCTGGTGCTCGGGGCATCTTCACCTCTGCTGTCCTCGCCGAGTCTTCTCTCGCAAGAGGCCGTCTAAGCTGGTAGGGAACGTGGAAATGCCTCTCGACATGGTTTGATCCCATGTTTTATTTTAAAGGAGCTGCACACCAATCTCGGGCGTGTCATTTGTAGGCAGCATCACAGAGAGGGGGAGTAATGTCCTTTCTATGATGGAGCACCCAAAAATTCACATTGTACCCCAACTGTGGCTTAACCATTGCCTTGTACAAATTTATCATAACCTCTTCCCTCTTGTACTCTATATGTCCTATTTGTAAAATCCAAAATACTGCTGGCTCTTTTCATGGTTTTATCCACCTGCATTCACACTTTCAGGGAATTACAAATTTGAATCCCTAATTCTGTCTGTTCAACCCCTCCCGCCCCCCTTCAGCGTCATTCCACACCTCTGCAGTAAATTGCGTCTGCTATCCTTCTGCCCATTCTACTAACCTATCCATGTCCTCCTGAAGTCTTTTACAGTCCTCTTTGTTCTTTGCCAACTGCCCTCTACTTTAGTATTCTCCTTTCAGTATTGTGTGCTCCTGTGTCCGAGTCCACATTATATATAACATGAGAGAGAGACAGACAGAGAGAGAGAGAGAGAGAGAACTGCTGCATTTCCTCTTATACCACACACCTCTATGTTTGAAGCATGCCTACTGTGGGACACCTACAAACATACAAAAATGATGGGCAGGAAAAGACCAGCTGGTCCATCAAGCCTGCCCCACACTCATGACGTCTGGAGCACGATGACTAGACCCTTCCTAACCCCCCTCAGATGTATAATCTCCTCGGAGAGGCAAAAAAACAGAAAAATCCTGGCACCTTATCGAATGCCTCTGAAAATCCATATTCGCTATCGCTATTGCATTCCCTTTATCCCCTCAAATGGGGCAAGTGGGGGAGGGGGAAATCTCGGTTATTCATCCAGGGCCTGAATGTAAAAGCACCATAATTTTTGCATTTAGTTAATAGTTTATAACTGCTTTTTAACAGCCGAGTGTAATTGTGATGTAGTGACGGAGGATGTTGGATGGCCCTGGTTTGGAGTTCACTGTGCTGGATATTATAATTGAGTGATGTAGGTTGTGCATCGCAGTGCAATCTAAATACCCTTTCTCACTCAGGGTGGTGCATTGTTCAGCTGTGGGGGCTGTGCACATTACCAATTTTAGAGCGTGCATGTACAGAGACCTGACGCAGAGATGGGCACGAGCCAAGGCAGCCCTCGCTGAGATACTTACTGGCCTTTATCTGGTTTGCATTGTTTAAGTCCGGGAGTTGACACTTGATATAATCATAAGACACATACAATGAGGAAGGCCATTCGGCCCTTCTATCCACAAATACTGCCTCCAAGCAGAGCATCCAACTGTTCTTTAAATCATTCCAGGGCCTCTTCCTCCATTACCCTCCTGAAGATCCATTCTACGTACTGATCACTCTCTCTGAAGAGCTCCCCATCAGCCTAAATTTGGCTTTTGCTGGTGTCCCCTTGATAAATTGTCAGGGTTTAATGTGGAGTCATTGTTTTGGGTTTACCTTTTCTATACTGCTTACTATCTCATGTACCTCTTTTTATTCATTTTCGGCATATGGGTGTCGCTAGCAGGGCTGGCATTTATTGCCCTTGAGAAGGTGTTGGTGAGCCGCCTTCTTGAACTGCTGCAGTCCATGTGGTGAAGGGACCCGTGTGCTGTTAGGTAGGATTTTGACCCAGCGACGATGAAGGAATGGAGATATATGTCCAAGTCAGGATGGTGTTGTTCCCATGCACCTGCTGCCCTGTCCTTCTAGGTGGTAGAGGTCGCGGGTTTGGGAGGTGCTGTTGAAGAAGCCTTGGCGACTTGCTGCAGTACGTCCTGTGGATAGTACACACTGCAGCCACGGTGCGCTGGTGGTGGAGGAAGTGGATGTTGCTGCTTATTTACCTCCTTTCCAGGCTTTAAGAATCCATATCTCTCCTCATAACTTTAATACTGGGTACCGGTCGTGTGGCTCTTGTCTGCACCACCTTAAGTCTTTGAATGTTTTCGTTGTATCTCCGTGATGAGAAGTGAATGAGGCCATGGAACGAGTTGAAGATAAGGGCAATGATTGTAAACTTGGTGCATTAGGGGATGGAGAGCCAATGTAAGTTTGAGAGGACAGGATGATGGGAGAGTGAGACTCAGTGGAGGACAGGTTACCATACAACAGAGTTTCGGACAAGTTGTAGATCCTTGGGGAACTCTGGAGATGAAGGTGTGAGGGAAGGAAGAGAAGCCATTGATGGAGATGCACTGACTATGTTGCGATTGGTAGGGCAGTCCCATGGAACTGGTGACAGAGAAGAGGCACTGGAGGAGGGTTGCAAAGACTACCATGCCAAATGCTGCAAAGAGATCAAAAGGGTTAATGCACAACAGCCACAATCACGGAGGATGTTGTTTATGACTTTGGCTAGGGCTGTTTCAGTGCAGTGAGAAGAGAGCAAACCAGACTGGAAGGATTCTGAGGGAGGCAACCACAGAGCTGGAAAGCGATGACACATTCAAGGACATTAGAGAGGAAAGGAAGGTTGGAGATGGGGTGGTATTGATTGCTGCTCCAGACTGATTGGACATATTGAGTACTAGGTCTAATAATACCCTTGGATTTCTTTCAACTTCACCCTTAGTTACTCAACACTTACTGCATGGACAAGAGGATAACAAGTACATCCAGTCACTTAAAAAGGCACGTCTTTAATGAAAAGTGAAAGACTTTTATCTTTGCAAATATTGTGACAAAGGTGCAGCAATCGTGTCAAAATACATCACTGCCTTATCGACACATCTTATCCTTTGCGTGCAGGTAGTTCATCCTGAGATTGATTCCCTTATTAAAGGGAAGTATTTAAAGTATTTCCCTTTTTGTAGAAAAAAATGTTAAACTCACCTTAAATTTATTTGATTCTTTATTTTTCTTAAACACTGAGTCTCTCGAATAAGATCTGCCTCCCTGAAAGGCCGTTCCATCTGATCCATTATGGGGAGCATCCCCGAGTGGCTGCATTGTAAACAGCATGGGGTGGGGAGGGGACTCCAGATCGGCCAGAGAGCAACTCCAGAGCTGCTGGACCCCCAGAAGCCATGTTACAGCTGGGACATTTGTATTCCCAGTGCTGGTATGGCATTGATGCATTTTTATTCAATCTGTGTATTGCATTTAACTCTTTGGTAAATAGAGCAATAAAGGTTTGCCACCTTTCATTAAAGGTGCTGTGTGTTTTAAATAGACATTAAATTTAAGTTTATAATTTTACCTCGATAAAAAATGGGGAGGGTCTGCACTCTTTGCATAGGCAAATTGTATTTACCTTTTTTTTAAAAATGAAAGTGTTCCCTTAGACTTTCCTTCCCAGTCACATAATGCAATGAACATGCAAAGATGTTTGCCATGAAACCCTGTTATGGCAACATAGCTGTAACTGGCCCTCTGATCACAGGGAATATCCAGTCTCAACATTTCCTGGACAACTGAAGCAAGTTAAGAGGAACCAACTATGTCTGAGGGTATCTGTGCTATATGGAATTCCTGTCCAGTCTACAGGGTGAGGGTTACAGCATTAGTCACGGTGTGTGCTGTACTGACTGTACAAAGCTCCTGTCAATCAACAGAATGAGGGTTACAGGGTTAGTCATGGTGTGTGCTGTACAAATACAGAGCTTCTGTACAGTTAATAAAATGGGGGTACAGAGTTAGTCTGTACTAATTACAGAGCTCCTGTACAGTGAATAGTACGAGGGTTACTGTGTTAGCCGTGGTGTGTGCTGTACTAACTGTACAGGCTCTAAGGTAAGGATTAATGAAGGCTTGAGGATGTTGCTGAGCGTCATGCGCTGGATATTTTAAGCTGACCTGTGCTGAGTACAATTCTGTTCAGTGGGTGCCATGGAGAGAAACAGCTGGTATCATCCCAGACAAGTTCCACGTTTTGATAGTTGTGCTCGCTGTAAAATTATGTCAAAATGTTCCAATTTATAGCCCAGCAGACAATATTGGCGTTAACTTTAATTTGACATATTGCCTTATTTCCAAGAAAAATTAAATTAACTTTCTGCCAACAAACGTGGTCTAAGCAGAAATAATTAGTTAAACTTGCTAACTGTAAATAGCTTAAGTCCCAATTCATATATTGGAACTAATACACAGCAGAAGAGAGCAGCAACCCACACAGTATGAGGGGGGGCAGTATGTGAACAAATGGGTCATGTACTGTAACCTTGATCACCGTTTGAGGCTTTGGAATCGGTGCCTCTAGGCTGTATCAAATAAAATGAGTTTTCAAGTGGTTTAAAATTACATTTTAATTTAAGTTGGAATGCAACTTTGATAACGCATCAGCTGTGGCTGATTCAAGCAGCACTAATCCTTAGAACGCTTGTTAGTGCAGGGCAATTGATGATGAAGTTGACTGTCAAAGACGGATTATGCAAATCAGTGAACCTGTGATGTGAGCATTGATAACTGTAGCTCTGCAATGGCCACTTCTTCGATCCGGATGCACAGTTTCTCCTGACGCAATCTGCATGTACTTCCATTCTTTTCCAGGGCACGTTGCCTTGATCTCATGGTCATGGATGAATAAACTCTTGAGCACTGCAGTGTTCCAAACTCGGCTCAACGTTGGGGTGGGGGCGAATTTCCTCAAGGTCTGCTTGTCCCACTCCATGCCATAACTTTGACGGAAGTTTACGCCCGTTACACGAGGTTTCTGCCAAACCTCTGGCACTGGCGCAGGAGATGCCCCAAGAAAATTCCTCCAGGTCTTAGAAATTCCCAATTCCATTGTTTACTTTGACATAGTTAATTTGCACAAGGGCTGATCGAGTGGGGGAGAATGTCACTGTAGATGTGACCTTTCCTTGCTCTTTTATTGGAGTTCAGTCACCAGGTTACGAGACTCCATTTTAAAAGCCTTTCGCCTATTGGAGCTTGTTCAGAATTAAGATCTATCTGCTGCCTCCTCTGGTTCAGAGCTGGGGTGCGGTTGAGAACAAAGGCCCTTATGTATCGGGGGGGTAACCAAGGTGGCTGCTAATATAGAGTCATAGTCTTAAAGGGAGATCATCCTAAGCTTTCTCCTTATTTTGGCACAATATTCATTAATATGTGGAGGCTGAACTGCACCCCCAAAGAACAAGATCATAGTCGCCAATGAGTAATCTAAAACGTACACAGGTATATCATCCCTCTAATGCCTGGTGTGTTAGAGGAGGAGCACTCTATTATTTCTTCTACTGTCAGCTGAGTCATTTCACAATGTTGTAAGAACGGTCCTTCCTGTCACATGGGACATAACTGCGATGTAGGCTAGGATGTCAAACTCGATGGAGAAGCTTCACAAGGTGTAAGCTGTACTAAACTAGAAAAGTAAATTTGTGCTACGGAGTTTCTTTGCATGTTGATACAATACAATATCTAATGTTAATAGCGTACCTGACTCGGGCACTGAGAGCACTTGTACCACCACCGGCAGTTGAACTGATGCTTATATTTTTTTGGTCCTGTGTTTTTTCAGCTCGAGATGTACCAAAGGATTTCTCAGAAGTTGCCTGACCGTCACTCAGACTTCTCCCGCTTGGCCAGGATCCTTACCGGCAATTCCATTGCACTAGTACTGGGAGGTGGAGGGGCGAGGTGAGTCCTAACACCGATGGTGAAAGTAGACGCACTTAATCTTTTTTTAAACTCCCCTACTGAAAGTGACTGCAAATATGTCTCCAGAAACCGCAGAGGCTTTTCCCATTTTAATAACCATTTCCCATTTCTTCTCCTTCCATTGCTTTTTCTCTGTTTTGTTTCCCCTGCTTGGGTACAGTTCCACAGGGCTGCAGATCGACCTTCTGGTTAAATGTGTTACACTATAATCCTGTTACTTACTTCCCCACCAAAGATTTTCTCCTTTTCCTCCTGGGATGGAAATTCATTTCGGCCCATTTTTGGGCGTGAAATAGGATGCCCGAGGCTCTCCCAAAATTGGACCTCGGGCCTCATCGGCATGTTGCCGGCAAGCTGCGGACGGCAATCGCTGGTTCCACCAGGGCAAAGTTGGGCAGGCTGCCTTCCCGCCCACAGCCCTCGGATAGGTCCTGGGAGGTGATCGGGAGGAAAAGAGGGGACAAAGTGATTGGAACGATCAGGAGGGGCAGACCCAGCGCCGGCTGCATTCAGGGTAGCCCAATTTCGTGAAGGGGGTCTTTTGCATGTGCAAAGATCCTAACGCTGGTTTCAGGCACAGGTCCTGGACGCCTATACTGGAACCTTTACCAACATGGCAGGCGACACATATTGGACGCTGAGGTGCCCGTTTTACGCGGGTAAAGTGGGCGCAGGCTCAATGAATTTCTGGGCCACTGACTCATGCTGGGCTATGATACCATCCAGAATCCCAACCAAGAGGCCATGCTTCATATGTGAGCCTTGGCAGACTATTCGACCACAGAGGGAATCATAGCCATGCCCGATCCTGCTGAAGTACCAAATTCCAAATGTAGATTGACAATTTTTAAATTGTATACCCCTTCCCAACTTAGTGATTGACTTATAGTCCCTACAATTGTAAGGGGTTTCTTTTTTACTGTTTCTCGGGCTTATAATAGGTCAGCCAGTTATGTTTTTCCTGAGCTGCCCTGCCCGCAGTGCGGTTGCGAATCGCCTACCCCTTCCTGATTCTGAGCTGAGGACTTATCGAGTGGTAACAAAGACAGACAAACAGACCAGTGGATTGGTACAAGGAAAACCAATGTTTATTAATAAGAAAACTAAAACTACAAGGTAAACAGTATAATACAGAAGATAAAGAAATCGCTATGGATGTAATACAGTCTTACACTTATCGGGTTGAAAGAAACAGACACATCGAGGGAAAATTCTAAAATCACAAGTTTAGCAATATCCCTTAACCCCCAACCTTACACTTATGCTAGGTTATCTTGTGGCAGCCAGAAAATTAATGCTCACCGGTGAAAACAGATGAAAAGGCCTGGCCCCTGTGCCTGCTGCTGCCGTCGACATGTGGTTGCGAGGTTTACTGGATGGCTTCCTTCTTAGTTGCTAGCAGACAGACAGGACAGGGCCAAGAGGCGCAGAGAGCAGCTACTACTACTTACTACTACTACTACCCCCAGAAATATACTGGGCAGCTTCAGTTATACCCTCTTGGTAACAGGTTTTTTTCATACCTTATCAGCTTGCTTCATTGTTTGATTTAAGCACGAAACGTAAGACAAAGGACCCCATCTCTGGCCCATTTACATTATGGCCGTTTCCTGTATCGATCTGTATGCTAACTGCTTTACCATTGTTCCGAATGTACCTTGATGGTTCACCTTTTGTCCTGCGATCACTTCCTGCTCGAATTTTGATGTGTTGACCGGCCATGTTGATAGCTTGCCTCAGGGCTAGAATGCAGCTGCATTGTTTAAAGAAACCTGTCTAGACACGAAAACCTGCCAAGTTGTTGAAAAATGCAATTTCAAATCTGCCGGTCCTTGGCCATGTGTCTGACTGCAGCCATTTTGAGAGACCTTGGATTTTTTAAAACAGTCACACCAGGGTTTCTTTAATAACTCCAATAAATCTTCGGGGTGGGGGGAACATGTGAAATTTTGCGAATCCCTTCACAATGGACGTGGATAAAAACCTTTGACAATTGCAGTGACGTTCCAGGACCAACAGCAAGACTCATAATGATTTTTTAAGTGACCCTTAGTCTATAAAAATTGGAGGACAATGGTCCTTTTGCCTGGTTTTACAAGGTGCCAGCGCCTTCTGTCTCCCTGTATGCGAATAACGAGGAGTGATTCCTCCGTTTAAGTGTTGATGGGATGGGGTTGCTGTGTAGGGGAGTTTATTTGCATGATTGTGGATGTGAGCACTGCTTACAATAACTTCAGTAATTGCACAATGTTTCAGGGTAAATCTGTTACCTTGTCTGCACCTGGATGCAGCATGTTCTGTAATATTGTCATTTTAGTGGGTTTTTTTTCCTCAGAACGGCCTGGACTGTCAGAGTTATCTCCAGCCTGAACAAGAGCCAGTCACCACCTCATTTTCAGTGTTTAGGCAGCATTTTAAAGCATTAGGTTAACTCAAGGGATCAAACTGGCTTTTCCTTTTAAATCAATCACTCCAAATTACATCAGCTGTCACCTAGAAGAGCCATGAATAAACAAAAAATCGTGTCTGATCGAGAGATCCTGTAATAATCTGTCAGCAGGAGTTGAAATCCAGCCAGCGTTGTTTAGAAAGTTTGTGTTTCTCTGAAGACCGTGGCTATGAGCACCGTCTTTTCACTCTTTGCTTTAGTTTTCCAATCAAACCAAAACAGGTTATCTCCCCAATCCCGACCCCCTCAACCACATCAGGTGAGGACAGTAGCAAGCTTGGTTGTGATATCGCCACACTCCCACGGCTGGCACTCCATCTAGGCTCAATGTTGAAGAACGGCAACTTGGATGAGATACAGGTCTTGCCCAAGTGGCCATTCCTGTTGGTTCTACTAACTTGAACCTGCCCAAATTATAGGGTTCTAGGAACTTGTGTAAAGTTTAAGAAATACTTCAGGGAAAGAGGAAACTGGGAGTAGAGTTGCAGGCTACCTCTTTGATTTGCGTTATAGTCAATATTTTGTAGAAGTGCTTCAGTCTCTGCCTGCATGGGCACAATGGGGGTCCAAATATATGTTATTGGGTGCCAATCTGAAGTTATCAAATCAATTCTCAAACTCAGCACTTAGCAGTACTCTGATGATTCTGGGAATCGTTGAATGCGTTGGATCAGCATCTGAGGGTAAGTGATACATTTCGGTAGGAAGAACGAGGAGAGGCAATATAAACTAGAGGGCACAGTTCTAAAAGAGGTACAGGAACAGAGAGATCTGGGGGTATCAGGGCAGGCTGAGAAAGCAGTTAAAAAAGCATACGGGTTCCTGGGCTTTATAAATAGAGGCGTAGAGTACAAAAGTATGGAAGTCATGATGAACCTTTATAAAACACTGGTTCGGCCACAACTGGAGTATTGTGTCCAGTTCTGGGCTCCGCACTTCAGGAAAGATGTGAAGGCCTTAGAGAGGGTGCAGAAGAGATTTACTAGAATGATTCCAGGGATGAGGGACTTAAATTACGTGGATAGACTGGAGAAGCTGGGGTTGTTCTCCTTGGAACAGAGTTGGTTGCGAGGAGATTTGATAGAGGTGTTCAAAATCATGAAGGGTCCAGACAGAGTAGATAGAGAGAAACTGTTCCCATTGGTGGAAGGGTCAAGGATCAGAGGACATAGATTTAAGGTGATTGGCAAAAGAACCAAAGGTGACATGAGGAAAAACTTTTTTACACAGCGAGTGGTTAGGATCTGGAATGCACTGCCTGAGGGGGTGGTGGAGGCAGATTCAATCATGGGCTTCAAAAGGGAACGGCTAAGTACTTGAAAGAAAAAAATTTGGAGGGCTACGGGGATAGAGCGGGGGAGTGGGACTACCTGGATTGCTTTTGCATAGAGCCAGCACGGACTCGATGGGCCGAGTGGCCTCCTTCCATACTGTAACCTTTCTATGATTCTATGTAAATCCCTTGCCCAGGTGCTCACTAACTCCTGTGAGAGTCATCAGCTGAGTGCTTCTCATGGCCTCTGCCCAAGCTGAAACTTGCCCTTCTCTAGGGCATGGATTAGTGAGAGAAATCATGACTGATACCACCATATAAATCACAATTTCTTTTCTAAATTGGGAGGCACCAAGTGGGTGGGAGCCAGGTGGACAAAGATTGCAAAGCCAATTGAATCATGGACAGTGCTGCAGGTGAAAAGTTATGCCAGACAGTATTTTAAGAGCAAGGCAAAAAATGCTTTGCTTGTAACTCCCCTTATAGTACCTTCCTTTTCAAGTGTCATTGGGAATCTATTATTTCAAAAATCCATAACGCTAGCTTTGAAGTCAATTCTCGCCTTCTTGGTAGGAGCTTATGATTCCAGAGGTGTCTGATTAAATGGAGCCTCCAGCAAGGCATTAAAAAGCAGTTTCTTAGCATTTTGTAATATTCTGTCACACGTAAAGGCCCTTTTACCTAATGCAATAGCAATTGGCTGCCAACACACAGTCTGAAAGTAACTTCTCAGAATGTCAGCTCTCATTTCACAAATGGGCCTCCAATGGGAGAACAAAAGGTGATGTGAACAGGGGAGAGCCGTGCATAGAGGTTGGTTTGTCATTGTTGTCCTAAGACTCAGATTAAAGGTATAAGTATCTATAGATGCAGCGGGCTGGCCCATTGTAAAGAAGAAAAGGAAGAACGAAGTTGCATTTATTTAGCACTTTTCACGACCTCAAGATGTCCCAAAGCGCTTTATAGCCAATGAAGTACTTTTGAAGTGTAGTCACTGTTGTAATGTAGGAAATGCAGCAGCTAATTTTCGCGCAGCAAGGTCCCATAAACAGTGATGTGATAATGACCAGACAACCTGTTTTAGTGATGTTGGTTGAGGGATAAATATTGGCCAGGACACCGAGGAGAACTCCTCTGCTCTTCTTTGAATAATGCCACAGGATCTTTTATGTTCAGTTGAGAGGGCAGATGGGGGGGCCTCTGTTCAATGTCTCATCCAAAAGATGGCACCTCCAACAGTGCAGCACTCTCTCAGTACTGCACTGGAATATTACCCTAGACAAGAGAGTTCTTGGAAATAGCAACAATTCAGCACTTTCATTTATAGTGACTCATTTATCAGAAACGCTTAAAAGTTATCACAAATCAGTACAGCAACTTCTAGAAAGAATGAGGACTGTTAATGCCCTATTGTAATTCCCTTGTTGGTTGTAATTTCTTCCATTATCTCAGTGATGGGCTTATTGCCGTTTCTGTCGTCAAAGCTGCCTCATCAGAAAAGCCATGAAGAATTGCATCCTCTAAGTGCTGGCTCAGCAAAGCCTACATTTAATTTTGCAAATGATGCAGCCAGGACAGTGATAACCCATTCAACGCTGAGCTATATAACCAGGGAAGGTTTTTTTTAATATAAGTCTGTAACAAAGTGAGATATATGCAGGCACTAGACGTGCCATTTTAGTATATTACGAGCAAAGCTTCCATGATGTTGCTCGTCTTAAGTCAGATGATTATCATGAAATGCACAATATATATATATTTTTTGCTAAGGTAGAGCTTGTCCTTTTATGGCATCAAAATATGATTGTTTAAGTGAAGAGAGTGTTAGGTCATTAAGTGTAATTGTTGTTTGGTCAGAGAACTTTACAAATTGAAATGTCCTTGGAAGTTTCAGGCACCCAACATTTAAGATTTTATTTCATCTATAACAAAGTCTGTATGTGTAGATGTACATTGTGATGTATATGTTTGACTTCCCTGTAAGAGTCAGTTCTTGTAATACCTTCCCATCACACCCAAGCAATATTAAACTTACCTTTGACTAAGAGCTCTCAGCTTCCATCTCCAAGGTAGAAGGCTGCACCTGCTTGAGGCCCACTGAAATCAAGCCTCTCCCTGCCCCCTTTTCCACCTTACTGTAACCCCAAGCTGCTGCAGCCCTGACTGATTCGACCCCAAAGTTAATTCTTCACCCCTTCTTATCAGCTCCCATCTACCTGCCCTGAGTGTCTGAACTTTCTCTGTTGCATCTTGCTGCGCCCTCCCCTTTGAAGAATCCTTTCCCCCCCATTTCCCACTGTCAACTTTTCCCAGAGAAAACCCTGCCAGAGAGAACTCCCCTACTCTTCAAATAGCACCATGGGATCTTCTACCCGAGAGAGCTTCAGTCGAATGTCTCATCTGAAAGTTGGCACCCCCGACAAGTGCAGCACTCCCTCAGTACTGCAACTGAAGTGTCGGCCAAGATTTTGTGTTCAAGTCTCTGGAGTGGGACTTGAACCCACAACCTTCTGATTCGGAGGCGAGAGTGCTACCCACTGAGCCATGGCTGACATTTAATTATGAAATATTTTCAGAGGGTAAACGATGACAGATTGTTTTCACTGGTTGGCGAATCAGTGTCAAGAGGGCATAGACTCAGGACTTTCACTGGAAGAATGAAGGAGGAAGGTAGAAGAAAGCTTTTTCGTTCAGAGGGTTATCGGAAGATGGAATTCTTCACCATAAGTGGCCATTGAGACTGAGTCTATAACATCATCTATGAAGGGAATTGAATAAGTATTTTAAAAGGAAAAATGTAAAAGGATACAGAGTAAAGGGCAGGGCAATGTGGTTGGAGTAGATAGCTCCCATTGAAGAGCAAGCATCAGCGCAGGGCCAATGGGCTCCTTCTGTGTCGTGGCATCTACAATTTTGCAGCATAAAACCTTATATCTTCTGATTCAGCATCATGCTCTACACCATCCCGAGTGAATGAAGCGATGTTAACAGCGCTGCAGTCCCATCCTTTGGATTACATTCCAGCTATTGTAAAGGGACTAATGTCCTTTGGGGAAGGTAACCTGTCTGGTCTGGCTGACTCCACGTGCGTAGTAATGCCCTCTGAGGTGACCTAGCAAGAGATGTAAAAACAATCACGAGGGATGGTCAGTGAATGTGGTCTTACCAGTGTCGCCCACGTTCACCAGGATGAATAAATTTGCAGTTTAGGAGGAACGAGAGAGGAAAATTCAGAAGACAAATGACCCTTAGCAACGTTGATAAAATAGAGACAGGAAGGGTTGTAATGATCGGGGGATTTAAAACGGAGTCAATAAATTTCCATTGCCTGCTGAGCAGTACCACTATGAGGTGTCGGCCATGCCCATCAGTCCAAACCTTTGAGTCTCCTTCACTTTTTTAACTGGCTAACCAAGTTTGAAGGTTAAACCCAAGCGACAACTGGTGCCCTTTTCAGTATTCTATTGCTACGTCTTTATGAGGTGTAATGCTTTTGAACAATTTCTGACTCTCTAAGCGTGAGAATTAGATTTAAGATTGTCACTTGATTTTAAAAACTGAAAAGTTTAACCTGTGGTGATAACTGGAGCAATATCCCTGGTGAATTCTGAGGGCAGAATAACAAGGCTTTCTAGCCATGATTGACGTACATCAGTCTCTGGGGAAGATCAGGTGCTGATGTCTTGGTTTGGATTAACTTTTTCTTTGTATTTGCACAGTCTGGTAGTGTCGGCCTGGTTGACAGTTTTGCACTGTACCCTTGTGGGTTTTGTAATGTAGAATTTCTTATTAAATCTGCACCTTCTCCAAATATCTCAATGGTTAAAAGCACAACCTAAGTGGTACAGGGCCAGGTAGACTAGGAATGTTCAAAATTCAATGCCTTGTTGGTGCTGAGTTAGCTGATCTTGAGTGTGTAACAGTGGGGTTCCAACAATTGGCTGCAGCGTTCTTGGGTCACGAGAGAGGAGAAAAATCAGTTGTAATTTCCACTCATTAGGCTGTGAGCCTTGTAAAATGTGTGCCTGTGGTCATCCTCCATGGTCAAATAGCTTATTGACACATTGTCTGGACTCATTGGGTGGAATACTGGGAGATTACTGAACCTGTGAAACTGTACTGTAGCATTAGTCATAGTGGATAATACAGGGAAGTCCTGTGGTAATCCCAGTACAATAACGGCAGTGATTTTGTTGTTGGCCTGGCCATTGTCCATCACATCTACTGTAAGGTGGAGCTGTAACTCTCAGAATATGAGCTGCAACTCGCCAAGGGTTAGGGTTTCTCCATATTGACCTGGGCGCATATCTGAAAACCTCTTCACTGGAGACAGATTATCGAAATCTAGGAATCTGTTTCTATGTATAGTTGTAAAAGGCCCATAAAAGAGGACTAACAAATATCTGAAGGACCTGCAATTCTGTTTGCTAGGCCAATTGAGGATATTTGTGTCATTCCTCTGCCCCTCGAGGTGATTTAATGATTGCTGTGGAGGGTTTGGTTGAACTGGAAGGTAACTGTAGATGCTTGGAAATTAGATTCGAGAAGGAACCTTTTTTTTTAAACTCCCTCATAGTCATGGATTTGTAGAATAGATTCTTCAATGAAGCGGCTCAATGCAGTGTTGATTAATAATTTAGTAAAACAAATTGTGGATGAGCATGCAATTCGGAACAGGTTTGAGAGTTAGAAAGATAGATACAGATGGAGACAGCTGAGTTCTTTTGGACTGTGATGGTTCCTAAGCCACTGGAAGAAGTCACAAATAAGGCCACTGACCTGGAGTATGTAAGACTAAAGGGCTTTTAACTTTGTGCTTGTTCTAAGATCCTGTTTCGGGAGAGCAATCTCTGATGCAATACCACTTTACACTGCATGCAACACTGTTGTTGTGCAGGGCTAAACAGTGCAATTCGGAGACATAAATTGCAAATGTTTGGGATGGGCTCCCCTAAAATGCCGTTGGCTCCAAAAAAACTGAATTCCTTTGCACTGGATTGTAGCCAACAGAGTCAATTAGGTGTCTGCCCTCAGCTGCATTCCAAGTGTGTAAAAGAGCCTTAAAATGTTGGGTTAGATATGTGACACATGTATGCTGACGACACCCAGCTCTACCTCACCATCACCTCTCTCGACCCCTCCACTGTCTCTTGCTTGTCTGACATCCAGTACTGGGTGAGCAAAAATTTCCTCCAACTAAATATTGGGAACACTGAAGTCATAATCTTTGGTCCCTGCCGCAAACTCTGTTCCTGAGCCACCAATTCCATCTCTCTCCCTGGCCACTGTCTGAGGCTGAACCAGACTGTTCGTAACCTTGGCGTGCTATTTGACCCTAAGATGCGCTTCCCACCACACATCCGCTCCATCACCAAGACCGCCTACTTCCGCCTCCATAACATCGTCCGTTTCCGCCCCTGCCTCAGCTCATCTGATGCTGAAACCCTCATCCATGCCTTTGTTACCTCTAGACTCGACAATTCCAATGCTCTCCTGGCTGGCCTCCCATCTTCACCCTCCATAAACTTGAGCTTATTCAAAACTCTGCTGCCCTTATCTTAACTTGCACCAAGTCCCGTTCTCCCATCACCCCTGTGCACTCTGACCTACATTGGCTCCTGGTCCGAGAGTGCCTTGATTTTAAAATTCTCATCCTCGTGTTCAAGTCCCTCCATGGCCTCGCTCTTCCCTATCTCTGTAACTCCTCCAGCCTTACAACCCTCCGTGATCTCTGCACTCCTCCAATTTTGCTTCTTGTGCATCCCCGATTTTAATCGCCCCACCATTGGCGGCCATGCCTACAGCTGCCTAGGCCCTAAGCTCTGGAATTTCCTCCCTGAACCTCTCAGCCTCTCTCTCCTCATTTACGAAGCTCCTTAAAAACCTACCTCTTTAACCAAGCTTTTGTCACGTCATTATACCTCCTTAAGTGGCTCGGTGTCAAATTTTGTCTCATAACTCTCCTGTGAATCGCCTTGGGACATTTTACTACGTTAAGAGCACTATATAAATGCAAGTTGTGGTTGTTGTTAAAGTATTGGGTTAGATATGCGTCCTGATGCTTGCTCGACTCAACTTTAGCAGAACCTTTCCTCAGGAGATTAACTGGTTTGGTCAGTGTCCGTGATGGCATGAGTTCTGTATGATCTGTTTGTAGAATGGGTTTGATGGGTTGACATGGTCTTTAGGTTAATGATTATATCCGTTTGTAAACCAGGACTGCTCCAAATGAAACTTGAGCTGATCAGTGTGCAGGCTGCAGTAAAACTGGGTCTTTGGATTTACTTCATCCTTGCACCTGGTGAAAATAATTTCCATTTATATAGAGGCCCTCTCATAATATACTGGCTCAAAGGCTTGCCAAAGGGGAGAGGCAAGTGCCAAGCAGGAAATGAAGAATTCTGGGGAATCGAAGTCACGGTTGAATAGAGAGATGTTTAAGAAGATTCTGAAGGGAGGGAGAGGGGTAGAAAGACAACATGATTTGGAATCTCCCAGAGTGCAATGGCTGTGGGGGCAGGGCTCTGATGGTGGGCTGGTGGAACGAGCAGTAATCCAGAGCCAGAGGGATGTGGGTGTAACCAGGATGCATCACTGGAGAGGATTTCACGAATAGGATGGAGGTAGGCCATGGAGGGCTTTGAAAATAAGGATGATTATATGTTCTCTCCAAACTCACCTCAACATCATTCCCATAAGACTTCTGACCACCCAACTTCCCTTCCTGGCCCCTATGCTAGCTGATATTGCAACTGGTTCTCTTTCCTCAGGCAATGTCCATCTCTCTTTCAAAACTGCTGACATCACCACCCCCCCCCCGACCTCATCAAAACACCCATCCACTCTGCCCTTTAGTAATTACCACCCCATCTCCAGCCTCCCTTCCTCTACTAAGTTCTTGTGTGTTGTCTCCCAGATCTGCCGCACCTCTTTCAAAAATCCCTGTTTCAATCCCCCCAATCAGATTTCCATCCCACCCACAGCACTAAAGTGGCTCTAACCAACGTCATAAACAATATTCTCTGTGATGGCAGTCGTGGTACACTGACCCTCCTCATTCTCATCCACCTCTCTGCAGCCTTCGACATGGTCATTTACACCATCCTCCTCCAACACCCCTCCTCTGTTGTCCAGCTCGGTGGAACTGCCCTTGCTTGGTTTCATTCTCACCTATCCAATCGTAGCCAGAGTATCTCCAGCAATGGCTTCACATCCCGTCCCTTCACCATCATCTTGCAAATCCCCCAATCGAACTATCCTAGGCGCCTTCCTCTTCCTTATCTACATGCTTCCTCTTGGAGACATCATCCACAGATTTGGGGTCAGCTTCTTCCACGTGTACATTAATAATAGCCGACTCTATCTTCCCATTACCTCCTTTGACACTTCCACTACCCTTCCCAACAGATTGCTTGTCCAAGATTCGGTCCGTTTTAGAAACCAGCAAAGGAAGACCGAAAAATTGATGATAAGGGAGAAAATAGAATATGAAAGTAAACTAGCAAGAAACATAAAAACGGATTGTAAGAGCTGCTACAAATATGTAAAAAGGAAAAGAGTAGCAAAAGTAAATGCTGGCCCCCTAGAGGCTGAGACAGGAGAAATTATAATGGGGAATCAGGAAATGGCAGATGCGTTAAACAAATATTTTGTATCTGTCTTCACAGTAGAAGACACAAAAAGCATACCAGAAATAGTGGGGAACCAAGGGGCTAATGAGGGTGAGGAACTTAAAGTAATTATTATCAGTAGAGAAAAAGTACTTGAGAAACTAATAGGACTAAAAGCCGATAAATCCCCTGGACCTGATGGCCTATATCCGAGGGTTCTAAAAGAGGTGGCTGCAGAGATAGTGGATGCATTGGTTGTGATCTTCCAAAATTCCCAAAGATTCTAGAACGGTTCCAGTGGATTGGAAGGTAGCAAATGTAACCCTGCTATTCAAGAAAGGAGGGAGAGAGAAAACAGGGAACTTACAGGCCAGTTAACCTGACATCAGTCATCGGGAAGATGCTGGAATTCATTATTAAGGAAGTGATAACAGAGCACTTAGAACATCATAATATGATTAGGCAGAGTCAACATGGTTTTATGAAGGGGAAATTGTGTTTGACAAATTTATTAGAGTTTTTTGCAGATGTAACTAGCAGACTAGATAAAGGGGAACCAGTCCAGTAGATGTGGTATATTTGGTTTTTAAAAGGCATTCGATAAGGTGTCACATAAAAGGTTGTTACGCAAGATAAGGGCTCATGGGGTTGGGGGTAACATATTAGCATGGATAGAGGATTGGTTAACGGACAGAAAACAGAGAATAGGGATAAACGTGTCATTTTCAGGTTGGCAGGCTGTAACTAGTGGGGTACCGCAAGGATCAGTGCTTGGGCCTCAGCTATTTACAATTTATATTAATGACTTGGATGAAGGGACCGAGTGTAATGTATCCAAGTTTGCTGACAATACAAAGCTAGGTGGGAAAGTAAGCTGTGAGAAGGACACAAAGAGTCTGCAAAGGGATATGGACAGGTTAAGTGAGTGGGCAAGAAGGTGGCAGATGGAATATCATTTGGGGAAATGTGTGGTTATTCATTTTGGTAGGAGGAATAGAAAAACAGAATATTTTTAAAATGGTGACAAACTATTAAATGTTGGTGTTCAAAGAGACTTGGGTGTATGCAGGTACAGCAAGCAATTAGGAAGGCAAATGGCATGTTGGTCTTTATTGCAAGGGGTTGGAGTACAAGAGTAAGGAAGTCTTACTACAATTGCACAGGCTTTGGTGAGACCTCACCTGGAGGACTGTGTACAGTTTTGGTCTCCTTATCTAAGGAAGGATATACTTGCCTGAGAGATGGTGCAATGAAGGTTCATTAGATTGATTCCTAGAATGAGAGGGTTGTCCTCTGAGGAGAGATTGAGTAGAATGGGCCTTTACTCTCGCATTTAGAAGAATGAGAGATGACCTCGTTGCAACATATAATATTCTGAGGGGGCTTGACAGGGTAGAGGCTAAGAGATTGTTTCCCTTGGCTGGAGCGCCTAGAACTAGGTGGCATAGTCGCAGGATATGGGGTCGGCCATTTAAGACTGAGATGAGGAGGAATTTCTTCACTCAGAGGGCTGTGAATCTTTGGAATTCTCTACCCCAAAGGGCTGTGGATGCTAAGTCGTTGAGTATATTCAAGGCTGTGAGCGATAAATTTTTGGACTCTAGGGGAATCAAGAGGTATGGGAATCTGGCAGGAAAGTGGAGTTGAGGTTGAAGATCAGCTGTGATCTGATTGAATGGTGAAGCAGGATCGAGGGGCTCCTATTTCTTATGTTCTTATGGTCTTGCATGAGCCATAATTTCCTCCAATTAAACATTGGGAAGACCAAAGCCATCATAAGCCCCTGCCACAAGCTCTGTACCATCGCCACCAACTTCATCCCCATCACTGGCCATTGTCTCAGGCTGAACCAGACTGTTCGCAGCCTCAGTATCCTATTCAACCCTGTGATGAATTTCAGACCCCATATCCTCTCTATCACAAAGGCCACTGACACCCATCTCTGAAACATTGCCTGCCTCTGCCTCTGCCTCTGCCTCTGCCCCTGCCTCAGTCCATCTGCCACTGAAACTTTCATCCATGCCTTAGACTTACTTACACCATGTTCTCCTGGCTGGTCTCCCCGTCTGTAGACTTCAGCACATCCAAAGCACCAGGTCCTGCTTGCCCATCACCTGAATTTGCACCTAGTACCCCAACCCCTCAAATTTAAAATTCTCATTATGTTTAAATCCCTCTGTGGCTTTGCCCCTCCCTGTCTCTGTAACCCTAATGCAGAGCTACAACCCTTTCCTTCCACCCACCCCCCCAAAACTCTCCATTCCTCTTACAGGGGCCTCTTATGCATCTGCCCCTCCCTTAGACCTACCATTGGCGGTCGTGCCTTCAGTTGGATAGGCCCCACGCTCTAGAATTCCCTCCCTAAACCCCTCTGCTTTCCAACAGCCCTCTCCTCCTTTAAGACTCTCATAAAAGCCACCAAGCTTTTAGTCTCCCTTTCTACATTTAAGGTGCTATATGAGTGCAAGTTGCTGATGATGAGGACCTTGAGTCAATTTACTGGGGCACAGAGAGCCAGTGGAGTTAGGCAAGGATAGGGGTGATGGGTATATGACACTTTGTGCAGGAGAGGAACTTAGTGTAGAGTTCAGCATTAGCTGAAATTTATTAAAGGTGGAGGACAGCGAACAAAGAGAAAGATTTGGCATTTACATGGTCCCTTAGGACATCCTCAGGACGCATCACAACCAATAGATTACTTTTGAGGTGCAGCCACTGTTGTTACCTGGGCAAACGCAGCAGCCAGTTGCACACAGCAAGAACCCACAAACAGCAAATGAGATAACCCACTCCATTATCCCGATGCCAGAATTATAGACCCACGTTTCCGTGGGTCTCAGATTCTGCCATCAGGACGAAAGCTGGGTTTAGTCGTGTCCGCACAGGGAAACCGATGGCACTCTCCCCGTGACCTGAGCTGAACGCCCACCAATGTGGAAGTATCTACAGAAAGCTGTGAATTGTGACCAGCTCATGTGACGAGGTCTGAAATTTATCACTGGGTGCGGGAGACAAGAGGTCTCAATTTGCCAACACTGGCATCCGTTGCAGGAGCACAGGTGACGGCATGCACCGACGGCAGCACCTGCAAAGGTGTGGTTGACAGCAATGGATAACCACGAAAATGTGGGTAATTGACTCTGCCATCAGGTTAAATCAGAATAAAGTTTCAGTAAGGCAAACCCAGGTATTCAGTCCCGTCGATTCACTCTGAGTCTCCATATTATATAGCAGAACCCAACAGCGCTAACAGATAATGGCACAGAAGCTGAAGGCAAAAGGAAAGAAGCAGCGCATGGAGCATACTGTCCCGTAACAATGCTTGAAGATGAACAAGCCAGAACAGTGTCAGCTGTGGCTCAGTGGGTAGCACACTCGCCTCTGAGTCAAGAAGTTGTGGGTTCATGTCCCACTCCAGAGATTTGAGCACATAAGCTAGGCTGACACTTCAGTGCAGCACTGAGGGAATGCTGCACTGTCGGGGGTGCCATCTTTCAAATGAGACATTTAACCAAAGCCCCCTCAGGTGGACATAAAAGATCCCCGGAGTCCTGGCCAATATTTCTCCCTCAACCAATGATCACTAAAACAGATTAACTGGTCATTATTTCATTGCTGTTTGTGGGATCTTGCTGTGTGAAAATTGGCTGCCGCGTTTCCTACGTTACAACAGTGACTACACGTCAAAAAGTACTTCATTGGCTGTGAAGTGCTTTGGGACGTCCTACGGTCATGAAAAGTGCTACATAAGTCTTTTTTCTTTCTTTTAGTGTTGTGGGAAAACTGGCGGTGTGCAAGTGCAATTAATGATTTCATCAGACTGTGCACCTGTTTGCAAAAACTCTCGGTACTGCTTTGCTGCAGTTTATTCAAAGCATTAGTGTTACGAGCAGCTAATTAAGCTGCCTGCTTCTGTTCCATATCTGTGATTCCTGAACAACGTTTAATTAGGCTTTATCACTAGGCATTTCATTTTCGAGAATGTCATCGAGAGAGAGAAAAAAAGTTGTTTTTCTTTGACTGCTGGGAGTTGGATTGAGTGGCCGAGAGCTCAGGCTGACAATTCCTGATGTAGGTTCACTTGTTAAAATATCAGAGACTTTTTGTGATTTTTGAAGTGTTCAACAGAGATGCACAAAGATTGCACTCAGCGGAGGAGGCCATTGGTGTTTGTAATTAAATTGGAACATCTTCAGAGTCTGAGTGGAGTCAACTTGGTAGAAGCTCTGATGAGTTGTACTGTGTAACTTAGGAGCTGAAATTCTGATCACATGCCTGTGCTGCAAATATATGCTGTGAGGGGGAGGGAAACTGGGAGCTTTGGCATGTGCCTGGTTTGCGTGATAGGGCTGTGACAGGGGCACAGGAGGCTTGCGTTGCTCCGTTGATTAGTGCATTCATCTGGGGACGTGCCCTTGCTTCCCAGGAAATGTGATGGGTTGCCCCAGTGGAACAAGACCAGTGCCGTGTGCCTTTAAAAGAATCCAGTCACTGGAGAGTTTTCCTCCTGATTCCCATTGACTTCGGTTTTATTAGGGTTCCTTAGTGCCACACTCGGTCGAATGCTGTCTTGATGTCAAGGGCCATCACTCTCTCCTCGCCTCTGGAATCCAGCTCTTGTGTCCATATTTGGACCAAGGCTAAAACGAGGTCCGGAGCCGAGTGGTCCTAGCGGAACCCAAACTGAACATCAGTGAGCAGGTTGTTGATTTAAGTGCTGCTTGATAGCACTGTTGACGACTCCTTCCGTCACTTTGCTGATGATTGAGAGTTGGCTGATAGGGCGATAATTGGTCAGGCTGGATTTGCCCTGTTTTTTGTGGACAAGACACCTGGGAAATTTTCCAGTGTCGGATAGGAGCCAGTGTTGCAGCTACACTGGAACAGCTTGGCTAGAGGCGCGGCTAGTTCTGGAGCACAGATTTTCAGCATTAATAGTGTTTTTAATATTTATGAGTGTGTGTGTGTGTGTGTGTGTGTGTGTGTGTGTGTGTGTGTGTGTGTATAATCTTATGTATATGTTAAAAGCAATATACTGCGGATGCTGGAAATCTGACCTAAAAACAGAAAATGCCGGAGGAGCTCAGCAAGTCAGGCAGCATCTGTGGAGAAAGAAACAGAGTTAACATTTCAGGTCGAAGACGTTTGGTCAATTGGAAGATGTTAAAAGAGTTAAAGTTTTTGAGCAAGTACAGAGCCGGGGGAAGGAGGGGGAGGGAGTGGAGGGGAGGAAAGAACAAAAGGGAAGGTCTGTGATAGGGTGGAGGGCACGAGTGATTAAATGACATAAGGGATGATACCAAGTCCAACGACAAGCTGCTGTCAGATTGGAGGCTGTGCACTTAACCCCACCTGCACAGTTGACTGGCAGACCTAGAGGCAAATGAATGTCCACGCACTGCATGTCATGCAGCTTGTTTCTTGCAGTGCTGCAAGTTAAATGAGACTGCTGCTACCACCTCCAGAGGCACTGCGACCCACTTAAGGACATGGTTTTCTTTGGCACCTCCAGAGGCAGCAGTACCCTGACAACAAAGTAAACATTGTATCCACAGATGAAGGTTCCCCTTTTCGACCTAACCGTACAGGCTGTGCTGCTGTTTTCTGATCATTGTTCTCTATGGATTTTGCCCAGTCATTAAAGAAGGTCCAGCGGCCAGGACAAGTCACGTCACGACTTTAAAACAACGGTGCACACAGCCTTGCACGTGCTCAGCTGTTTGCCTCTTGCTCCAATGTTGTGAAATCTGGCTTGCGACAAACAGGCTGGGCCCCCCGGGCGACGGCGCCCTGGGCCTGAATCACAGTCGCTTCTTCAAGTGGTCCTGTAATGTAATATCCCATTCCTTAGTTTTCATTATTTTCTCTGCTTTTCCTGCTGGCTGTTGGCCCCTGGTAGATTGCTGTACTGAATCACCCAATCATCCCTCGCCGTTCGGTGCATTTGCTCAGCTGTGTATTTGGGACAAAGTGACCAGTGTGAATCTTGTCCCCCTCACCATTCATATAGGTGAAGGGCAGATAACTTGACCACCAAACGCAGCAAATACTACAACTGCACATTCAGGGGAGTAAATCGTTCAGTAAAGCAGTCAATCATGGAAATTACCACTGGCAAGGAAAAGAGCAATTGTTGATTTTAATTGTTTTCTCACAGAAAGCCCTTATTCTGTTAAATCCTTGACATTGCTTTGACTTTCCCTTGTAATTGAGTGTCACCGAGTGCTTCCTGGAGGAGGTAATTTGCACTCGCTCACTGACTTTCCTGAGAATCTTTTTGAGTTAGTTACTGTGTTTAAGAAAATATATATATTTCACCCAAGTACATCGCTACGCAGTCAGCATGAAACTGCTGGTATATTATATCTTGCTGTGGAAAACAGCCTGTGCTCCTGAGCACAATCAGGAGATTCCTGTAAAATGTAGTTTCTAGATAAATCGGCACTGCCCCTTCGGCATTCTGATGCCAGAAGGGTGGGATGAAGGTGCTTGTTTGATGGCAGAAATCAGTGTGGCAAAGATCACCTTTTAAAGGTCCTGCTTTGCATTGCATGAGGGGCAGTTTTACCAGCGCAGCTGCTGCTGACGTCTAGTTTTGTACTCCCCCACAAGTGGAAACATCTCATCTATGACTACGTCTACCCTACCGAACTCCTTCATAATTTTAAAGACCTCTACCTGGTCACCCCTCAGCCTTCTCTTTTCTAATTGTAAACAATTTTACAACACCAAGTTATAGTCCAACAAATTTATTTTAAATTCCACAAGCTTTCGGAGGCTTCCTCCTTCCTCAGGTGAATGGTATGGAAATGACATTTTCGAATCCTTCGCATTTGAAAATTACAGAACAATGCTTGGTGATTACTGCCTGTTGCCAAGGCAATCACAGTGAGCAGACAGAAAGTGTCACCTAAAAGGCCACCGAATATACAAACCCCCAAAAAAAAGAGAGAGAGAGAGAGAGAGAGAGAAGGAGACAGAGAATGACCCGTTATATTAAAAACAGATAACATTTGTTCGCTGGTGGGGTTACGTGTAGTGTGACATGAACCCAAGATCCCGGTTGAGGCCGTCCTCATGGGTGCGGAACTTGGCTATCAATTTCTGCTCAACGATTTTGCGTTGTCGTGTGTCTCGAAGGCCGCCTTGGAGTATGCTTACCCGAAGGTCGGTGGCTGAATGTCCATGACTGCTGAAGTGTTCCCCGACAGCCCCAGAGCTGTTCAACAACTGAGGGAATCGTAGCTGAGCCTGATCTTCGTCTCACCAATCCCCGCCCCCCTCCGTCCTCACCTTCCCTCCCACCCTGTCCTTCTCGCCCCCTCTCCCTCCCCCGGGCCCCTCTCGCCCCCTCTCCCTCCCCCCCCCCGGGCCCCTCTCGCTCTCCCCCCGGGCCCCTCCCTCCCCCGGGCCCCTCTCGCCCCCTCCCCCCCTCCCCCGGGCCCCTCTCGCCCCCTCCCCCCCTCCCCCAGGCCCCTCTCGCCCCCCCCCTCCCCCAGGCCCCTCTCGCGCCCCCCCCACCCCCGGGCCCCTCTCGCGCCCCCCCCTCCCCCGGGCCCCTCTCGCGCCCCCCCCTCCCCCGGGCCCCTCTCGCGCCCCCCCCTCCCCCGGGCCCCTCTCGCGCCCCCCCCTCCCCCGGGCCCCTCTCGCGCCCCCCCCTCCCCCGGGCCCCTCTCGCGCCCCCCCCTCCCCCGGGCCCCTCTCGCGCCCCCCCCTCCCCCGGGCCCCTCTCGCGCCCCCCCCCCTCCCGCGCCCCCCCCCCCCTCCCGCCCCCCCCCCCCCCGGGCCCTTCTCGCCCCCTCTTTCCTCCCCCCCCCCCCCCCCTTCCCCCGGGCCCTTCTCGCCCCCTCTTTCCCCCCCCCCCTCCCCCGGGCCCTTCTCGCCCCCTCTTTCCTCCCCCCCCCTCCCCCGGGCCCTTCTCGCCCCCTCTGCCCCCAAAACTTGGCAGAAAGTTCAAGTACCCTGATATCTCTTAATTGGGCTTCCATGGTGCCTGTCCCTTTTAAGGTTGGTGCTTTTCTTAAGACCCCTGAAGTGCCTTTGGGTCATGGCTGCAGTCTATAGTCTGCTCGCAGTGTGCACCTGGCGGATGCATGCTGTGTTCAAACGAGGCACCAGGGGAAGCTCAGGTGCTCAACGCTTGGTTCCCATGGCGTGCACCTCCTGTGCGCTTCGCACCAATTGTTTCCGGACAGCACCGGGAGAGAAGGATCGTCCTTGGAATGCCATCTCCCTCCAGCGGTAAGCTTTGTATTTCACCACCTCCGGAAACACCAGCGAAACCCAAAATTGTAGCTGGATCTTGGACTCTCTGGAGTTGGCAACTCTGGAGGTTTTGTTACTTTACAGGTACAGCCAGTAAAGGTGGGGCTGCCTGCAGTAACAGTGCCATAATATTAATGCAGCATAATAGAGCATTCCACGGAGTGAAATAGGTTAACTCTTAAACCTTCATAGGCTCATACAGATCAAGTTATAAAAGTGGCACCAAGAAATAAAGCCACATTGATTACAGGGCTGTTGCAGAGTCATGCATCTGTATAATGCCTCTCTGGGACTGCTTTGAGTTTGATAAATGGGGTGAGGGAGAGTTGAGACAGATAAACGTTTGAGAACTATCATGAAGACAACTCATTCTTGTATCGTATTAATGTGTTTCAATGAATATGACTCCAATCCAGTCCTTGAGTTTTAATTTAGATTGTGCAATGCAACTTCCTTGAATCACAAGTTAAGTGGATTGTTTTTGGGGACAAGGCTGGCACTTGGTGCCGTTTACAGGGGAAGGCAAGTGCGAGTTTCATTTAAATAAGGTGCAAATAGGTTTCATCTCACTAACCTTTATGTTGGAAGTGGCAATGGATTATTTTTGATGTCTTAATTTAGTTCTTCAGTCAGGGGTGAAATGAGTGTTAATGCACGATTTATCTTGTAGAGACACCACTAGGAGCAGGTTTTTTTCTCCGCTCCGCCTGTGCCATTGGAGATGCAGTACTGGTAGCAACAAATAGGATGTGCAGTTGGTTTTCAGGTTGCCGCCGTGAAATCCAATGTCAATTCGGGCAAACGCCAGAGCACCAGACCCACTGGGCACACACTGCAGACCCCAGCAATGTTCCCTCTAATTTTTTTCAGCCATGTGCGGAATGAATTTGGGTTTGTGCACCGATATAAAGGGTGTGTGCATTACCGTGGAGAAAAATCACAATTTTGAATTGATGATCTTTTTAGAAAACATTATTCAGGGTATATAACAGAACAAATGTACAAAATAATGGATAATTGTAACAAGGCGAGCTGACAAGGATTTTTAATTAAACAAAACTGGTTATAGAAATCTCAGAAGTAAACGCTGTCACCAGAGGAATGGGGACATCCTGATTGAGACCCAGAGTCTGTAGATGACGGGCCAGATGATGGAGAAGAGGGTGACTGTCTCTGGTTCGGATATTTTTCTCTTCTGTCTCTCCCTGTCTTCCAATGTTTATATATTTTGTCCAAGTTTACTTCTCTACCACTTGACAGATGAGATTTGATCCGCATAAGAATATCAAGGTGATTTTCTTTCAAACCATTTCATGATTTTGTTTTTATATTATTCATAAAGCCGAAGCCATGCTCACAATCAGCACCTGAAGCTTGAAACCTTGCCCATATATCCACTAGTTGTGAAACCACATTGCACCGTTCTGAATTTTGTAGAGTGAAAGTCACCGTGTCCTGAAATGTTTTCAATGACGTTGTTTCAATCTTCTCTGCAATTAAGTACTTGTAGTCATTGTATTGGCTCACAATGAGCTCCTTCTCATCCATGATGTTTTGCCCAGGAGACCTTACTTGACCAAGGATCAGGATGTGTTTGTATTTGTCAACCAGCTTTTCAATATTCTCAGTTCCAAATTCATAGCTGATTTGTTGTGGTGCAAGTGAAGCAAAATCGAAAGCCGACCGTTCATTGAGTTCATTTTCTGGGAACCTTTTTTCCAGATGATCACATAGTGGGGATACGAATGTCAGAATGGGATCTCCCTTGAATGGTTCATTTCTTGTGCATGGTGCAATTAGATTTTTCACTGTGTTGCACCAGAAGACTGTCTCGCCGAGATACTGTCCTCTGATCCTGTGGATCTTGGCCCTCGTTAACTGTACAGCCTCAATTGTTGTTAAACAGCTCTTCTGAAAGCATTTGCACAATTCTGCCAGCTTACACAGAACATCATTCAATGCCGCTATGGTGATACGGTAAGTAGAGTCTGAGAGCTTCTTCAGGCAATACTTGGCAACAGGGCCATTGTTGTCTGTTTTTTCATGCTCAAAGTATTGAAGAAGAGCATTGTAATTGTGCATCAGAGCACTAACAGCAAAATGTCTCAAAAGCCACCTCACTTCATTTAGAGGTCGAAAGGACACAGCTTCACATTCTGTGACATTTGCAATTTCCTCAAATTGTCCTTTTCGAACTGAAGATCTGCAGAAGACTGTATAAATGGTTCTCAGCAATGTCTTATTTCCTTTATCATTGGTACTTTGTTCCAGACATCAACAATTCCCAAATCTTCTCGATGGGTCACAGTGTTTCTCTACTAAATGTGGAATGTGCTGCTTAAAGCCGTGTGGCAACGCCACTGCTTTTTCCCAGCGTGACGGAAGCCCCATCTGAAGTGAACATCGCCATTTTCATCATGTCCAGCTGATTGAGTGTAAAAGTCTTTGATAGTCGTTGTAATAGCCGATGCATTCCGAGAAATTAACTTAACAATTCCACCGAACACTGTCTTGTGCACTGCAGAAGCCGCTTCCCTGAAATTGAAATATATGATAAGCATCTTGCTGACTGAAATAACCGTGCTCTCATCAATAATTAGTGCATGAAATAAAGATTGGCAAATGTCCAACATAATTTCTGCATGGACGACACTGTTGATTGATCCCAAAAAAATCAAAGGCATAGTTTTTGCTATGCCAGCTCGCTGGTACCTGGAGATATTTAGCCATGTGGTCGCGTGTATGAAGCACAGAGCGCATGGAGTTGTTCATTTATACTCCAAGCAGTACCTTGTCTATGACCATCTTTATTTCATCTGGCTTCGATCGCTGTCACACAGTCAGGTCCGTTCTATTCTCTCTGTCAGCAGCAGTTTCTGTTCACATTTTCTGCAACCCGAATCCCAGTGGGGAAGAATTTCTGCTTTTAAGAACAACCTCAGCAGATTTGCTTGATAAATGCTTCTTCATACAGTTTAACTTCCATCCGTCTTCCCATTTCTTGCCAGTGGAGAAATCACCTGATATTTTTGCTCCAGCACACATTTTGCAGATCAAGCCCACATCTGCACTTTATTGGAATATCTCCCTCAGTTGTACACTGATCTTGCTTCTTGATTCATGAGATTCTGCCTCTACAATTTCATTTAGCTGCTGTTCTTTGAATGAGAGACAGGATTTCTTCTTAGTGCTGGCTCCATTGTTGGCTGATGCTATTGCCTTCCACTTAAACATGGGTATGATGGTGTGGCGTTACAGTGACTCACTACTCCCTCCCAAGCTTTTTATTGAATCCTCTCTCTCCTCTCCACTCTCGGGCCTTCTGCTGACCGTGCATTGTATCCTCTCACTCCTCCTGCTCGTCTCCGCTCTCTGGCCTTCTGCTGACTGTGCTTTTTATCTTGGCCGTGCGCGGACTGAGTGCTGAAGTGTGCACCACTCGACGGACTGCTGCGCTGTCACGCACGCGCGCAGCTTACGGGGAACAGTGGATCCTGGGCACACCGCAGACTCCCCCCCCCCCCCCCCCCCCCCACCACCCCTTGCCCGGGCGCACCGCAGACCCCAAACTGTTTCTAACTGAAAGGATTCTGTAATACAAATATGAACATGCAGTATCAAATTCTGGTTAGATTTACCATCCATCCGTTGGGGTCACAGAACTGAATCTATTAAATCTTTAATGTTTTTGGGTTCTTTTACCCAATTTACTCGACATTTTGAACTTCCATGTTTTGGACTGCTCTCGTTAGTGAACCCTTGTTGCCTATGTCCTCGAGAGTGTTTTTGCTTGCCTTGATATCTGGGTTAATTATCGTCGTACACCGAGGATAACTATCAGAGAGTCTTTCAAATTACTCCAGTTACTGATTCTATGTTGTGCCTCTGCCAGTTGTTCTTTCTCCTTGAAAGTAGAATAACATTACCGTACATCTGGTTTTAGGCTTTAACTTCCAAACAAGTTATCAAATAGTGAAAGAAGCAAATAATAGAAACATAACGGATTTACATTAGTAGTTACACTGTTTTGCTTCTCGTAAAGTGGAAAATAGTAACTGTTTCAGAATTCTAGTACTAAAGTTATGACTATCGTAACTTTTTTTTTGTAAGTTTTTTTTGTAAATTCTTTCCCCATCAATTATGCTATTTCTCTGGCTTATCTTACTCTTCAGAAGTTCTAGTCAAACAGCCTGCCTTTGAAGACTCCAGATTAAACTCAGTGATTGGAACAGGTCAGGCTGATAAGTATCCCCAAAAACAGTAACGGGGGCTTTGTGAATTTAAAGAACTCTCATCGTTAAACTCCACAAACTGCCAGTCAGACACACATTTAAACAAATCACGTTAAGTCTTTAGATTTGAATTGAGTGGCTTGGCTCTACCCTCAAGCAAACTGCTCAGTGACCGAGTGAAGCAATGTTGTAACAATGTATTGAGTGAAGCTGGGATGTGATTTCTCTGAGTTAAACTGGTTTTTAACCCCCTATGCACTGTGATGGAATTAAAGAAGCCAATGCCAGGCTAAATCTTAGTCAAAAATGTGTTCTGCCTGTATTTGATGGGCATCCGTGTCCGTCACACTTTTTAAAAATAATATGGATTTTAAAAAAAGAAAGCTAGCCTAACCTCTAATAGAACAGAGGATCTGCTAAGAACAATTAGACTCTAACTAACCTTAGCAACTCACAGCAAATGCATTTTGTAGCCTTAAAGAAACACACTAAGTTGCACACAGCTGCAACTTTAGTCACAATGTATTGTGTGTTGCATGGTATAATGTCCTTATAAACCACCATACCCTCCGCCTACTGTGGGAGATGCATTTGTTTTAACAAAAAATGAATAAGACAGAGGTTAAAAACAAGAAATCACTAGAAATGCACAGCAACAATAGTGACTTGCATTTATATAGCGGCTTTAACATAAAGAGCATCATAAGGTGCCTCACAAATAGCTGTAGGGAAAACAAATGCCAAACCAGAAATCGAGAAATTAAGAGGGGTAACTGAAGGCTTGGCCAAAGAGATGGGTTTCGGGAAGTTTTTTTTAAAAAGGTTTTGGGAGGTACTTCCAGATAGCGGGGCCGAGACAGCTGAGGGCTCTGCCGCTGATGGGTTAAAGGAACGAGAGTATGCATGGAATCGGATCAATGGAGCGTTCAAGAGGGGATATAAGGCTGGAGGAATTTATAGACAAGGACAAGGATTTTGAATTTAAAGCATTGGAGGATGGAATGTCTGGTGAGTGGGACTTAGTATGGGACAGGATATATGCAGAGTTTGGGGCAAATTGGAGTTTGTGTTGGATGAGAGGCTAGCAACAGAGCAAAAAAATCTGAAGGTGAAGACAATGGCTTTGACCTTCCTAACATTGAGTTGAAGAAACATGTAACTTATCCAGATCTTGATATTGGACAAGCAGTCTGACTACACAGGCAGTCAATGGGCTGATAGCAGTGTGACATTCACGAGTGCATGTGAAAGCTGACCCCTGTGTCTACGGAAAATACAAACACATGAAAATGATAGTCAGAAAAAGACCAGCTGGCCCATCGAGCCATCGGGATGAGCATTCCAATCTATTTTGAAATGCTTAATTCTCTCCATGATCACATCTGCATCTACTTTGACACTTGCAATCACAGTGTCAACTGGACATTGCATTAATGGTAGCTGAGCATAGTCTACTGGAATGAAGACTGATGCAGACTAGCCACTTAGAACCTCTGCCATGTCCTGGGAGTTCACTTCAATCTGCCCTGAGGAATCCTTTAACGTCCCAATGCAGTCCTTTATCGTCCTCTGTCTCCTAACATAGCTAAACTTTCTCTCAGGCCTCGGACATTGGGAAGCACAGTTATCCACTACCACCTTCTCCACTGACCTTATGGCTGCTCTGATAGCCTTTAGTTGAGCTTGATACCGATCCCTGTGCTCCAGAGAGTTATTTTCTTTTCGTTTCAAAGTATTTTTGCTTAAGTCTGATGTATCCTTGCGTACGACCAGTTGGTCACTTTGGCTTTGCTGCACCATGTGTTCGTCTTTTGACTTTAAGGACAAACATGATTTCCTTTCACGTTGGAATGATTTTAAATGTATTCCATGTTTCTTCTGTGTTGGTAATTCCTGCGCCAAGTAATGTTGTCCAAATGACCCGATTCAAGTCTTCTGCCCTCTTGAAACCTAGAGCTAGCATTAAATTCTCAGCAGCTTTGGTTTGACTGATCAACTTGAATCTAATAATATTGTAGTTCCAGGTGTTCCACCACATGGGGACCTGACACTGCATGAGGATCACTACTAAAAACTAAATCAAGTACGTGCCCGATTAGCCTTAGTTTCCTCACTAACAGATTGTGTTAAGAAACAGTCATTTATATCGTCTGTAAATCTTTCCGCTCTCCTGCTCTCAATACTAGATGGCTCACCGTTGCCTGTGAAATTAAAATCCCCCATTATACAGAGACTACCGCAGTACCACTGGGGACCTGGGGCAGAGAGTGTTGCATGGCGCATTGGCCCCTAACATCTATCTAGGCCACTTTATGGACACCCAGGCCACTTGCCCATTTTTCAGCCTGGATGCAACTGTATTTCACACTTGTACATAGTGTCAGAGGATGCAGTCCTTTTTTCATTATCTGAAAGGGCCCCTCTACAATTTTTGGCTTCATTTCACCCCCACCCTCTTCATCTTCAGTCACCTGGTGCATAAGGGGAGGAGGGAGAGCGCTCGTGCCAGAGGACCTCCTAATGGGTCTACTCTTGGGCTTGGATAAAACCACCATCCACAGCTCCAGGGTGCGTAGGATCTGCGGGGAGGGGCGTTCTGACTGCTTGCCACTCTTTCAGGGTCTTGTGCTCACCCAGGTGACTTTCGAGAGAGACCAAGCGATGTCCACCTGTTCGCTTGAATCCTTCTGCAACCAGCGGGCACCGCTGGACACCCTTTGTTTTATCAACCATGGATCATGTCTTAACCTGCATCTTTTATGGACCATTCTAATTAGTAATAACATTACTATCCACCATCTTCACTGTTCATAAATACATTGAGATCACCAGCAAAGACCCTTTATCAATAACCGTCCCTTGTCTCTAGTAACAAGTTCTTCTAACAAAGGGATATGATATCCCCATTTATATTACAGTCCTACCTTCGGAGGCAGGACTGGAATGCTCACGAGATGTCGTACATGTCTCTGGCAGCAAGGAACACCTCCGAAGGTGCTTTTGTTTCCAGCCCCTGAGGCGAGGGGGTATTATAAGTTACCGCTGGAAGCAAGTGGGAATGGCTGCAATTGGCACCTGCCGTGGGGACTATCACTTGTTTGCAGCTGTGGATGGGTGGAATTCTCATAGTGCTGGATTGTGGGGCGTTTTGTGGCACTGGTTGTTCTGGTCACGATTATTGGAATTCCTGCATGGGAGCCGCTAATTCTAGTGTTGCCCAATCTCCAAATTGGTGCCGCCGCGGGAATGGGGCAAATTCGGAACCTGAGAAACTGCCTCATATCTGTCGGAGGTGCCTTCTTTCGGATGAGACGTTAAACCGAGGCCCCATCTACCCTCTCAGGTGGATGGAAAAAAAACCGCAGCGCTATTTTGAAGAAGTTGTTCTCCCCGGTGTCCTGGCCAATTCAGCCAACATCATCAAAACAGACTACATGGCCATTATCACATTGCTGTTCGTGGGAGTGTGCTGTGCGCAAGTTGGCTGCCGCGTTCACAACAGTGACTACACTTCAAAAGTACCTTCATTGGTTGTGAAGCTCTTTGCGACGTTCCTGAGGTCGTGAAAGGCGCTATATAAATACAAGTCTTTCGTTCCTTGCATATCGCAGAAAAGACGGTTCTGCGATACAAATGGAGTATAAAACTAGCAAAGCCCTGATGTCTGCCCACTCCCTGTACTCTCCATCACCAGCAGATGGTGCTGGTCATTTCCAAGTGCATTTGTATTTAATCCGCAGCTAATCATTGTCGATGGAGCAGGAATGTCACAATCCGATAATAATCAGTGTAGTGAGAGTGTTGGGCCGTCAGGGTTATATTGCACGCAGACTAATTGATGTGCAGGGATAAATTACATACAGAATAACAGATGGTGTCGGATGAGTTACAGTAATGGATAGCTGGGGTTTCATTACATGGATAATAACGACTAAAATAAACTATTCGACAACATCAGGAGCACGTGTGGTGGAATTTAACTGCCTGAAACTGAAGTATGGTTTGGAGGACACCCAATATTTAAAGTACCCGCAGCTGGGGTCAGCTGTCCCTCAGCGCCTTTGGCAGATGGCTGGAACACACTGCAAAACACAGGCTAAAGCATCCTTGGGAATCATGAGTTTTACAGATCTGGGACAAGGACTTGGGATCAGATATTGCAGGCTGCAGACGGTATATCTCATATCTTCATATCCATCTCACAATAACTAGATTCCCTTCCGCCGTCTGATCTTCTCTTTCTCCCCCCACCCCCCCCCAACCCCCTACTGTCTCCACTCACTTCTCCTGTGTGCACTGACTCCTTGCTGGGACGTGCGTCACACGAGTGTCGATTGTTGTGGGGGTACCACAGCCGAACCTGATCCTGGCCTCATCTGCTGGGCACATGCACACTTTACAGTAGCGAGTTGCTGGATAGTGATCGGGATTGGGAACCCTGGCTGCTTTTCATGTCTTTAGCTCAGGGATGCTGAGGCTAATTGCAGGTACCCCATTACCATTCCGGCTGAGATCAGTAGCTTGGTGCAGACTGGAGGCCAAACCTGGGACCTTTTGGCCTGTGTGCCTCAGTCTCACAATGCCTATACCAGCTGCATCGGCAGAGAATTGAGCTGATTTTGCGCTCAATAGGACGGACCTGCCATCCGATGATACGTTTCGGGACTGAAGCTGGAACTTGGAAACTTTGCTCTGCCTATTGATGTCTCTGCGTACAAGTGTACCAGCATCCCTTGCAGTACGCAACCCTGGGGATCCCCGCTGCCGCACACATCCCAGACCTCAGTGTGTCTGGCTTTGAAGAGTCAAAGGAGCATTTCCCAGCAGGGAGATACTTCAGCTATGTGAAGTGACAATAGTGCCTTGGAAGCTATTAGAGGGTGCTGAGTGTGGTGGGGGGGTTCTTTTTGGAAATGATTATATTCTGTTGCTGGAGTCATAGATTCTATTCGAATGAGGTTTTGTTCTTGCAGATGGCCCGACCTTTGAAACTGGTGCAACCTGAATGTTTGGTACTTAACGTTCTAGTACCAACAACAACAACAACTTGTATTTATATAGCAAATTTAAGGTAGTAAAATGTTTCAAGGCACTTCAACGGAGCGTTACCAGCCAAAAATTGACACAGCCAAAGGAGGAGATATTAGGTCAGGTGACCAAATGCTTCTTTATAGAGGTAGGTTTTAACCAGCGTCTTAAAGGAGGAGAGAGAGATCGAGAGGCAAAGAGGTTTGTGGAGTGATATCCAGAGCTTAGGGCCTGGGCGGTTGAAGGCCCCGCCGCCAATGGTCGGGCAAAGAAAGTGGGGGATGCACAAGAGGCCTGAGCTGGAGGAGCACAGAGTTCTCGGAGGGTTGTAAGGCTGAAGGATGTTACGGAGCTAGGAAGGGGCGAGGCCAGGGAGGGATTTGAAAGGATGAGAATTTTAAAGTCGAGGTGTGGTGGACTGGGCGACAGCGTAGGTCAGCGAGCACAGGGTTGATGGGAGAACGGGACTTGGCACGAGTTAGGATACAGGCAGCAGAGTTTTGGGTAAGCTCAAACCTGGGTCCTTTTGGTCCATATGCCTCAGTTACCCAATACCAGGCTGTGGTTTGTAGCTGGTAAAATCACTCGGCATGGTAAGTCACCCACATTGTGCCACGGGGCAGTGGATATGGGGGTGGGAAGCAAGACCCTTGGAGCCAATCGCCTCGTGCTGGTCTTGTGAAGCTTCCACCAAAAGGCCACGTGGGGTCAGGGACAGAGGCCCGGAAGGCCTGCACTAACTGCCAGCAAATGGTGTGTGGGACAGTGAAAACATAAAAATGAAAATAATTTTAAAATAATTCAATACAATAAGCTTTGAAAATTAAAATTTTACTGAGGCTTTTCAAGCAAATAACATAGCTTTAAATTTCATTTCTTGATACTTGTCAAATTGACCTGCGATTTAATTCTCTGGGTTCTGGGCTGTTTTCCGAAATTCGGTAAGGCTTCTGTACCCGTAAATCCAAATGGGTGACCTCACTAAATGGAGAAAAGGTTTCTTACTTTTTCCTGCCCTCCTCTTGAAGGTGATAGGGCCTTGCAAACATTTCTACTTTCCATACCGCCATTCAGAGAGAGACTTGGAGCTGGGGTCTCACCTGCTGGAGCTGTCCCAAGCCGTTCTTTTAAAGGTGCATCCAAGTACTTGGGTGAACGTGCACATGAAGCATTTTCTATCACACACAGCCTGAGTCTGGGACAAAACCTTTTCCTTTGCAATTTGCCTCTATACTTGGTAACGCACGATTGGTTTCCATCACGGGCGAAACTGGTCGACACAGGATGTGAGAGAACTGGAGAATCAGGAAGTTAAGGGGTGGTTTTACCTCTAGTCATTACTATTTCTTGATATTGCATGATTGAAAGGTGAATGCGTTTTCACAATCTTTGTTCTGTATTCAAAGGGTTAACCTCCTCAAAGGTTTCTGCTCTGCAGAAAGGCTATGTAATGCTTTCTTTGACCCTCCAGTGTTGTTGAATGATAGATGTCTATGATGTCAGGTGCCATTTTGCATTATAACGGTTTGAAGTGCTGCCAGACATTGCACTGTCATCTGAAGTCAACAACTAGAAGATTAGCTTTGTAATTTCGATTAAAGCCACATTTTATTGGGTTTGATCTCCAGCAGATCTGACAGTGTTTGATGGGCGAGGGGCGGTTCGTTTCAGGTGAGTAGGCACAGGAGAGCCAAAATAAACAAAAACAACTAAGGCAGGATGTTCCTGTTAAGACAGACCAAATATAGCTTATCCTGTTTGTAAGTTATCTTCATCTCTTCAGCCTTTGAAATGTGCTTTTCATGTTTAATGAACTTCTCCCAGGGTTCTGCCAGTTCCTTGCTGTGTCACAGCTCTTGTGCATGAGCAGGATGAGGTTCACTTTGTTTTCCTCGCTCTGGGGCAACTGCAAGAGTAAGGGGGTACGAAACAGGAGCCCTCGTGGGGTGGGCTTCAGGGGTGCACATCATCCTACCTCTCTGCACCCTTAGTAAGTCAGTTTTCCGCATCATCGACGCATCCTGTCGCATGTCCCTTTGTTGGGAGGGAAGGGGGCTGACTCCTAATGCTCCATAATCAAAGCTATTTTATATGGATACTGACTGTGAATTTGGTCCCTGCCACAAACTCCGTTCCCTAGCCACCGACTCTATCCATCTCCTTGGCCACGGTCTGAGCCGTTCGCAACCTTGGTATCCTATTTGACCCTGAGATGAGCTTCCGACCACATATTTGCTTCATCACCAAGACCGCCTACTTCCACCTCCGTAACATCGTCCGTCTCCACCCCTGCCTCAGCTGATCTGCTGCTGCAACCCTCATCCATGCCTTTACCTCTGGTCTCTATTCCAATGCTCTCCTGGCTGGCCTCCCATCTTCCATCCTCCATAAACTTGAGCTCATCCAAAACTCTGCTGCCCATATCACCATCACCCCTGTGCTCACTGACCTACATTGGCTCCCTGTCCTGGAACGTCTCGATTTTAAAATTCTGATCCTTGTTTATAAATCCCTCCCTATCTCTGTAATCTCCTCAAGCCCTACAACCCTTCGAGATCTCTCTGCTCCTCCAATTCTGGCCTCTTGCTCATCCCCAATTTTAATTGCTCCACCATTGGTGACCGTGCCTTCAGCTGCCTAGGCCCTAAGCTCTGGAATTCCCTCCCAGACCTCTCCACCCATTTCTCCTTTGAGACGCTCCTTAAAACCTACCTCTTTGAATAAGCTTTTGGTCACCTGCCCTGATATCTCCTTATGTAGCTTGGTGTCAAATTTTATTTGAAAACGCTCCTGTGAAGTGCCTTGGGTGCTATATAAATGCAAGCTGTTGTTGTTGTAGATTAATTTAATTATATAGAACAGCACAGAAACAGCTATTCAGCTGGTGTTTATGCTCCATACGAGCCTCCTCCTACTCTACTTCATCTAACCCGATTAGCATATCCTTCCATTCCTTTCTCCCTCATGTGTTTATCCAGCTTCCCCTTAAAGGCATCTATGATATTCGCCTCAACTACTCCACATGGTAGTGAGTTCCACATTAAAACCGCTCTCTGTGTAAAGAAGTTTCTCCTGGATTTATTAGTGACTATCGTATATTTATGGCCCATAGTTTTGGACCACACCACAAGCAGAAACATCTTCTCCACGTTTACCCTATTGACCGCATTCATAATTTTTAAAACCCCTATTGGGTCACCCCTCTGCTTTCTCTTTTCCGGAGAAAAGAGCGTCAGCCTGTTCAGTCTTTTCTGATAGTTATAATCTCTCAGTTCTAGTATCATCTTTGTCTCTTGGGGAAAATAAGTTGTATTTGATTTTCCAGGGTGTTGAATGGGAGCCCAGAAATTTTACCATTGGCTTCATCCACTGGAGAGCCATTATGAGCTTGTTAGCAAAAGTTAGCAGGAAGGCTCATTGGAGGCTGCTGTTGGCCTGGGTTGGTTCATCTTTGCCAAGGTTTATTGCAACCCCAGAAGTGGTAGATTTACTAGAATAATAACTGCACGCACACAAAGTTGAATCTTATCAGAGTTGAGGCCCTTTCCAAGAGTCAGTGTTTAACTCTGCAGCTTGATGCTACTGTACTTAAACTGCTTTGGGAAGCATCTTAAATTTTTTTTTAAATATACGTAAAGGCTGGTCTTTAAACTCCTTTGCCAGCACAATTCTATCTTTAGCTTTGAACGGACTGCTCTATATAACGCTGACCTAGATTACTGTGTCTGAATCTTGTTAAAACAGAAATCAGAAACTCGAGTATGCAGCAGAGTTAAACGACAAAAAGATGCTGAGCAGTTATTAGATAAAAAGAGTAATTAAATGAATGAATCTTTTTATCACCTGACCCAACAATAGCCAATTGATTTGTTGCAAGGTTAGGTGTTTACCACTTAATTTTAGTGGGGTTGTTAATGATGGTATTTAAACAAATTTTATCGTGAAGATAGGAGAGACACGTCTTCTGAAAGCTCGGCTCGTATACCAGAACATTACAGCGGGAGAAAACCTGACTACATTTAAATTAATGTACTTTTTGCCAGTGTTTCATAACTGTTCCTTAATAGTAATAATTTATATTGTTAGGGTGCCAGAAACAGGGCGCTCAAAGGAGATCTGCAATCAACAAAGCATCATTTTCCTCAGAGACTTGCATTTGTATAGCGCCTTATCACGTCTGTTGAGATTTTTTTTGTTCTCTGAGTGTAAGCGGCACTGGCTGCATTTGTTGCCCGGCCCCAGTTGCCCTGAGAAGGCAATGGGCCTTCTTGAGCTTGCTAAGCTGCTTCAGAGGGGCTTAAGAGTCAACCATCTACTGTAGTCTAGGCCAGAACAGGTGGGAGTGGCAGGTTCCCTTTGCTGAAAGGCAGTCGTGAACCAGTCGGGTTTTTACAATGCTGGTTGTTTTCTTGCTGCTAGCCTACAAATTATCAGACTTGTTGAATTCAAGTTCACAACTTGCCAGGATGAGATTCTGCATGTCTGACTGCAAAATGGATTTATTAAACAATGATACAACAAGCAAATAGTAGTGGTAACATAATATATACTTTTCCAATGGATGTTAAACTTAGCCAGCTCCTCATAATAGAAAATAATAGTTCACAACTTCTATGCTAGACTATATATGATAATTACTTTTCATATGAAGTTTTCTTTTGCCTTTTCTCATCAGCTATGGCAGTACATGAATGAGCTGATACTTTCTGGACAGCTTCACTTAAAACGGTAACAACAACATTAAAACTCGCATTTATATAGCGCTTTTAACGTAGCAAAACTTCCTGAGGGGCTTCACAGGAGCATTATCAAACAAAATTTGACACCGAGCCACATGAGATATTAGGTCAGGTGACCAAAAGCTCGGTTAAAGAGAGAGGTTTTAAGGAGCGTCTTAAAGGAAGAGAGAGAGGCGGAGAGATTTAGGGAGGGAATTCTAGAGCTTAGGGTCTAGGCAGCTGAAGCTACAGCCGCCAACGGTGGGGCGAAGGAAATCAAGGATGTGCAAGAGGCCAGAATTGGAGGGACACAGAGATGTCGGAGGGTTGTAGGAGGTTAGAGATAGGAAGGGGCGAGGTCATGGAGGGATTTGTAAACCAGGATGAGAATTTTAAAATAGAGATGTTGCCGGACCAGGAACCAATGTAGGTCAGTGAGCACAGGGGTGATGGGTGAACAGGATTTAGTGCGAGTTAGGATACGGGCAGCAGAGTTTTGGATGAGCTCGGATTTAGGGAGGGTGAAAGGTGGGAGGCCTGCCAGGAGAACATTGGAATAATCAAGCCTAGAGGTAACAAAGGCATGGATGAGGGTTTCAGCAGCAGATGCACTGTGATAGGGATGGAGATGGGAAATATTACAGAGGTGGAAGTAGGCAGACTGTTGTCTGTTTCAAAGCCTCCGGAATCTTATCAGTCAAGCAATGTCTCTTTGAAGTCTCCAGATCAAACTCATTGATTTGAAAAGAGCAGGCTGATCTGTACCTCTAAAACATAACTGGAACCCAGCATACTTTAAATAACTGTTAGTTAAATTCAAAAAGGTTGCCAATCGGACACATACTTGAACAAATCAAATAGCATATTTGTATTTGAATTGAGTGGCTTAGCTAACCAAATAATCATCATAACAATGTACCGAGTTAAGCTGGGATATGAGTTCTGTGAGTGTAGCTGGTTTTTGAAGGAAAAAAAGAACGACTTGCATTTATATAGTGCCTTTCATGACCTCAGGACGTCCCAAAGTGCTTTAAGCCAATGAATTACTTTTTGAAGTGTAGTCACTGTTATAATGTAGGAAACGCGACAGCTTGCACACAGCTAATTTGCACACAGCAAGGTCCCACAAACAGCAATGTGATAATGGCCAGATAATCTGCTTTTCTAGTGATGTTGGTTGAGGGATAAATATTGGCCAGGACACCAGGGAGAACTCCCCTGCTCTCTAAAATAGTGCAATGGGAACTTTAATGCCCACCTGAGAGGGCAGACAGGATCTCAGTTTAATGTCTCATCCGAAAGACAGCACCTCTTACAGTGGAGCACTGGAGTGCCAGCCTAGATTTTGTGCTCAAGCCTCTGGAGTGGGACTTGAATCCACAACCTACTGACTCAGGTGAGACTGCTACCGACGAGCCACAGTTGACTCCAGTAGCCTCTTATGCACCATGACAAAATTAAAGAAGCCAGTGCCAAGCTAAATCTCAGACAAAAATGCATCTCGTTATTGATGTCTCATTCAAGGGCATCCCTGACACTGCAGCATTCCTTCAGTACTGCACTGGAGTGCCAGTTAAGATTATGTGCTCAAGCCCTGGAATGTGGCTCGAATCCCCAAAATTCGGACTCAGAGGCGAGAGTGCTGCAATTGAGCTAAGTTGATCCTTCACCTTGTGTACTTCCAGTCCCGGTACAGACTCATTAAATGCCTGAGGAAGGAGATTTTGCGCTACGTTTGCCAGCAGTTCTCGGGAACGATAAAAATTTGGATCTGAGTATGGAGCTCATAGTGTTTATCCTGAAGAGTGCCCGTGTGAGTACTACAGGGTACTGCTAATAACGAGTTGCCAAGTATATCTGCCTTTACAGAACCAAATAATGGCTGCCTGTAGTGGCACCACTGTTGCCAGCCAGAATGGAGATGATTGGGTAATTTCCCCCATCAATCACCCCTGGAGACTGCACTGCTGTAAGTGACTGGGATTGATTTTATGCACATTATTTGTATGTAACTATCCTCCACTCACTGCATTTTGCTGGAGAAATAACCCTGCTATTATCGGGAGATTTTGCCGTAATTTCGGTCATGAGTTCTGTTTGGTGTAGTTCGTAGACTCTGTTTGCTGTAAAATAGACTGTTTGCTGTGTGTCCTGCCGTAAGTCCTGCCCCACCTCCAACTCATTGGCTGACACGGAGCAACTCCCTCATTGGCTGTCATGGTATAACTCCCTCACTGGCTGACACAGTGCAACTCACTCACTTAATATTGGGAAGACTGAAGCCATTGTCTTCGGTTCCCGCCACAAGCTCCGTTCTCTAGCCACCGACTCCATCCCTCTCCCTGGCCACTGTCTGAGACTGAACCAGACCATTTGCCCATTTGACCCTGAGATGAGCTTCCGACCACATATCAGCTCCATCATCAAGACTGCCTACTGTTCTCCTGGCCAGCCTTCTATCTTCCACCCTCCATAAACTTGAGCTCATCCAAAACTCTGCTGCCCGTGTCCTAACTTGCCCCTAGGCCCAATTCCCCTATCACCCCTATGCTCGCTGACCTACACATTGGCTCCCGGACCAGAAATGCCTCGATTTTAAAGTTGTCATATTTGTTTTCGCCCCCTCCCTATCTCTGTAACCTACAACCCTCCTAGATCTCTGCGCTCCTCCAATTCAGGCCTCTTGCGCATCCTCGATTTTAATCGCTTCATCACTGGCGGCCGTGCCTTCAGCTGCCTAGGCCCTAAGCTCTGGAATTCCCTCCCTAAACCTCTCCGTCTCTCTACCTCTCTCTCCTCCTTTAAGATCCTCCTTAAAACCTACCTCTTACCTGTCCTAATATCTCCTTATGTGGCTCGGTGTCAAATTTATTCTGATAACGCTCCTGTGAAGCACCTTGAGACATTTTACGACATTAAAGGCACCATATAAATGTAAATTGTTGTTGTTTTTGGCTGACACAGTGCCACTCGCCCATTGGCTGACCCAGTGGTGTCAATAGACACTTCGACCAAATAGCAGCTGGTTTACAGAGCCAGCAAGTTCTTACCAGTTGTCACCTTTCATTCCCTGTTAACCCCAGTGTTCTGCTCATTTATCGGGAGAACTCTTCACGTCACATTCTAATATCGGTATGTGAGTTTTAGTAAGAAAACGTCCTAACTCCAACTAAGTATAAATGAAAGTACAGAGAGAGGAGCAGAGGATTCAGTGCGCAGAGTACAATGTTGGAAATAAACAACCAACACTGGGCAGAATGACTCACTGCAACTCCTGGCATTTGTGATCCTCTATCAAAAATGGATTTATTTTCTGTGGCACTCCTCCCCATCTCTGTGTGTTCTATTAACAGCACGTTATTTTTCAATTTTTTTTTTCCCCTTCCAAATTTCCCTCTCTATTTCCTGAAGGCAGAGACTCTTTGCTGGAGTCCGGTTCCACGGTCCCTCCAGTACCTCAGTGAGCATGGCCATGGGCGTCAGGCAGATTGGATATTGCCTGGGTGGCCTGATTTTTTTTTAAAAATTTTAAATGTTCATGTGACCTTAGATTCAGCATTTTCTCTCAACACTGAGCTAGCAGTCTTGAAAAGGCTGTTACAGTGGTGATTGGAAGTATTAATTAGTTATTCAAAGGGAGGATCCATATGTACAGTCGCAGACATTTCGGGTTATTGTAAGAAGGTGGCTCCTTCTGACACCTGAAGGTCCAGCATTATTCCATTGTATTCATACACTTCGGGGGTGGGGGGGATTAGCTTAAACATACACGTAGGACCCTCCTGCTCCTACATCAAAGGATAGGCGTATACCTCAGGGTAGTAACTGTGATTGACAGTTCATTGGGCGGAGCCCCCATTTCATTGACTTAAGGGAAGAGCGGTCTCTCGTGCCCTCCTGCACTTCTCTCGCTGACCCTTTCTATCACTTGTAGGCGCTCTCTCTGTCACACCGTGCTATCTGTCGCTCTCTCTCTGTCACACCGTGCTATCTGTCACACCGTGCTATCTGTCGCTCTCTCTCTGTCACACCGTGCTATCTGTCGCTCTCTCTCTGTCACACCGTGCTATCTGTCACACCGTGCTATCTGTCGCTCTCTCTCTGTCACACCGTGCTATCTGTCACACCGTGCTATCTGTCGCTCTCTCTCTGTCACACCGTGCTATCTGTCGCTCTCTCTCTGTCACACCGTGCTATCTGTCGCTCTCTCTCTGTCACACCGTGCTATCTGTCGCTCTCTCTCTGTCACACCGTGCTATCTGTCGCGCTCTCTCTGTCACACCGTGCTATCTGTCGCTCTCTCTCTGTCACACCGTGCTATCTGTCGCTCTCTCTGTCACACCGTGCTATCTGTCGCTCTCTCTCTGTCACACCGTGCTATCTGTCGCTCTCTCTCTGTCACACCGTGCTATCTGTCGCTCTCTCTGTCACACCGTGCTATCTGTCGCTCTCTCTCTGTCACACCGTGCTATCTGTCGCTCTCTCTCTGTCACACCGTGCTATCTGTCGCTCTCTCTCTGTCACACCGTGCTATCTGTCGCTCTCTCTCTGTCACACCGTGCTATCTGTCGCTCTCTCTCTGTCACACCGTGCTATCTGTCGCTCTCTCTCTGTCACACCGTGCTATCTGTCGCTCTCTCTCTGTCACACCGTGCTATCTGTCGCTCTCTCTCTGTCACACCGTGCTATCTGTCGCTCTCTCTCTGTCACACCGTGCTATCTGTCGCTCTCTCTCTGTCACACCGTGCTATCTGTCGCTCTCTCTCTGTCACACCGTGCTATCTGTCGCTCTCTCTCTGTCACACCGTGCTATCTGTCGCTCTCTCTCTGTCACACCGTGCTATCTGTCGCTCTCTCTCTGTCACACCGTGCTATCTGTCGCGCTCTCTCTGTCACACCGTGCTATCTGTCGCTCTCTCTCTGTCACACCGTGCTATCAGCCGTGGTTTATGTTAACAGACAGCAATTGGGGGAGAAGAAATACAGCCAGTTGGGGGAGAGGGTGCAGTGGAGGGGAAATGCAGTCGGGGGACGGGGTTATAGTAAAAAGAGGAAATGAAGTGGATAGGAGTAGTCTGAGGGGGGCAACAGCAGTCAGTAGGGGGATTGGGGGGACGGATTGCCAGCCAATGGGTCAAAATTTTGCACATCAGGAGGTGGGGAGAGGGCTGAAATCTTGTTAATTGGGGAGTGGGCAAAATCTTGACCAGCAGGTGGGGGGAGGGAAGGGAAGTTGAGGGCTGGAATTTTGCTCAGTTGAGTGTTTGGGTTCAGGGTTAAAATCCTGATGGTTGGGGGTGTAAATCTTGCTCAGTGGGAGGGTGACTGTGATCGCCTTCCTGTGTGTTCAGTTAGGGGCTGTGATGCAACGCATGGTCCCACCCCATCGTGATCAATGGACCGTGTAAGGTTAGATTTTTTTTTTAACTTTCCTGAAGGGGTCACTGGATGGTGAGCATGAACGCTGCCCGATCTTTCTCTTCCCTAAACCAAGGCAGCTGAGTCCGACCGGTCCACAGCGGCCGTCCCGACTCTCGTCAGCGATCTCAGTACCGACTGGGAATCGAGCTGCTGCCTTCTAGTGCGTGGGTCTTAGTTACACGCATCCTTTTGCAACCAGGCCACGTGGGGAGCTCTACCATACCTTTTCATTTAATGATCGTTATTCTCCTGACGTTGGAGAAGCAGCTGGAACTTTACTGGAAGTTACAACCTATTTGATTTGGGATTAACACAAAGCACTTGCTGTAAATAGAGAATCCACATCAGAGGCCTGTGGTTTATGAAATATAAGCCACCGATTGGTGTTTGTGCAGTCACTGGGAGATATTTGTCGGTTATTCACTGACCTACTGCAGGTTCCCGATGTCATTTCTGGCTTTTCATTTTTTTACATACACAGACAAATATTTTACAGGTGTTCAAGTTACTTTTGTTTTTTGCCGTTTACATATGGAGTGATACATCTGCTGAGGTCACGTCCTGTGGTGGGAAGACGTTGGTGGTTGATTGTGTTTCATGGACAATGTATTGCCTCCTGGCACTAATGCGTAACTGGAATGAAATCTGGAGGTTGCTCCTGGAAACCATCAAACACTTGTTTGGATCCCACAATAACTGTATAAACTACAGAAAATGTTACCTTAGACTTAACCTGCACTGGGTCACTGGTGACACCTCATCAGTGCTGCAAAAGGTGCCCACAGCCCTACCCATTTCAATTTAATTTGCCTTTGGATCTCTAGTTCTTGCTGATGTTGTGACCCACTCTCTCTGCAGCACTGATGGATGCTGGGTTGTGGTTTACTCTCCGTTGCTTCGTCCAAGCGCCCGTTCTCCACCCGTGAGCCTGGATTCACTGATAGACTACTCGGTCCTGGGGGCTCGCCTAGCAGAGGCCATCCTTCCATCACATGGTGCCCACACTCACATTAGGGTTCGCGGGGGCCTGTTCTCCCCACATCCAAGGTTCTGCGGCCAATTTTGCTGAAGCCAAACCCCTCATACTCGCAGCTGAGATCAGCTAACTCCCAGGGCCAATAAGTGAAAGAATATTCTGGAAAATTCCTCTCCCACCCCCGCAGGTGATCGAAACCAGTCCAGGAGACCAAGTGATATCTATAAAGACACTTACCTTCTATATGATGTGACCTCTGCCCTAGTCAAGAACCAGTCCAGCTCCCTCTCGAAGGCTTGCAGAGAGTCAGCAGCCACCACACCACGCGGCAATGTATTCCGAAGGCTCACTACTCTCTGGAGTTGAGTCTGGGCATATCATGGTGTGTACAGTTCAGGGCCATACCAGGCAGTGCATTTCCCCACTAAGCCCTGAGCGAACTGCTCCCATTTTTAACATTAAAGCTAGTTTGCCTATTTGAAAATAAGCAACAACTAGAATATAATGAAGTCTGAACCTGCTCCAAGGGAGAAACGACTCTGCGTCAGTGTTGGAAGATGCCGACCCTACGTTATAAAGTGTAACCTGGTGAACTGTGCTTGTGTCCGCAGGGGCTGCTCTCAGGTGGGGATTATCCGAGCGATGCGCGAGGCAGGAATCCCCATCGACGTGGTGGGTGGGACCTCCATCGGCTCTTTCATGGGGGCACTCTACGCAGAGGAAAGGAATGCCAACCGCATGAGGAACAGAGCCAGCCAGTGGGCAAAGGTAAGAGGAACGGCACTCCAGGTGAGATCAGAAACGCAGATGACTTCAAGGGGCAACGCGGACTTGTTGGGAAGCCCCAGTCTTTTGAAGCCTGCTTTAACCCTGAGACCACCCTGATATAATGGCTTGTTGGAGGCTGCAGGAAGTGTGTGCTGCGATAAGTAGAGTTTTTGCTGCAAGTGGTGTAGCTCTTTTTGTTGACTAAGGCTCGTCCTCCATATGTGTAAAGTGAAGTATCTTCCAATACACCCTGCAAAGTCGTCATTATTTGTCGGATTCTCGGGGAATGGATTTCCTAAACTGCAGTCTTACAGACAGTTGATGCAGGAAATGGAAGAGCCGCACTGATGCAGTACTGGTGGTCTTCTGAGGCTCGGGTTAAGGCACATATTTAGAACAGTGTAGACTATGGGTCTGATGAGTGTGGTACAAACAGAGGGTTTGAGACAGTTCAGAGGAGCTTTACTCTGGGTCTAGTCCAAGCTGTATCTGACCTGGCAATGCAGAGCGAGCTTTTAGTCTGCACCTTATCTGTGCTGCACCTGAACTAGCCTGTGTAATGGAGTACCATATGAGCCCTTTAACTGGTTCTCTGCATCTTGTTTTATCATGCTTGTGTCAGTGATGTACAACAGTAAAGCAGCTTTTTCTACTTGTGGAAAAAAGTTCTCATTAATCTGTCTATATGAATGGGGTTAAATGCTTCTGTAGTTATTATTGGGGGGGGGGTTGAATGTTGCTGTAGTTATTATTGGGGGGGGGTGTCGAATGTTGCTGTAGTTATTATTGGGGGGGGTGTCGAATGTTGCTGTAGTTATTATTGTGGGGGGGGGTGTCGAATGTTGCTGTAGTTATTATTGGGGGGGTTGAATGTTGCTGTAGTTATTATTGGGGGGGGTTGAATGTTGCTGTAGTTATTATTGGGGGGGGTTGAATGTTGCTGTAGTTATTATTGGGGGGGGGGTTGAATGAATGTTGCTGTAGTTAATATTGGGGGGGGGTTGAATGAATGTTGCTGTAGTTAATATTGGGGGGGGTTGAATGTTGCTGTAGTTATTGGTGGGGGGGGTTGAATGTTGCTGTAGTTATTGGGGGGGTTGAATGTTGCTGTAGTTATTGGGGGCGTTGAATGTTGCTGTAGTTATTATTGGGGGGGGGTGTTGAATGTTGCTGTAGTTATTATTGGGGGGGTTGAATGTTGCTGCAGTTATTATTGGGGGGGTTGAATGTTGCTGTAGTTATTATTGGGGGGGTTGAATGTTGCTGCAGTTATTATTGGGGGGGTTGAATGTTGCTGTAGTTATTATTGGGGGGGTTGAATGTTGCTGTAGTTATTATTGGGGGGGGGGTTGAATGTTGCTGTAGTTATTGGGGGGGGGTTGAATGTTGCTGTAGTTATTGGGGGGGTTGAATGTTGCTGTAGTTATTATTGGGGGGGTTGAATGTTGCTGTAGTTATTGGGGGGGGGGTTGAATGTTGCTGTAGTTATTATTGGGGGGGTTGAATGTTGCTGTAGTTATTATTGGGGGGGTTGAATGTTGCTGTAGTTATTATTGGGGGGGTTGAATGTTGCTGTAGTTATTATTGGGGGGGTTGAATGTTGCTGTAGTTATTATTGAGGGGGGGTTGAATGTTGCTGTAGTTATTATTGGGGGGGTTGAATGTTGCTGTAGTTATTATTGGGGGGGGTGAATGTTGCTGTAGTTATTATTGGGGGGGTTGAATGTTGCTGTAGTTATTATTGGGGGGTTGAATGTTGCTGTAGTTATTATTGGGGCGGGGGGGTGTTGAATGTTGCTGTAGTTATTATTGAGGGGGGAGGTTGACGGGGAGGGAGGGGTTGAATCAATGTTGCTGTTGTTATTGGGGGGTTAACAATGCAGAATTATTTTTCTAATGGCATGAAATTGCCCTGTTTCTGACCAGACATTTATCTACTGACCAATAACACAGTTGAGACCAGAAGGTCCCAGGGATTAATTGAAATTGACCACAGAGTCCATGTTGGTGTCATAAAATGAATTGATGTGTCTGAACAGGCAAATTAACAAGTTGACCGAAATTGTCTTGAGTCAGTGAAACAGCAGCTAAATTAATCAGACAGCAGTGCCTCATAGTAGAAACTATGCCGATTGTATTTAATGTGACGCATACAATAATGTCAGCTTTCACTGAGGGACTGAATTAACTACAAGGTTGACAGAATCGTTACTGCATCAATGTGTTATTGCTGATCAACAACAGACTCAGCAGCTTGAAAATGATTTCGTTCATTTTGCAAACCTGCAAGTTTTAAATTGTCCTATATTTGGGCACCCCACGTCTGCAATAGTGTAATTTGTAAATCTGCAACTCTGATAATTGGAGAAGGCGATTGGGAGGTATGCAGAGACCTGCCGAAGCCTTCCATTGTTAGTTGTAGCTCCGTTGGAAGCACTCTCCCTATGAGTCAGAAGGTCATGGGTTCGAGCCCCACTCCAGAGACTTGAGCACAGAATCTAGGCTGCCACCTCAGTGCAGTACTGAGGGAGCGCTGCACTGACGGAGGTGCCGTCTTTCAGATGGAACATTAAACCGAGGCCCTGTCTGCCCTCTCAGGTGAACGTAAAAGATCCCATGGTATACTTTAAAGAAGAGCAGGGGAGTACGCCCCGGTGCCCTAGCCAATATGTACTCCTCAACCAACACCACTTACAAAACAGATTATCTGGTCATTATCTCAGTGCTGTGTGCAAATTAGCTGCCGAGTTTCCTACATTACAACAGTGACAACACTGCAAAAAGGTACTTCATTGTCTGCAAAACGCTTTGGGACGTCCTGAGGTCGTGAAAGGCGCTGTATAAATACATGCACCAGATAATCTGTTTGTGATGTTGGTTGAGGGATAAATATTGGTCAGGACACTGGGGAGAACTCTCCTGCCCTCCTTCGAAATAGTGCCATGAGATCTTTTACATCCATCTGAGAGGGCAGACGGGGCTTCAGTTTAACATGTCATCCGAAAGACGGCACCTCTGACAGTACAGCACTCCCTCAGTACTGCACTGGAGTGTTCGCCTGGATTTTGCGCTCAAGTCTCTGGAGTGGGGCTTGAACCCACAATCTTCTGACTCAGCAATATTCTTTAAACTCAAATAGAGCTGCTGACCAAACATATATTCAAATAAAACTCACTGGATGTTTGTACCTGATTAAATGTAGACCTAGGGGGCGAGTTTAACCCGGAGGGAGAATGGTGCTTGAGGGTGTTGAGGTGGGCGGTGGACCTGGAAGAGGAAATCGGAGCAAGGTCTGGCCAATTTTAAGGGCTGGGCCTCATTTTAGTATTTGCCGGGCTGGCCAGCTGATCGCACCGGCAGCAGGCCGCCTGTTCAGCTTTGCCGCGCAATTTCCGGCGGCAGTCATGAGTTAGAATGTTTAAAGGGTGAAATGCACCCCTTGAATTGCGTTTTTTCCATCTCCATTTCTTCTTGAGTTGGACGGTGAGCATGTCTGGAAGGAGGGGAAGGTTCACCCCCCAGATTTCCTGACTCCTCCCTAGAGGTGTCGCTGGCAGCGGTCGGGGACAAGAGGGAAGTGCTTTTCCCATGAAGTGGAAAGAAGGTGCCCCACAGCTTCTTTATATTTATTTTTAAAAAAGCATGGCTAGAGGTGGCAGAGGAAATCAGTAGTAGGAGCATCACCCCAAGGACCTGGATCCAGTGTAGGAAGAGGTTCAGTGACTTCAGTAGATCAGCTCTCCCTTTCCTCACCTCTTCCATTGCAACTGATACTGGGACCGTAACCCATCTCATGTATGCCCCCACTGACTGAGAGTGCTGAGCATGTGGAACTCACATGGAGTAGTTGAGGCGAATAGCATTTAAGATGCATTTAAGGGAAAGCTAAATAAGTACGAGGGAGAAAGGAATAGGAGGGTAGGGTGAGATGAAGTAAGGTGGGAGGAGGCTCGTGTGGAGCATAAACACCACCACAGACGAGCTGGACTGAATGGCCTGTTTCTGTGCTATAAATGTTATGCAATTCTATGTAATAACACTTGTTACGTTTTTGGTGTTGCATTTTTTATTCCAGATATTTTTGGCTTTGTGTTTTGGACTACTCCTGTGGGTGAATCCTACCTCCCCTTGTCTCGGAAAGGGTGTTTTCACTTGCCCAGATATCTATGTAAATTTGTAGTGTGCCCAGGGAATGAACAGAAAACCCTCTTCGGTTTATTTCAGCTACTGCTTTTATCTCAAGCTTTCAGATAACCCCTTTTGGCTTTGGAAGGTAGCAGAAAAACAGTAGAATTGTCTTGGGTTTTAACAGTCCAGCAAATTTAACCATGCAGGTTTACAACACAGAAGGAGGCCATTTGGCCCACTCTGTCTGTGCCAACTCTTTATCAGAGTACTGCCATTGCCCAGCTCTCTCTCCATAGCCCTGTATCTTCCTCTGCTTCAAATACTTATACAATTTTCCCTTAAGAGATGCAATGGTCTTTGCTTCAACTATTCCCTGCGGCAAAGCATTCAATGCTGCAACAATCCCCTGTGTAATGAAATTTCTCCTAACCTCTGTCAGCACTCCCTAATAATTTTAAATTGATGACTCCTTGTCACTAACTCCCCAACCAAAGGAAATAGCCTTTCTATATTCACTCTGTAAAACTCTTCATAATTTTAAAAACCTGTTATAAATCTCCCCTTCACCTTCTCTGCTGTGGAAATAGTCAAGTCTCTCCTCCGAACTATAGTTTCCCATCACTGACATCATCTTGCTGAACCTACGCTGTGTGCTTTAATGTCCTTTCTGTATTGGGATACAGTACTCTTAACTGTGGCCTAAACAATGTTTTGTTTGAATTTCTTCATTACTTCTTTTCTCTTGTACCCTGTAATCCTATTTATAAAACCCAAAATTCTGTTGAGCTTTTTGTGAATGAACTGAGACACTTAAGGCTTCGAATGCATAATGCTTTGAAAGTGCAAATGTTGGTCCCTTCCTTGGACATTAGGCACTGATGAGCAAACTAAAACCTATCACAACTGTATCAAGTTAACTTTGGATATGATTTCTCTCAATGAAACTGGTTTTTCACTTGTGATAATGGAGGATGCCAATAATATGCTTAATTTTTGTCGCAATGTTGTTATACAATCCAGATGAAAGAAGGAGATATTAAAAGGGGTGATTAGGAACAGGAGTAGGTCATTCAGCCCCTAGAGTCTGTTCTGCCATTCAGTTAGATCATGGCTGATCTGTATCTTAACTCCATCTACCCGCCTTGGTTCTGTAACCCTTGCCTAACAAAAATCTATCAATCTCAGTTTTAACATTTTCAATTGACCCCCAGCCTCGACAGCTTTTTTTTTGGGGGGGGGGGGGGGGGAGGTGGGGAAGAAAGAGTTCCAGATTTCCACTACCCTTTGTGTGAAGAAGTGCTTCCTGACATCACCCCTCAACGGCCTAGCTCAAATTTTAAGGTTATGCCCCTTGTTCTGGACTCCCCCACCTGAGGAAATAGTTTCTCTCTAACCTATCAAATCTTTTAATCATCTTAAACACGATTAAAAGCTTGGCCACAGAGGTGGGTTATGAGGAGGATATTAAAGGTGGAGAGGCAAAGAGGTTTAGGGAGGGAATTCTAGAGCTTAGCACCTAGAAGGCTGAAGGCGTGGCCGCCAATAGTGAGGCGAAGGGAAAAGGTGATGTGTAAGAGGCCAGAGTTGGAGGAACACCAATTTCTCAGATGTTTGTAGAGCTGGCGGAGGCTACAGGGATAGAGAGTGGTGAGGTCATGAAGGGATTTGAATACAAGGATGAAAATTTTAAATTAAAAGCATTGGGTGACCAGGAGCCAATGTAAGTAAGCGAGCAAAGGAGTGATGGGTGTGGGGACTTGGTGCAGGTTAGGACACGGGCAGCAGAGTTTTGGATGAACTGAAGTTTTTTGAAGGGTGGAGGATGGGAGGCTGGCCAGGAGAGCATTGGAACACTCAAGTCTGGAGGTGACAAAGGCGTGGATGAGAGGTTTAGCAACAGATGGGCTGAGGCAGAGGTGGAGGCATTGTGTTATGGAGGCGGAAGTAGGCGGTCTTGAGCTGCACTGAAGCAGAACCTCGTCAGCTTAGTCCTCTTCCTCTGAATCTGCTTTCAGTCCCATCTGCCACACCCCAACTGCTTACGATCCAAGATCCAAAGCTTGAGATTACTTCTATATGGTTGGACATCTAAGGACAGCAGGGCAAGGACAGCAGATGCATGGGAACACCATGACCTGCACGTTCCCCTCCAAGTCACACACCATCCTGACTTGGAAATATATCGTCGTTAGGTAGGGAGTTCCAGGATTTTGACCTAACAGCACTGTGGGAGAACCTTCACCACACGGACTGCAGCGGATCAAGTAGGCGGCTCACCACCACCTTCTCAAGGGCAATTGGGGATGGGTAATAAATGCCAGCCTTGCCAGTGACGCCCACATCCTATCAATGAGTTTTAAAAAAACACATGGCTGACACAGATCAAACAATTGTCTTGTTTCTAATAATAAAAACTTTTTCTTTACATTTTCTTTATGGAATTTTGTCAGCTGGTGACAACTAAATTCGGAGGAGAGGTTGCATAAACTTGGGTTGTATTCCCTTGAGTTTAGACAGTTGGGTGATCTAATTGAGGTGTTTAAAATGATAAAAGGATTCAATAGAGTAGATGCAGAGAAGCTATTTTCTCCAGTGGGTGAATCCAGAACAAGGGGGCACAATCTTAAAATTAGAGCTAGGCCGTTCAGAAGTGAAATCAGGAAGCACATTGGGTAAGGGTATCAAGGAACATGGAGTGAAGGTGGATAAATGGAGTTGGGGTACAGATCAGCCATGATCTAATTAAATGGCGGAACAGGCTCGAGGGGCTGAATTCTATGTCATTATAGGGAACCTCAAAGACTTTAAAGTGTTTTGGAAATGGACTGTAAATTTAAGTGAAATTTTGTAATCTACTAAAACTGCCATGTTTGTTCTTCTAATAATTTTACTTAATAAACCTGTTTCATAGTCGTACAGTCTGTCGGAGTGTTACTAGTTTGTCTATCCAAGCGAACCGGAGAGAAGGAGGCTGCTAATACTACATGAGCTTATTAGCAGCTTAAGGGGGTTATTGTTCACCCCGAACACGCTACCTCCCAGATTAGAAGGTTGAATGTAAGGTCACATTTTAGTTCATAGGAAGTGTGGGCTTGTTTGTGGAGGTGGTCATTTGCCTGGTTATGAGGATAAGTATCGGGACAGTGCCCAAATCATAACAGTAACCACCAGGCTTGATGATCTGAACAGCATTTCACACTTGGATATGGAGAGGGAAAAGCATTAATCTACAGAAGGAAAGCTGTGAATTCCTCGGGCTTACCAAAAGCAAATATATACTTGTAAATTACAGGCATGATTGAACTTGATCACATCCATACTGAAGAATGTGAAATTTAAATGGCTCTAGCTGGTTCATTAAATGAATTGGTTTGAATTCTTTGTCAGCCAGCACAGCGCTGCTGTTTCTCCAGAAAATCATCAAATGATTTTTTTTTTAGTTGACGTCAGTGATCTATAAAATTCATATTTTGTACTCAATTTGTAGCTTTGACTTTCAAAGGGATGTTTACTGATGCAGTATTGGATGAGCAGAAATTTCCTCCAATTAAATATTGGAAAGACCGAAGCCATTGTCTTCAGTCCCCGCCACAAACTCCATTCCCTAGCCACCGATCCCATCCCCCTCCCTGGCCACTGTCTGAGGCTGAACCAGACGGTTCGTAAACCTCAGTGTACTATTTGACCCTGAGCTGAGCTTCCGACCCCATATCCTCTCCATCAGCAAGACCATCTATTTTACACCTCCATAACATCGCCCGTCTCCGCCCCTGCCTCAAATCATCAGCTGCTGAAACTCTCCAGACTAGACTATTCCAATGCTCTCCTGCCTAAGTGCCACCTTGCACCCTCCCTAAACTTGAGCTCATCCAAAACTCTGCTGCCCGTATCCTAACTCGCATCAAGTTCCGTTCACCCATCACCCCAGTGCTCGCTGACCGACATTGGCTCCCGGTCCGGCAACGCCTCAAATTTAAAATTTTCATCCTTGTGTTCAAATCCCACCCCCTTCTCTGTAACCTCCTGCATTCCTACAACCCTCTGCGATCTCTGCACTCCTCCAATTCTGGCTTCTTGCCCATCCCTGACTTCCATCGCCCCACCAATAGTGGGCATGCTTTCAGTTGCCTAGCCCCTAAGTTCTGGAATTCCCTCCCTATACCTTTGCCTCTCTACCTTTCCTCCTTTAAGACATTCCTTAAAACCTACCCCTTTAACCAATTTATTATCACCTTTCCTAATATCTCTTATGTGGCTCGGAGTCCAATTTTGTTCAATAATTGCTCCTGTGAAGCACCTTGGGATGTTTTACCAAATTGAGGGTAATATAGTAAATGCAAGTTGTTGTTGATGCTGCAGTGAGTGGTTTTTTTTGTTTAGTTGCAAACCCAGTGTGCTCACAACCCCTTGTGCATGTACCCTACTTATCTACCAGGGCACTCTGTTCATATTTGTACACTGGACTCCGTGCTATAAACCATGTTCTGTAAGAGTCCTCAGTTATGGAAAAAAGAATTAGATTTTATACAGAGCTTTTCACGTCCTTAGGACATCCTAAAGCACTTCACAGCTAATGAATTACTTTTGAAATGTAGTGACTGTTGTTACATATTTGCACACAGCAAATTAAATAAATGACCCGTCAGCGTGTTGTGGTGTTGGCTGAGGGAGAAATGCTGGCCACAACACGGGAGAACTCAATTTTCTCAGAATACCTTGAGATCTTCCATGTCCACTTCTCTATAATATGCCACTCACTGTAACCCTATACCATGGTATCAAACATTGTACACAGCTTTCCCTCTGAGAGGGGAACTATCTCGATAAACAGATCTGAAATTTTCTGATTGCAGGAACACTCTGTTTCCTTTTTGTTTTCTCAGTTTTGACCCAAAATAATGAAAAAATAAAAGCTGAAAATCTGTGCTCCCTCTCTAATCGAAGAGTTAAAATGTGGATCTTGCTACCACATGGATTGGTTGAGGCAAATAACATAGGTGCCTTTAAGGGGAAGCTAGATAAACACATGAGGGAGAAAGGAATGGAAGGATATGCGGATAGGGTTAGATGAAGTAGGGAGGGAGGAAGCTTGTGTGGAGCATAAACACCGGCAAAGACCAGTGGGCCAAATGGCCTGTTTCTGTGCTGTAAATTCTATGTAAGAGCCACATAAAGGGTCTGCTCCAAAAGCACTTTCCTGAATGAAACACGTCTTCTAATAGCTTCCTGCAGTTGGTGGGTCTGAAGTGAATCTTTTTCCATGGATAATAATTGATTTTTTTTATATTAACAGGAAATGACATCTGTTTTCAATAAAGTGCTGGATTTGACGTATCCAATCACCTCGATGTTCTCAGGATCTTCTTTTAACAGTAGCATCAGTAACACCTTTAAGGACAAGCAGATAGAGGTAAGAGGTGGACTCGTCCGCGTTGGAACGAGCTGAAAAAATCCTCTCCTCCAATCCTGTTTCTTGAGCTGCCGACATGTACAGTACAGCCCTGGTGCCAGTCTGACATCGAGTCATGGACGAGTCACAACTTCCTTCAGCTGAACATTGGGAAGAACAAAGTCGTCATTTTCTGTACACGCCACAAACTTCACTCCCTTGACACTGACTCAGACTGAACAAAACTCTAGCCTGTTTGACGCTGAACTGAGCTTCAAACCTCACATCCTCTCCATCACCAAGACCACTTATTCTGTGACATTGCCCGCCTCTGCCCAGAGCTCAACTCCTTCACTGCTAAGACCATGACCCATGCTTTTGTCATCTCCAGGCTCGATTATTCCATTGTTCTTCTCGCTGGCCTTTCTTTAACCATTTTCCATAAGCTCCAACACAGCTGCCCTTATCCTATTCCACACTATGCCCCTTCGCCCATCACTCCCACTCTCATGGACCCACATTAAATTTAAAATCCTCATCTTCAAATTTTTCCATGGTCTCACTCCATCCTACCTCTGCAACCTTCTCCAGACTTACTGTCCCTCCTACGTCGTGCTGTTTTCTGACTCTGACCTCCTGTGCATCCCCCCTTCCTTTGTCCCACCAGAGCTTTCAGCTGCCTAGACCCAGCTCTCTGAAGCTCCCTCCCTAAACTCCTCTGTCTCTCTACTTCTCTCTCCCTTATACTTTCTCCCAAGCCTCCTAAACCCCACCCCGGCTCAGCATTCTGTTCATCTTACTACTATATAAACTGCCTTGCAATGTTTTATTTGTTCAAGGCAATATATAAATGCCATTTGTTATAGCTGACAATTCGCTCGCCTCTGGTGCTGTATGGCTGCAACCGCCCGGTAGCAGACACACTGAGATTTTGGACCAGGCAAGCTGTGTTGGTGCGTAGAACCTGGTGTATGTTTCTATAGCAACAGTAGCCTGGTGACGCAGCACCATCTTGAGCTAATTTCTGTACACAATCGAACCTGGCACCTTCCTGATCTATATGGCTCAGCTACTCTCACAGTAGATTTACAGAGCCATTGGGGAGCATCTTTTCTCCCTGGTTGTCGGTTTCAGAGTGACAATTGGCCTGGGGGCAAGTCAGCAGCTAACACTGTTGCCAGTCAATGGTTTCTGGCATGAGAAAATCCAGCATCAGTCGGACTTATGTACAGTTATGACAAAATATTCTGTATCTTTATATAGAAATCTGTCTGAATGCTTTTCCATAGAGTTTACAGCACAGAAACAGGCTATTCGGCCCATACCAGCATTTATGCTCCCCACACGAGCCTCCCACTCTATTTACTTGATCTCACCCCATTAGCATAACATTCTATTCCTTTCCCCCTCATGTACTTATCTAGATTCCCCTTAAATGCATGTGTGTTATTTGCTTCAACTACTCCAGATGGTAGTGAGCTCCACCTTCTCACCATTCTGGATGATCATTCTGATTCCCCCTTGCCTCCTCCCCCTTCCCCCCCACCCCCCCTCCCCAAAATCTTCCTTGGAGTGCAATTTTTTTTGCTAATGAAAAGGAATCTTTTATTAACAATGAGGGCAGAGATTGGATCAAGAGAATTTGTTGCCCTTCTTGTCACTGAACAGATACTCTGTTTATTTTTCAGGACCTGTGGATTCCTTACTTCAACATCACCACAGATATAACTGCATCCGCCATGCGGGTTCATACTGACGGTGAGTGCACCTTGGCATTCTGACCTTCGCCGCCTCCAGCGGGGGTGCCTGGTTTCTGTGGCCAGTAAGTTAATGTTGCCCACCAAACCGAGGTGGGGAGCAGGGAGGTGCTCTCGAATCACCAACAAGGGACGTTTTAAACCCAGCTCTCAGCATTGCGGAAATTAAATGCTCATTTTGGCAACCCCACCTCAAATGATTTGAGAACCGTTGGTCTTGAGCTAGTTGATACCTGGGCACTGTTCGGACTGTTGGGTGCAATCCCCGCTAATAACGTCCCAGGAAAATTATCATTTTCAGTGAAAGCCTTTATTATTAAATTTGGTTGCCTAAGTTCTGTGAAATTGAAATGTAACTTTTTGCTTGAAAGCCCCTAGCATTTCACCCATTTCGATAATTAAGTATTTTGTCTCCCACCACCCCCCTTCCTCCAAACCCTCTTAGTTTCTCTTGTTCCTCCAAGTCCCCAGTGGCACACACTATTCGCCTGACCGAGACATAGGTCTCCATTGATCCTGTTTTGTTACGTAATAAATAAAACAATGCATTCAGGGCCTGGATAGCAGACTGTGGTAGAGGCTTGCTGTTACCTTTGGGACTCTATCCCAGTTCAAGAGCTTTGAGATCTATTTGTAGTAGTCATATTACCGCTCTGTCTGAGGTTAGATAACTCAGCAAAGGCCAGAGATACGTAGGTCTTCATTCTCAGCCACAAACCGCTGTTGAAGCGGTGTTCGTAATTTTTCTAATTAAAGAAAGAAAGAACGGTTCGTGCTCCTGATCACTAACCGGTGACCTCCGCTGGAAAGAGTGTGTGTGGAGCGTCAAGTGAAGATGGGATCAAGTCCAAATCTGAAAACCCCATAGTTGAATAGCCTGCCAAAACTCTCATGGGAGAATAATTTGAATCGCTATTGGCCCTTGTGGAATCGTAGTCCAGCACTTCAAAAGGAAGGGAAGGGGGGGAAAAGATCGAATTTTTAAAAAATTGAAATTTCAGGTTTGAATTATTGGCTTAAGGAACCAGATTGCGACATTTCCTGCCAATGTCTCCTCTGTACAACATGTGATTTTGAAAGGATTCTCAATAAATTGGGGTCCGTTCGATGCTGTAAAAAAGCAAGCCTTTTCCTCTGATCTGAGTCTAACCAGAAAACAGAAGCCTTGACTATATTTTAAAGACTGAGCGCATTGGCAGTGACTGTTTCTAACAAATCAAAGGAGAAGAAAAAAGCCATAATGTGACATTTTGATGCTCTAACTTGCCCTTCTGGCTTTTTTTGTCTTTCTGGTTTCCAATTTCGGTTCTCTCTCTCACTACAAAGCAAAGCAATTAATCGCTGTGTTTTCATGACAAATCGTGCAGCAGACCCAATTTATTTCCAGCACCTGTGCCGGTAGCAGCAAACCTGACCCCGAGGGGGAACTTTGTAGAAAAACCCTGAGTCTGCTCCCTGTCATCCAAATTGTTCCGGCATGCTCCATTTCCCAGATCATTGCACCATCCCTCTGAATCTCATGAAGTTTTTCCTCCACACACACCTCCCCACCCTACAGCGAGCCTGTTGCTTTTGAGACCCCTCCTCTGGCCTGTAATTTCAATCCCACTCCTCTTTCTCTCCCGTTTTTGAATTGTCGAGGTGATCAACCCAAAGGAGCCTTGCACCCCAAGCGTTCTCTCTGAGCTTGGGCACGATCAAACCCGTTCAACTAGACGTTTCTGGGAGAATTGCCCCCCCCTCCACCTCCGTTCAGGCTCATGTTAGCTCAAGCCAAACTCTTGACAAACCAATGAGGACATTGCTTCTATTCGTAAAACTGAATAAGACATCACCCAAACAGGAGCGAAACCGCTGGGATACTGCCTCTTTAACAGTTGGGTACCATATTCATTAGGGGTCCATCTAGCTCTGGAAGTATACCATATTTCCTTCTCTTACTGGTTTAGCAGTGTATTTTGCAGACAAATGGGACCTTGTCTCTTTGGATTGCTATGGAGGAAGGCTATTCCCTATATTTTACAGGGGCTCCCCTGAAATTAGGAACTTTTTTCCTCATGGCAGTCACAGTGCTCCACCTAAGGAGCTTTTGACCCCAGAGGTGCAACTCATTCTCCTTTCTAAAGTCATAGAGAAATCTTATTTATGCTTGGACACATTGTGGTTCTGCTGCTACTACTTTATCTCTGTGGTCTTCATTCTATTGAGAACCAGAGGATCTTAAGCTTCTACAGTCTAAATAAATTTAAGATGCTGCAGATAATAAATACATCCAGGAGACTGGCTGGCAACCGTAGACATCAAGGACAAGTGCTTTCACATCAGGATTCAAGAGTCTCTCAGTACCTGGAGCAGAAGTAAATTACCAGTCCTCAGTGCTAGTCTTCCTCAGACAAGGACAGCCTTTCCTTGTATCTGGGTGATTGACTTCTTCTAGGTCAACACTGTGCAAGTGGCAGACCAGCAAGTCCTGCATGTACTCTGAAGGTTAGCCTTCCCATCACCTGCCCTCACACCCAGCACTCTTCCTCAGCATAGCAGAGTCTAGTAAAAAGAAAGAGAAAACACACAAATGTTGGATATCTTATTTTAATAATTAATAAGCTCCTACTTGTTAGCATGTGGAGACTGAAACTACGTGTGGAGAACAAGGCAGACTGTACCTAACATAGAAAATAAGAACATTGTAAAGCCTGGAGTGAGAGGAGACCGTTGTGCCCAACCAGCCTATTCCATCCAGAGTCCATGTATGTGATAGAAGGGCTCCCCTCCCACACCACCACTTTAGGAATCACTAAATTCCTTCGTCTACCTCCACCTGGAAAGAAATTCAAACAGTGGTGTTAATATCTTTTAAACCCTCAACCCTCTTCTCAATAGGCATGGATCTGGCTCCCTTTTAACTGACCCCAACCCAACTGCCTGCCTTAGGAATCTGTTCCATATTTCCACTATCCTGTGAGAAAAAGTTTTTCTCAAATCTCTCACTTGAAGCTTGTGAATTTTCAGCTTCTGTCCTGTAGTCCTGAACTCATTGTCTAATTTACTTTCAACCTTAGCTAATGCAACAATTAAAAAAAAATACAATTAAAAGCTGCTTTTTATAGCACTCACTTTTCATGGTACTTTCCAATGCGTGTTAATCCTTCAAAGGTAAAGTAGTTGTGTTCATTCGGAAACCACTGTACATGATCTTTCTCTGACCCTGTTTCATTATCCAACATCTCAAGTGGGCAGTAATGTTTTTTTTCTGCAGATATTTGTAGGTAGAAGGGTGAGAAGAAAGCCCAAGACACACAGGATTGAACATCTGGTGTTTCTGTCCTTTATGCCTGAGTGAGTTCAGTTTGTTCTAGTCCCTCAGTAAGGTTGAATGTGAGGAAGCTATTGCTTTCATCCGAACCCTTTCAGGATGCAGTAGAATTTTTGAACCATTATATGGTTACCATTTTACAGGTAACCTGGTGGCAAGCATTTTATTGTACTTGCTGTACTCAACCAGAGTAGTAGAAAAGGCATATTTCCTCTCTTTTTCACAATCAACCTCCACAACTTCACATGGCAATTTTCCAAACTTGGTTATGGTGTCTATGTGAGGTGCCCATCTGAGGCTGGAAGCTCTCCAAGAAAGGGAGGGGAAGTCATCTCAAGACATGGCTCACTCACCAAGAACAGTCGCCTTTCTCCTCTGTGCTGAGATTTTTCGTGAAACGTTCAGTAGCAGAAACTCCGCAGTGACCAAGGAGGAAAATAAACTAATCGTCACAAGTGCTCTCTAGGGAGCAGCTCTTGGTTGGTGCCAAGCCTAGTGTGCATCTGCACTGTTTTATTATACAGGGCAGCATGAAGCAACTCTGCAAAGATCACTTCTTAAAAACTAATTGATGTATAAAAAATGTAGCTACCTGGGATCCAGATTATGGTAAGGACTTCGCCAGTGTACCTTCTCTTTTAAAGCATTTCTCTGAAGCATTGCCTCAAGAACACTGCACCAATATATAACAGATGTCAAACTGTTACCAACGACCCTCAGTGAGCAGCTCATTTCTGCTATTTATGTTGACCTCTATTTTAGGTCTTGTTTAAAATATCGTGCATTTCCTTCCAGTACAACAATATTAACCAAGTAATGAAGAGGTAACATTGCAGTGGCCAAGAATCCTTACTAGGCGAAGAGTCTGCAGCATGGTTGTAACTGAAGAGCATACAGATTTTCAGGAACAGGAAAGCCCCAACAAGCCCCATCCCTATTTGATTGATCAACCTCACCATATCATTCAAAACCTTCTCTCAATAAACCTGTCTAATTATCTCTTGAGCCCATTTATACTGTCTTCTTCAGTGATCTTCCCTGGTAACATAGTCCACATCTCTATTACTTTTTGGGTGGCTTCCCTCGTACTGCTAACTTCCTAATTTTTAACTTGTGTCCCCTGGTATTTGAACCCTTGATTGTGGTAAATAATTTGTTTGGATCAATTTTGTCAGCGCTCTCCCTGGTTAGACCGCACCTGGAGTACTGTGAGCAGTTCTGGGCACCGCACCTTCAGAAGGACATATTGGCCCTGGAGGGAGTGCAGCGTAGGTTTACTAGAATGATACCTGGACTTCAAGGGTTAAGTTACGAGGAGAGATTACACAAATTGGGGTTGTATTCTCTAGAGTTTCGAAGGTTAAGGGGTGATCTGATCGAGGTTTATAAGATATTAAGGGGAACGGATAGGGTGGATAGAGAGAAACTATTTCCGCTGGTTGGGGATTCTAGGAGTAGGGGGCACCGTCTAAAAATTAGAGCCAGACCTTTCAGGAGTGAGATTAGAAAACATTTCTACACACAAAGGGTTGTAGAAGTTTGGAACTCTCTTCCGCAAACGGCAATTGATACTAGCTCAATTGCTAAATTTAAATCTGAGATAGATAGCTTTTTGGCAACCAAAGGTATTAAGGGATATGGGCCAAAGGCAGGTATATGGAGTTAGATCACAGATCAGCCATGATCTTATCAAATGGCGGAGCAGGCACGAGGGGCTGAATGGCCTACTCCTGTTCCTATGTTCATAATCATGACACTTTTGTCACATTGATAAAGGGCTAGGACAAGAAGCTGATTCAGCCCTTTCTGAGCTTCAGAATAGCTTGTCACACTCCACTCCTGGAGCACAAAGTCCACCTCTCTCTCTGGGGAACGAATGCTGGAGGGTCACACATTCAGGTTCTGCCCCTCTTGTCTTGTTCCACCCCTCCCCCCATCAAACTTTTCCAGATGACAATCCCAAAGACCATAGAGAGCAAGGCAGACCTCACCATCGCTGCAGATCTGAGCCTACGCCTGCTAGGTCTACGATTAGGAGCAAATTCGCTCCTTATAATGTACAAACCAATGCAGCCGTCGCTGCTGGCTGCAGATGATGCATCCTCTCTCCATGGCAGAGCACCCCCCCACCCCAAACAACAAACGCGGGTGAAACATCTGTGGGACATATCCCCAATCAGAGAAGGAAATGCAGAGACTCCATCCGGAACTCCGAAAATACCTAGCAGTCTGGAGCACATTTCCTGCAAGCCCACATGACCCAGGCGTAGTCCACACAGATCCAGACCACCCACCCACCCACCCCACAAATAAAGTCTGGATAAAGCCGCAAGCTGACCAGTGACAAGTCTGGTTTTGACTTCTCTCCAGGCCAATGGCAGGTTAACCCGCTTGGGTAACTGGTTGTTATGAATATTCAAGAGTTGCTCCTATGGTGCCAAGGTATTCATAATAAACCTCAGTGCATACATACATAGAATCTGCACCATTTGGCCCAATTGGTCTATGCCAGTATTTATACATGAGCCTCCTACCACTCTAATTGCCTCTTCCCACTCTGCCTCCATATGCTTCTATTTACTTCTCCCTCATGTATGCATCAAGCCTTCCCTTAAATACGTCAATGCTATCTGCTTCAAACACTCCATGTGGTGGCGAGCTCCACATTTTCACCACTCTCTGTGTAAAGACATTCCTCCTAAATTACTTATTTGATCTGTTATTGGCTATCTTGTATTTTTGCTGGACTCACCACAAGTGGAAACAGTTTCTCTGTATCCGCCCTATCAGACCCCTTCATAATTTAAAGACTTCAATCAGATCTCCTCTTATTTTTCTCTGGAAAAGAGAAGACTATCTTTCCTGATACTTGCACCCTCTCAATTCTGGTAACATCCTTGTACATCTTTTCTGCCCTTTCTCCAGTGCTTCAATATATTTGTATTATGGAGATCAGAACTGAGCACAGTACTCTAACCAAGGTTCTATATAAATTTAACATAACCTCTCTGCTTTTGCATTCTATTTCTCTAGAAATGATCCCCGGTATTTTGTTTGCACTCTTTATGGCCTTATCAACTTGTCTTGCTGCTTTTAGCGATTTATTTATCAGTATTCCCAGATCCTCTACCCCATTTAGTCTCTTACCTTCCAAGGAATAAGTTACCTCCTTATTCCTTCGACCAAAATTAACCACCCCACGCTTTGCTATATTGAATTTCATTTGCCATTTAAACTCATCAGCATTGCCAACTGTGTATTTCTATAATGATTATACGGAATGCCAAACCAATTTGCAATCAACATGCAGGCCATAATTACATTTCACAAGCAAATCAGACTAATCGACAAGTACCTGTAGTCATACAGCTGCAGTTATAACATATTGACCATTTGGAAGAGATAATATTGCAGGAATTACTGGGCAAGAGCTCAATTTCTGCACTAATGCTCGTTGCACGTTTTGTTACTTTTTTAATGCCCTCTCTCGGGCAATGCATAAACATAGACTGGCTTTAGGGGCAGTGTGACCAGTTTCCTGTGGCTTTTATTTGATTCTCATTGTAAAACCTAATTTAGATAAATTATGTTTTCCTTTCTTCCGGTTGCTTCATTTTCTTTCTCTCCTAGTTTCTTCTCATTTTTCACCTGCCCAGGGTGACACTTTGACTTTTAAAACTGCAGATGGGGGCTCCAAAATTACATTAATCTAATATCTGCCTGTTGGGGCCTGTTTTATGTTTTGTTTTTCAATCTTCTCCCTTCTCCATTCCTCTCCTGAAGGCGTTAATTCCTCACTAAAGTTCCACAGCCATCTGATCCAGAACTCGACAGCCCATTCTTCATGTGCAGGCTCAGGCAGTGAATGTCAGCAGGCTAGTCTCGGAGGGTGCATCATTAGCTGAGCTGATCCTACACTTGCCTGATGTTCGCTCACATGCATGCACTTTCCAGCCGGGTTCCCTGGATAGTGATCGCAAGTGGGAACTTGAGCTGTTCTTTTTTTTTTTCTCCCCCCCCCCCCCCCCCCCCCACAGTAAAGTTTGAGATGTTACTGAATTTATGGGTATTAGACCTAAACCAGCAACCAGCCCCAGAGTGCAACTCAGTATGAGACACTCTAGCCTTGATATGAAGGTTCCCATTCTGCACAAATTCCTCAGCAAAACCCGATAACACAGATAGTTAAATTGTGTGAAATAAGAACAATAAACTTTTGGAGCTGCAGGTCAGCTGGTACTTGGAAGAGGGTTAACGTTTCAATTGAGACCTTTCATTAAAGCTTTGAATCACGCTTAAAGTCGTTTTAATGGCACAGTTCCTACAGTTGGTGAGCTCCTGCCGAGTTTCACTGTATATGGCTCTCTTATCTTGCACGGGTGTTGTTGATTAATTGTGCATGTTTTATACTCATTGCAGGTTCTCTGTGGCGATACTGTCGAGCTAGTATGTCCCTGTCGAGTTACCTACCTCCTCTTTGTGATCCAAAGGATGGTCACCTGCTCATGGATGGAGGATATATCAACAACCTGCCAGGTAGGTTACAGGTGTGCTTATGAACGAGTTTGGGAGAGAGGACTGCAGTGATGTGTCCAGGCCTCCTGAGCTTGTATTTTGCTTTGTCAGTTTGTTCCCCCTCCCCAATGCACCCGTCGCGCCCTGTCCCCTACCCGTCGCGCCCTGTCCCCTACCCGTCGCGCCCTGTCCCCTACCCGTCGCGCCCTGTCCCCTACCCGTCGCGCCCTGTCCCCTACCCGTCGCGCCCTGTCCCCTACCCGTCGCGCCCTGTCCCCTACCCGTCGCGCCCTGTCCCCTACCCGTCGCGCCCTGTCCCCTACCCGTCGCGCCCTGTCCCCTACCCGTCGCGCCCTGTCCCCTACCCGTCGCGCCCTGTCCCCTACCCGTCGCGCCCTGTCCCCTACCGTATGGCCATTCTTCATGTGTGAACGTAGAGAGTGAGTAGCAGTGGGTTATTCAATATGATGGTGGAGGTGGGGAGAGACGGACGTCATAGCCCAACCCGATCCTGCCCTCACTTGGTATTCACAATCTCCAACAGGGATCACTGGGTAGTGATCTGGAACAGAACTTTTTTTTCCCCTCTCCCTTGTGCAGCAGAAGAACATGAATGTAATCAATTTGTTTTTTCATTAATAACCAGTCAGCCTACCTGCTCAGCAAATTTATTAGCCTGTCAAAGCATTAACAGTTTACAGCAGGTGCCCCCGTCTCTCACAGCAAGGCAAGTCACTCTGTATCATAGAATCATACAATCTTGCAACACAGAAGGAGGTCATTCAGCCCATCATGCCTGTGCCTGCGCTGTGAAAGAGCTTTCCAATTAGTCTCGCTTCCCTGCTCTTTCTCCATAGCCCTGCAAATTTTCCCTTTTGCAATTCCCTTTTGAAAGTTACTATTGAATCTGCTTCCACCACCCTTTCAGGCAGTGCATTCCAGATCATAACAACTCGCTGTGTTAAAAAAAAAATTCTCCTCATCTCCCCTCTGGTTCTTTTGCCAATTACCTTAAATCTGTGTCCTCTGGTTACCGACCCTCCTGCCAGTATTTCTCCCTATCTATTCTTTTCAAAACCCTTCATGATTTTGAACACCTCTATCAAATCCCCCCTTTAACCTTCTAAGAATGTAAGAAATAGGAGCAGGAGTAGGCCAAATGGCCCCTCGAGCCAGCTCCAACATTTCCTGCCCGATCCCCATATCCCTTGATTCCCTTAGAGTCCAAGAATCTATTGGTCTCAGTCTTGAATATACTCAACGACTGAGCATTCACAGCCCCCTGGGGTAGAGAATTCCAAAGATTCACCACCCTCAAAGCCCTGTACAATTCTAGTAAGACTTCCTTACTCTTATACTCCAACCCACTTGCAATAAAGGCCAATATACCATTTGCTTTCCTAATTGCTTGCTGTACCTGCATGTTAACTTTCTGTGTTTTGTGGACAAGGGCACCCACATCTCTCTGAACACCAACATTTAATAGTTTCTCACCATTTAAAAAATATTATGTTTTTCTGTTCTTCCTACTAAAGTGAATAATCTCACATTTCCCCACAGTATACGCCATCTGCCACCTTCTTGCCCACTCACTTAACCTGTCTATTGTCCCTTTGCAGACTCTGTGTCCTCCTCACAACTTACTTTCCCACCTAGCTTTGAATCGTCAGCAAACTTGGATACATTAACATCTAAGTCATTAACATAGATTGTAAATAGCTGAGGCCCAAGCACTGATCCTTGCGGTACCCCGCTAGTTACAGCCTGCCAACCTGTAAATGACACATGTATCCCCACTCTGTTTTCTGTCCATTAACCAATCCTCTATCCATGCTAATAAATTACCCCCAACCCTATCAGCTCTTATCTTGTGTAACAACCTTTTATGTGGCACCTTATCGAATGCCTTTTGAAAATCCAAATATACTACATCCACTGGTTCTCCTTTATCTAATCTGCTAGTTATGTCCTCAAAAAACTCTAATAAATTTGTCAAACTCTATTTCCCTTTCATAAAACCATGTTGACTCTGCCAAATCATATTATGATTTTCTAAGTGCCCTGTTACCACTTCCTTAATAATGGATTCCAGCATTTTCCTGACGACTGATGTCAGGCTAACTGGCCTCTTCTCTCTCCCTCCTTTCTTGAATAGCGGTGTTACATTTGCTACCTTCCAGTCCACTAGGACCATTCTAGATTCTAGGAAATTTTAGAAGATCACAACCAATGCGTCCACTATCTCTGCAGCCACCTCTTAGAATCCCAGGATGTAGGCCATCAGGTCCAGGGATTTGTCGGCTTTTAGCCCCCTTAATTACTCCAGTACTTTTTCTTTACTAATATTAATAACTTTAAGTTCCTTACTCTCATTAGACTCTTGGTTTACCACTATTTCTGGTATGCTTTTTGTTTCTTCTACAGTGAAGACAGATACAAAATATTTGTTTAACATCTTTGCCATTTCCTGATTCCCCATTATAATTTCTCCTGTCTTAGCTTCTAAGGGACCCACATTTACTTTTGTTACTCTCTTTCTTTTTACATACTTGTAGAAGCTCTTACAACCTGTTTTTATATTTCTTGCTAGTTTATTCTCATTCTGTTTTCTCTCAATTTTTTGGTCATCCTTTGTTGGTTTCTAAAACTCTCCCAATCCTCAGGCTTACTACTGTTCTTGGCAACATTATAAGCCTCTTTTTTAAAAATCTAATACTATCCCTAACTTCTTTAGTTAGACATGGGTGGATCACTTTTCCCCTGGAGTTTTTATTTCTCAATGGAATGTATGTTCGTTGAGAATTATGAAATATTTCTTTAAATGTTTGCTATTGCTTATCTACTGTTCTCTGCTGTAAGGAGAACAATCCCAGCCAAGGAGACATAGCATCAATACCTGAAGTGTACTTCACCCCTGCACCGTTACTGCGGTCTCCATCTGGTGTCAATGTGACATTGGCACGTTTTAGATGTGGAGTGTGAGGCAGGTTGCGTACTGTCCCTGTAATCGGTTGTTCTTAAACTTGCTTTATCTTTTCACAAGTAATTTCCTCCAGTTGGACAGGTTGGGAGGTCTGGTTGCTTCCTCCGGGGCTGAGTGCCGCTCACTGATCCCCGTCAGTCAGGTGGTCAGTTTTCCCCGGGCCCGGACGTTCGAACGGCTTTGTCTCCACTGAAGCTCACCTTGGCTTTCTTTTCTTCGCAGCTGACGTCGCCCGGTCAATGGGGGCAAAGGTCGTGATAGCGATTGATGTCGGCAGCCAGGATGAAACGGATCTGACAAATTATGGGGACTCACTGTCTGGCTGGTGGTTGCTGTGGAAACGCTTGAATCCTTGGGCAACAAAAGTGAAGGTCAATATCAAAACAAAATATGTAGGATCGTTGGCAGCCTTGTGCGTGAGGGGGTGGCATGGAATCAGTGTGGCAAACTCGATCAAACAAGCAACGACAGCTATAAGCATAATTCTACAGAAGTCTGCCTCTCTGTACCTACTGAGCCCCAAACGTTGTTTGATGACCTTAACGGAGTGATATAATGGGTTGCCTTTCATTTTTAATTCCCTGCTATCGAAGCAGAATGTGACAATAAACAGATTAGGCTCTGGACAGAGGGCAGTGTAACTCAACAGGGAACAAATATTTCCAGTTGAATTCATGATGGCTAAATCTAACTTAATGGCCCACCTCATCTGTGTCCTGAACAGTTTGGCTGTAACAAGTCGTAAATTAAAACCTAGTACATAGAAGTTACAACGTGGGAGCAGGCCATTCGATCCAGCCAGCCCATGTTTTATGTTTAGCCTCCACGCGAGCAAATAAATCTAATCACATTTACTCTCCCCGTTCCCATATCCCTTCAATCCCTTTTCCTGCGTCCATCTATCCAATCTAATCTTGAATGTTAACACTTTCTGCTTCAACCACTAACCCTGGAAGTGAATTCAACATTTTCACAACTCTCTGTGTGAAGAAGTTTCTCCTGCTCTCCATTCTAAATCTCTTACATTTAATCTTGTATCGATGGGCCCCTCATTCTTGACCCTTCAACTACTGGAAGCAGTATGCTTCTATCTACCCTACCCCATCCTTTCATAACTTTAAACAACAGCTATTACCATACTGCAGCAATGTATGTGTCGCCTGCTCTCGTACCGCTCAACTTCTCTCATTCACATACTGTGATGTATGATTTTTTTTCTTTGTTGCTGCTGTTGCAGGTTTTAGGTATGGCCGAGATCCAAACCCGTCTGGCTTACGTTTGCTGTGTACGGCAGCTGGAGGTGGTGAAGAACAGCGACTATTGCGAGTACATTCGACCGCCGATCGACCGCTACGGGACGCTGGAGTTTGGCAAATTTAATGAAATTGCAGTAAGTGGATTTCTATTCTAACCCGATTTGTATGAATCTTCAGTGAAGGCCAGAGAGGCCTCACTAGCACATTGCCCTTTGTGTGATTGTGACTGATGGTTAATTACCTGTCAAAAGAAAGAAAGATTTGCATTTATATAGAACCTTCACGACCTCAGGACATCAGGCTAATTCCTGAATATTTATAGTAGCATTAGGAAAAGTCAAGAGAGTTGGTGAAAATTCTGGTCATTAGCTTCCCCAATGGTTTGGTTGGCCATATAGACCAGAAGATCCGAAGTTCCATCTATGGTCTCTGAGTTCATCATCGCAGCATGGGGCACTACAGTTGGCACGAACTAACCATGTTGGGGAGGGGGAAAATCGGCCAAGGCTGGCACCCCTGGTATCTATTCAGTGACCCCAGGTGGACAATGCACGGATTGGACAAGATTGGGCTTGGCTATAGTGGTCCCTTTGGCTAAGTAGCCTGCTGACACTACAGCCTAGGCTCGCAAATGAACAATGGTCACTTAGCCATCGCGTTGTTCCGCTGTCTGTGGAACCGTAACTCTGCGAGGAATCAACATCTTCAGGAAAGAAGGGTTGCACCTGTTGGACCAGGGTACAACTCCAGTTAGAATCCTTGACTTTTGCTTGCCTGGATGGTACATGGAGTTAGAACATTGTCCTGCCATCTCTGTGACTGGGGATTTAATCCGAGTCCAGAGGACCTCCATCCTTCCCCGTCTTCTGACAGTTGACTGTCCAAAGTTATTTGAATCGTGACAGCTTCCAATGGGTGAGGTTCTGCAGCACAAAGTTGTTTCATGGTTGGCACAACGAGAGAAAAGAAATGCACCCATAATTGTAATTATCTCACATCCTTGCTTTTTTTCTTGCACGTGTGTTTCAATTTCACCTTTTTTCCATTGTACTGGCCCCTCTCCTGCTTATCCTCTCCAGAAGACATTCACTGGTTGCCTGGGTATGGTTCCCGGGGCAACAAATGCCCTGTAATAGCCACCCAAGTGGCCATTCCTTAGGGTAAATTCTCAGAGTTGTCTGATTCACATTAGTTCCCGATTGACAAATGAAAAACCAGGAGCAACTCAAGCCAAGGTTGCAGATTCTCCAATCCACGCTTCAGTTCAGCGGAAACCCAGGCCTGGAAAATTTATGTGCAAGTCTAGACGGTGAGTGTCAGCCAGCTATCGGTCCATAGTGGGGCATAGCAGCCGATGGGATCGCTGAGTATCATTCAGGTGTGGGAGCCCCGGCTGATTTTTTTTACCCCGAACCGGGGGTGATGAAGCTAATTTTTTAAAAATTCGTTCATGGGATGTGGGCTTCGCTGGCAAGGCCAGCATTTATTGCCCATCCCTAATTGCCCTTGAGAAGGTGGTGGTGAGCCGCCGCCTTGAATTGCTGCAGTCCGTGTGGTGAAGGTTCTCCCACAGTGCTGTTAGGAAGGGAGTTCCAGGATTTTGACCCAGCGACGCTGAAGGAACGGCAATATATTTCCAAGTCGGGATGGTGTGTGACTTGGAGGGGAACGTGCAGGTGGTGTTGTTCCCATGTGCCTGCTGCTCTTGTCCTTCTAGGTGGTAGAGCTCGCGGGTATGGGAGGTGCTGTTGAAGAAGCCTTGGCGAGTTGCTGCATTGCATCCTGTGGATGGTACACACTGCAGCAACGGTGCGCCGGTGGTGAAGGGAGTGAATGTTTAGGGTGGTGGATGGGGTGCCAATCAAGCGGGCTGCTTTGTCCTGGATGATGTCGAGCTTCTTGAGTGTTGTTGGAGCTGCACTCATCCAGGCAAGTGGAGAGTATTCCAGCACACTCCTGACTTGTGCCTTGTAGATGGTGGAAAGGCTTTGGGGAGTCAGGAGGTGAGCCACCCGCTGCAGAATACCCAGCCTCTGACCTGCTCTTGTAGCCACAGTATTTATATGGCTGGTCCAGTTAAGTTTCTGGTCAATGGTGACCCCCAGGATGTTGATGGTGGGGCATTCGGCAATGGTAATGCTGTTGAATGTCAAGGGGAGGTGGTTAGACTCTCTCTTTTGGAGATGGTCATTGCCTGGCACTTGTCTGGCGCAAATGTTACTTGCCACTCATGAGCCCAAGCCTGGATGTTGTCCAGGTCTTGCTGCATGCGGGCACGGACTGCTTCATTATTTGTGGGGTTGCGAATGGAACTGAACACTGTGCAATCATTAGCGAACATCCCCATTTCTGACCTTATGATGGAGGGAAGGTCATTGATGAAGCAGCTGAAGATGGTTGGGCCTAGGACACTGCCCTAAGGAACTCCTGCAACAATGTCCTGGGACTGAGATGATTGGCCTCCAACAACCACTACCATCTTCCTTTGTGCTAGGTATGACTCCAGCCACTGGAGAGTTTTCCCCCTGATTCCCATTGACTTCAATTTGACGAGGGCTCCTTGGTACCACACTCAGTCAAATGCTGCCTTGATGTCAAGGGAAGTCACTCTCACCTCACCTCTGGAATTCAGCTGTTTTGTCCATGTTTGGACCATGGCTGTAATGAGGTATGGAGCCCAGTGGTCCTGTCAGAACCCAAATTGAGCATCAGTGAGCAGATTATTGGTGAGTAAGTGCCGCTTTATAGCACTGTTGACGACCCCTTCCAGCACTTTGCTGATGATTGAGAGTAGACTGATGGGGCGGTAATTGGCCGGATTGGATTTGTCTTGCTTTTTGTGGACAGGACATACCTGGGCAATTTTCCACATTGTCGGGTAGATGCCAGTGTTATAGCTGTACTGGAACAGCTTGGCTAGAGGCGCAGCTAGTTCTGGAGCGCACGTCTTCAGCACTACAGCTGGGATGTTGTCGGGGCCCATAGCCTTTGCTGTATCCAGTGCACTCAGCCGTTTCTTGATATCACGTGGAGTGAATCAAATTGGCTGAAGACTGGCTTATGTGATGGTGGGGATATCGGGAGGAGGCCGAGATGGATCATCCACTCGGCACTTCTGGCTGAAGATGTAGTTCCCCTGCAACCACCCTGGCTGAGGTTAACTAACTCAACGCAGACTGGGGAGCGAACCTGGGATCTTCCAAATCTGCACTAGCCCCGCTGCTCACTGGATGAATTCACTGCACCGTCAGAGAAGCTTGTTTATATTGGAGAGTGGGATTCATTTCTGCTGATTAACCCTTTTAGTTTAAACAGAATTTTCTAAATAAAGCCTTGTAGGAGCAGGTGGACATGCAACCGCCAATATGCAGAAAAGACTTCTTACCCATGGCACGGATAGAGCACAGAAACCTGCCCTAAGCTCCATTGCATTGTATCAGTGTGTGTAAATATGGTCCTTCAAGTTTCAGACGTGGTCAGTTCAGGTTTCAGATTATGAAGGGGGAGGGCAGGACAAACAGGAACCTGGATTCCTGAAAATATTGACATCTTTTTGTGATAGAACATCTTGGAGATGTATAAAACCTGAAAGTTTGGATGGAAAGGTTTTTAGCCTTTTTTTAACATATATTTATAAGCCTGTTTTAACACACTGACAAAGCCAGCAATTGACAAACAACTAAAACACTCCACATTAGCAACATGTGTCTTTGCGTGCTGATTCACTGATGCATGGTGTCGCTTTGCGAATGACCCTTTACCTGTTGTTCTTACACAGGAAGTGGGCTACCAGCATGGGAAGACGCTGTTTGAACTGTGGAACAGGAGTGGAGTCATCGACAACATCCTGAAGGACAGGCCGATAGACAACGTCTCCAAAACACGTCCCTCTGATGTAAGTTTGACTTTCAATAGCGCTGGAGTCTGGAATGGTATTGCCGTGACCAATCTGCCCAAGCTCTTCTAAACATTGTAACAAGTCAATGCTTGTTGGTGCCACCCATTATATGGGAACCACATTATTTATTTCAAATTTTTATTTGCCTTTTCAAAATCATTTTCTATTCTTTTCATGAGATCGGAACGCATTCTGTACCTCCGTGGTCCGAGGGCGTTCCGCGGACTGGGGACGCACTGCATAGAGTGAGACGTATTCTGTGCTCCTGTTATGCCATGCTTTCTTTACCACTAACGCTGAGTATAGTGCGTGCTGACCCATCCACTTGCTCTCCTTTGTCCGAGGTCATCTACTTACCTCTAATACACTTAGGAGAAACTCTAAACCCTTTCTTTGAGGCACAGTTATATGTTTCTTTGTGCCATTTCACGTCAATGAATATTGTTTTTTTTAATTAACTTTATTTTTTCACGAATGCTGTACACACATTCCAACCTTGGTGTCACCCCAGTCATCACTGTTTGATTTATCTCATCTTCTCTCCTACTCCTTTCATCCTTGGTGCTGTCCTGGACTATGGCACTTATCTTGTCACCTTGTTTTCTAAATTTAAAAATGTCAAACCTGGTGAACTTCATTCATGGTGTTTAAGATGATTAATGGTTTTGATAGGGTAGATAGAGAGAAACTATTTCCCCTGGTGGGGGGGGGGGGGCGGAGCAAGGGGACATAATCTTAAAATTAGAGCTAGGGTGATGTCAGGAAGCATTTCTTCACACAAAGGGTAGTGGAAATCTGGAACTCTGTTGAGGCTGGGGGTTAATTGAAAATTTCAAAACTGAGATTGATAGATTTTTGTTCGGCAAGGATATTAAAGGTTACGGAACCCGGGCGGGTAAATGGAGTTACGATACAGATCAGCCATGATCTAATTGAATGGCGGAACAGGCTCAAGGGGCTGAATGGCCTCCTCCTGTTCCTACGGTGTCATAAATCGGAGGCCCTGTCAATGTTCAATGCATGGTGTGGTCCAAATGTACAGAATTCTGTAGGTTCTGCATCATTTAACCTGTGATGCACCATGACAGAAAAAATGTGTCACCTTTACCCAATTCTGAGAAACAAATATATACATGAGGGGTACGCAGAAAGCAACAGATTTCCTTCTGTGAGTAAGAGCAGTTATTCTTTGCATGTCCAAGTTGAGTGACAGAAAAAAGAAACATGAGCTCTGATAGCTCTCACACAACTGTCTTAGGGTCTCATAGACTCTCAAAATTTGGCACAGGACATCATTTGCCCCTTGTGCCCCTCTGCCATCAGAGCTATCTACTCTAATCCATATCTTGTTATATCTTCTTCAAGTGCTTACCTAATTCCCTCTTAAATATCGTGATTGACTTAGGAGCATTAGGATCAGGGGGAGGCCATTCAGCCCCTCGAGCCTGCTCCGCCATTCAATTAGATTGTGACTGATCAGCATCTCCACTCCATTAACCAACCTTTGCTTCGTACCCCTTGAGACCCTTACCCAACAAAAATTGGCTTCAGTAGCCTATTGTGGTAATGTGTTCTATATCTTAACCCTTTGGATTAAAAAAAATCCTTAGAAGCTCTCTCTTTATGCTTCTAGTGCTAATTCTGAGACTATACACCCATGTTACCAATTCACCAACATAGTGGAAATAATGTTTCACAATTTACCCTCTTAAACCCTTCTGTAATTTTGAACGTTTCTATTCGATCCAATCTTAACCTTCTCTGCTCCAGAAGAAAATGGTCCTAAATTTTTAAGTCTCTCGTCATAAATGTACCTTCTCATCCCTGAGATAATTCCAGTGAATTTATGGTGCAGTGTTTTCATGACTCTGATATCCTTTCTATAGTGAGGTGCTCAAAGCTGCACAAGTAGTCCAACATTGCAACTTCTGTTGGTTACAGGCTTGAGAGAGAGATAATTCCAATGTAAACAATGCTGTACGATTGGCTGAGTTTATATTTGACTGACAGATCCTTCTTGAATTTGAGAAGTCAGATATTCAAAATCCAGGAAGTTCCAGTAACACTTTTTTTCTGGGATGAAGCAAAAAGTCTGTTCCATTTAAGTTGTGGGCAGTTGGAAAATCCCCTGAAAAAAAGACTGGTCGCTTTGCTGAGATTTCAGACAGTCAGTTTGATATTCCTTTTTTTAAAAAAAGAGAAATGTGTATTTACAAGTTATTTACAAAGGATTAGCTTAGATCTTAGAATTGTGATTTTTAAAAAATTATTTTGTCCATTTGAAGGGTTAGATGGCAGGGTGTTTACTGCAAATTTTTAGTTATCTTTTATGACTGTTTCTGATGTGCTTGTTCATCTTTTTGTAAAATAAATTTGTTTGACGTTTTAAACTTAAAACCAGATCTGCTGTAATACTTTGTCACATTCGAATACAGGAGCGAACTCTTATGAAGGCAGAAGCTAAGTCCAGTAGCTAAAAGGAATTACCAAACGGGGTTTACACACTACCGAAAGCTTACTGAGATCTCAAGGCAAGGAAAGACCATCTCAATGGTATGGGGAGGGTGGGACTTACCCATGAGAGTGATTTGATCAGAGAGTGGAACTAATCTAGAGTAAGATGATCAAAAGAAACTCAACTGTCAGAGGAGGATCCTCTAAGTCAGGTCAAATGATCTTCCTCATCCATATTTATCTTGTGATCTTATAATATTCTTTATTATGGTCGGTAACAGACTTTACTACTGCTGTGACGCTAACTGGTCTATAGTTACCTGGCTTATCCCTTTCCCCATTTTTGAACAGGACTCTTACATTCACCATTCTGCAGTCTTTTGATACAATTCTGGTTCTGAAGATTTTTGGAAAATTTAGATCAGTACTTCTGCTGTTTCATCACTGACCTCCCTCACTGGACAGTAGCCCAGTGACTCAGATGCCTTTTGATATGACTTACTTTATCTATATCTATTATTGTTCCTTCACATCCTCCCCTGATACTTCTGTCGTCCCTCCTTCACCCTCTGTGTGTACTGCGGTTCGTGGAACGCACTCTAGTCCTGTGTGTGTGTACCATAGTTTATGGAACACTCTCCAGCTCTGTGTGTACCGTGGTTTGTGGAACGCTCTCCGTGTGCGTGTGTGTATGTACCGTGGTTTGTGGAATATGCTGTGTGTGTGTGTGTGTGTGTGTGTGTGTGTACTGTGGTTTGTAGAACGCTCTCTGTGTGTGTACTGTGGTTTGTGGAATGCTCTCCATGTGTGTACTGTGGTTTGTGGAACATGCTCCACATGTGTGTACCGTGGTTTGTGGAACGCTCTGTGTGCGCACCATGGTCTGTAGATGTCTCTTCATTTCTGTGTGCTACCCTGTAGACATATACCGTATTTAAGATGAAGTATAAAAACGTGCTCCCACAATAGAAATTGTGGATACTTTACAGGTCAACACATTGCCAGCAATTGCAACTCTTCTGCTGTCACTTCCAGTGACTTGAGTTTGGGGGTATTTTACTGTATCGAGCTGTTTCTCCTGACCCCTGATAGTAAATAACCCTCTGCAAATTGTTTCAAAATGTCATTACATTGGAGATTTAGGCTGGAGCCACCCTTCCCACAAGTGCGCACTCTGCAATGTAAGCTGTTTCCTCGGTTTTCATCTTCAGCGTCTTGCTATGTGACCTTCTTTTCTCCTCCTTTACACAGTATTTACCTTATTGAAATGCCATTCTCCAACCTGCTTTGAGTAGCTCGTTACTAACTGGCACGTATCTGTTTCACAGCCGTTCCTTCTCATTACAACCTCGATGCCCTTTCTTTCTTCTAAATGCCCAATTTTTCTCCGTTCCTTTAAAGCTGTGATGGATGCAGTCTGCATTTTTGTTCTGTCAGTTTGTCTCCCAGATTGTTACAGAGGTCATGATCATTGAAAGTCGGACACTCTCCCGTATCAGCTCTCGCCCTTACAGGGGGGGTTTGTGGTAGTGGGGTGGGGGGGTGCGGGTGGAATGACCTGAACAGTGCTTGTCTGTGTTTAATGTTGCTCGTTCTCGCTCTTTGTGATATTTGAATATTTTCATTTTAAATGATTAAAAAAAAATGTGTGGAAAAAATTAAAACCTGACAGGCCTGGAAGGGCTGCCCCAATGGCTCACGAGTTTATTCAGTGCGGAGCCGAGCCTTACAGGGCACGAAGGTGGCTGGGTTGGATCCCCACCCTATCAGGTCAATTTTGAGGTGTTCAAAATTACGAGGGGTTTTCATAAGAGTAAATAAGGAGAAACTGTTTCCACTGGCAGGAGGGTCGGTAACCAGAGGACACAGATTTAAGATAATTGGCAAAAGAACCAGAGGGGAGATGAGGAGTATATTTTTTTACGCAGCGAGTTGTTATGATCTGGAATGCACTGCCTGGAAGCAGAGTCAATAATAACTTTCCAAAGAGAATTGGATATACACTTGAAAAGGAGAAATTTGCAGGGCTACAGAGAAAGAGCAGAGGAGTGGACTAATTGGATAGCTGTTTCAAAGAGCCGGCACAGGCACGATGGGCCGAATGGCTGCCTCCTGTGCTGTATGATTATATGAATTTTCTCCTTCTTCCCCTAGGAGAGCCCCCCGCCAACACACATATTATAAAGAGTATCATACCCGAGTGGCTGAGATGAAGAAAAATTCCCAGCCAAGGCGACCTGCAGAACCCACTTATAACATGGTTTCGTCTGGAATATTTTTCTGTCTCCAATGGTGTAATGGTTAACGGCCTCAGCTCCAGTTGGCCTCAGTGCCCTGTGGGTTAGGGAGAGGGGAATTAGCCAGGCTTGCCTCTCCTGATCCTGTCAAGCGCTGGAGGTGCAGGCGCCAGGTGAGGCCAGGGTTTTGCCTGGGCTGTGACGTGTGACGCGCTTCCAATTGAATAGCCTGCCAACGTCCACACATGAATAATGGGCACTCGGGTGAGGTATGTGAGGGGCAGCTGGTACCTGTGCAACCGTACCCCAGTGAGCAGCGGGCCCAAGGAAATTGGCAGGGAACAAAAAAATACTGCATGAGAACCAGCCACGAGTATCCTATCCTGACCGCTTACAGCAAAATAAGTGTGAGACAGGGTGTCTAATTCTGTACTAATCAGTACTAACAGATGCTGCTTAAGGAGAATTTCAACATCAGAATGCTCAAACAAGACAGCATACTGGAAAGGGATAAACACTGGGCGATTCTGGGCAGTGCAGTGACATAGCACGTCTGAGCACCCGGCCTGTTGCACTGCAGAGTGCCAGGAGGCTGCTTAACATTCAGGGCATTCACCCTGTACCCATTTCCCCCCCCCACCCCCAAACACACTCGCTCGTGCACTCTTTGGGGAGATACCGAATGAAGAGCAGGTGCACCATCCCTGGGCTGTTGCACATCACATAATAGCTGCTTCGTGCTGTCGGCCTTACGGGATGTGTGTCATAAGTGAGGTCAAGGGTTAAAGGAGACTAAGTCTTGCCCGCAATAAAAAAAAGAGGTAATGTTTCTTTCATTCCCATTTCATGAAATATCTATAAATGTTATACTATATGACTATCTGTATATTTATTTAAAAATCTTGTGTATATGCACAGTTCCTGTTCAGATTTCTGTCGCCATAATTTTTGGTCATGCTTTTATGTCACCACTTAAAATTGGAATTGCTTATGTAAACATTTAAAATGGAAATCCTCTATGTAAATATTTCTCTGTAACCATGTAGTTGTAGGCAGTGCTGTGACCGAGATTCTGAAATCTCCCTCCCAACTCCATTACCATTTTTGTATATTTTGGGAAAATAAATGATATTTATCAACTGAGTGTGGGCAACGCAGCCGACAATTTACTATATTAGATTAAAAATCTTATATCTGCATGCGCTTCCTGTCTAACTTCCCTTTGACATGTTTTTGGTCACAGTTTTCTGTCACCTTTTTCCATTGTAAATTTGTATATCCACATTTGCCTTTTAATTTTCCTACGTCAACTATCTTTGGTCATGGTGTAATTATAGGCTTTCACCACCAGATGGCGCTGCAGTTGTGAAATTTTCACGCTCTGGCCAGTGGGTGGCACTGTGCTGCTTTTCAGAGGCCGCTTCTGCCACTTTACATAAGTAATATTTTTAATTTAATCCTTTTTTACATTTAATTTTAACTTTAGTCTTTGGTTTCTTTTTCAGTCTCTTCCCTCCCCTCTCCCAGGGTCAATTTTCAGCCATTCAAGCCCCGCTGCCCAGTCTTGCCAAGCCCAGCCACAGTTGCTGCCCTGCCCTTGGACGCCTCCGCTCCCTGGCTCGTTCTCGGCCACTCACTGGCCCATTTTTGCAGTTTGGGGTCACTGAGTGGCCCGCAGCCTGCTCCTTGGCTCCCCTTGAGTCCTGATGGTTGTTCAGCAACCGCAGCCTAATCCCCGCGATACATCTTGGTGCCTCTGTCTCCTCTCCACCACTCTATGGGCTGGTGACTCCAAGCCCCTGCCCCCCTCCAGCCCCCCGATCGCATACCCACTTACGGTCCTCTTCTGCTTCTTGTATTTGAAGTGCTTTTAGCAGTATTACTTATTTATAGTGTTATGAGCATTTAAAAAAAAATAAAATCCTGTTATGAGAACCAGCTTTAAGGGCAGTACAGCAGAGTGGGAAGTTATGGGGACAGGCCACAATATTAGGGGGTTGATGCGCACATTTTAGGATGAATTGGAGGCCAAAGAGTGATGATAGGGCACAGTGGGAATATCAGGGATCCAAGGGCACACAAGTGATATTAAGGGAGCTGGGGTGTTAAGAGAATAGGCCACAATATTAGGGGATGATACATATGTTAGAGGTGGAGGGCCAAAGGGAGGAAGGGGATGCACAAATCGGATTGAAGGGTGGGTGGGGGGGAGGGAGGCAGAGGTTCTGAGGAAGGAAGCAAGCAACCAAGAGGGGATGCAACGTGGGAGCGGTGGGGAAAGGAGGATTGAGGCAATTGGGCAACAGAAGATGGAGGGGGTGATAGATGGAGCATGGTGACAATGGAGGGGCAGCAGCAAAATAAAACAATATGATGCCCAGGAAACAAACGAGTAGCAGGGCATGAGAGCTCACCCCTACATATTTATTTCTGGTACCTCCCTGCACCCCATCCAAATCTCCCCCACTCTTGCCACATCTCTAACCCAACAACCACCCTTTTACCGTTGTCAGATCACTCCTTGCACCTACCTCCCTCCACCTAAAGGCCAAAAATCTCCTTACCACCACAGAGCAAATCTACAACTCTGCCCTGAACCATACCCCTTACCCGTAACCCACTGCCCTATAGCCTGGCTACATCTCTACCCTCACTGGTGTCCGCGATTTAAAAATCTGCCCCACGACTGCTCGCAGTTCGACCACCTACCCAACCAATACCCCACAACTGCCACCAAAAGATATAGCATGTGACTCTCCCTTTCCCATCACGCCACGCCCCACCCCGACAAAAAGTAAACGAGAGACAAACAGAACATTAAAAGTTGACCGCAAGAGAACAAGAGTCTTGGGCAAGAACACAACACAACAGACGCACTCAAACAAACAACTGCACAGAAAACGACCGACACGAGCAACACACAGATTGTGTCCTCAGTCCTCCTGTGAGCAGTGCCATGGGAGGTCTGCTAGCCTGTGCTTGTCTGACACTGGGCTCATGCCCAAGCTTTCTGATTGGTGCAGTGTTTCTACTATGCAACACAAAGAATCAGACACTTAGAAGAAAGAACGTCCCGCCCAGTACTGGGCAGTCCTGCGCCTCCTCTCTGGCCCACCAGTACCTGTAGGAAATATTTCAGCAGCACAGTGTGTGACGTTTGAGATTTATTCAATCTCCTATTTACATGATTCCTGTATTGTGGAAAATAAAGAAAACAAGATCATTGCCTGCTCTGGGCACTGGTCTGTGTCAGAGATTCTAATTAATGTAAATTTGCCTAATTTATATAAATTTTGCTTCCTGCTCCCCGCCTCATGGGTAATAAACAACAATGCATAGGAACATTAGTAGGCCATTCAGCCCCTTGAGCTTGCTCTGCCATTCATTAAATCATGGCATTTACCCGCCTTTGCTCCATATCCCTCGATACCCTGACCCAACAAAAATCTTATCGATCTCAGTCTTGAAAGCTCCAATTAACCCAGCATCCACAGCCTTTTGGGGGGGGAGGGAGTTTCAGATTTCTACGACCCTTTGCGTGAGAAAGTGCTTCCTGATTTTGCTCCTGAATCAATGCAAGTTGTTGTTGTTGAATGGCCTAGCTATAATTTTAAGATTACATCCCCTCATTCTTGATTGCCCCACCAGAGGAAATAGTTTTCGAAACAAAAACAGAAAATGCTGGAAACGCTGAGCAGCTCAGGCAGCATCTGCGGAGAGATGTTTCGGGAATAGACCATTCCTCAGAACTGGAAGTTATTTCAGATGAACAGCATTTAAAAAGGAACGGGGGGGGGGAAGAGGAAAAAATACACTCAACGACCACACACCGAGGAAGAGCTGTAAAGTGCTTTAACTGAGAACAGGAGATGGTTAAATGGCAGAAGCCATATTCGCATTAGATAAGAGAAAGAAGAACGAACTTGCATTTATCTAGCACCTTTCATGACATCAGGACATCCTAAAGTGCTTTACACTCAATGAAGTACTTTTGAAGTGTAGTCACTGTTGTAATGTAGGAATTGCAACAGGCATTTGAGCACAAAATCTAGGCTAACACTCCAGTGCAGTACTGACGTTAGACCAAACCCTCTCGTGGACGTAAAAGATCCCATGGCATTATTTTGAAGAACAGCAGGGGAGTTCTCCCCAGTGTCCTGGGCCAATATTTATCCCTCAACCAACATCACTAAAACAGATTATCTGGTCTTCATCTCATTGCTGTTAGTGGGATCTTGCTGTGCGTAAAATTGGCTGCCGCGTTTCCTACATTATAACAGTGACTACGCTTCAAAAAGAACTTCATTGGCTGTAAAGTACTTTGGGACGCCCTAAGGCCACGAAAGGCGCGATGTAAATGCAAGTTCTTTCACACTTGCCTTCGCTGCTGATAGATTGCGATGGTGGCACCGAGCCTAGTTGGCTGAGGCAGCGAACACGGGCCCTCTTGTAACTGTAACAAACCGCGACACGTGGAAGAGGAAACGAGAGGCAGCACAGGGAGAAAGAAGAAAACAGTCAGAGTCCTGATTACAAACTGGAAAAAAAAAAAGACCAAAGTCATGGAAGGAATGAAAGTTTAAATGCAGTAATCAGATTGCCGAGCTCGTCCGTCAGTGGGTCTCCTGCGGAGCCGCTCCATTCGGGAGTGCTGCTTCCTGATAATTACTGCATTCTCCCAGCAGCCACCTTACTGCGTTAAGAGCAGCATAAAAATTGAAAACTCTACACTCAGCCTCCCCCTCAGAGCAGCTATTACTTCTAAATTGCCAAATTAATAACTGTTACTTTCGTTTTGCTGCAGGATTAAACCAATTTTTACAAGAGACGCAGTCTCATTCCAGCTGGCTGAGTTGTAAGAATGGGTTAGTGTCGCTCCCCTCTTAGTAAATTAGACTTCAATCTCAGCGGTGATACTCTTTTGAACCTTTTCCCCACAGAATCATTAGTGCTGCTGCTCTTCAGTGTTTGGTGCAGAATCTCTCCCTTCCCCTATAGTCACTGTTCATGCCAGACCTCCTAGCTCCCCAACAACCTGGATGAAGAAGGAGATTTAAAGGGTAGGGTTTGTTTATAGAGAAATGAAAAAGATTTGAAGGGGTAGTATGTCCTACTGAATTATCCCACAATTCCTAAATAGTTGGAAGGAAGAGAAAGAAAGACTTGCATTTATATAGCGCCTTTTACAACCTCAGGACATCCCAAAGCACTTTACAACCAATGAAGTACTTTTGAAGTGTAGTGGCTATTGTAATGTAGGAAACGCGGCAGCCAATTTGCGCACAGCAAGCTCCCACAAACAGCAACGAGATAATCTTTTTTTTGTGATATTGGTTCTTCAAAATAGTGCCAAGGGATCTTTTACATCCATCTGAGAGGGCACACGGGGCCTCAGTTTAACGTCTCATCCGAAAGATGGCACCTCCAACATTGCAGTGCTCCCTCAGTACTGCACCAGAATGTCAGCTTAGATTTTGTGCCCAAGTCTCTGGAGTGGGACTTGAACCCACAACCTTCTGACTCCGAAGCAAGAGTGCTACCCACTGAACCAAGGCAGAGAGTCATATACCCCAGTTACTCTCTGTTTCAGCACCTGTGGCTTCCAGTATTGCACTGTCCTGATCTTACTCGAGCCGTCAGAAGAAAAGAGATTTTGCTCAACAGGCCCTGGGCCGAGCAGAGAGGGGAGGTTGAGGGCAAGAAGTCTGGCCCTGAGCTACACTTTTATGGAGTGACCCAGCCGAGGTGCAGACGGAGGTTTGGTGTTAGCTGCTAGAAATAGTATATAGCGTGGAGAGAGGAGCTCAAAGTGGGAAAAAATAACAGGAGAACACGAATCATACAGCACAGAAGGAGGCCATTCGACCCATCGTGCCTGTGCCGGTTCTTTCAAAGAGCTATCCAATTAGTCCCACTCTCCTGCTCTTTCCCCATGGCCCTGCAAATTTTTCCTTTTCAAGTATTTATTCAATTCCCTTTTGAAAGTTACTATTGAATCTGCTTCCACCATCCTTCCAGGTAGTGAATTCCAGATCACAACCTCACTGCCTAAAAAATATTTCTCCTCGTCTCTCCCCCTGGTTCTTTTGCCAGTCATCTTAAAAGATTGAGTTTTTGTTTTACATCACTTTTTCAATCTCTAAAATAGTATTAAATTAAATTCTGTGGTACCAATCCTTCCGTTCTCTTTGGTCTGTCAGAGGGGTGAAGCTATCAGGGACAATGAGCAAGTGGAGTGGGGGGAGCAGCAGCTCTACAGGCTAGTGTTGCTTAATGAGTCTGTACGAGCAAAAAAAATATTCACACGTCACAGCTGATATCCCAGGCTTCTGTTCACTGTTACAGTGTGGAGGGTCGTCCCGCATCTTAAAGATCGCAACAGTGCAACTCTCTCTTAAAACTAGGAGGGAATCAAATCGTGTTTGTAACTTAAATCTACCTGTCATAGATTTGCCAGTGGAATCCTATCATCTTGACACCAGTGACTGCTCCGCAACAGACCATACTCAGTCGTCCACCTCCCCCCACCCTCCTCCCCCAGTCCAGGGTTTGGCTCTAATACGTGGCCAATTTGCACAGCGCTTCAGTTTAATTCTGACATTGTGGAGGTTCATCTATCAAAGCTGGCTTTTCACAGAGAGAGATGATGCAATCCCACGGAATCCACCCCAGGGGCAATGTGAACTGGGTGCATGGTGCAGCACTAGGGTTGCCAACTCTGGTTGGACGTATTCCTGGAAGTTTCGTCACATGAATTCCCACCTCCAACGGCCTCGTCTGCTCAAACAGCCTTTTTCCCCCATTTCCAATATTACTATAATAAACAAAATATGAAAAAAAACAAGTAATTTCTTTTAATGCCCCTATGATTTTTCTCCTGGGTGTTGCTCTCAGCAGTGTCCAGGAGATTAATCTTCGACTCAGGGGAATGCCTGGAGCCTCCGGGGAATGCCTGGAGTGTTGGCAACCCTGTGCAGCAGCGGCCCTGCTGCCGGTTCCCAGGGTGTTTACAAAGTGCTCGTGAGTGGTGAACGTGTCCCTCGGGGTGCAGAACTTGTGTGTTTACTTGTATCCACGCGGCTGGCAGATTGATTCCCTCCCGGAGCTGCGACGCAGCATTTCCTGAATCTTCTGGGAGGCCAAGTTTGGTTGTAATCTTTGAAGTGACCGTTACAGCCAATATGGCGGCTACGGGGGCCCAGTTTGCCAGTTACTTGGGGTGTGATCTCTCGACCTCTGGAGAGTTCCCCGTCACTCGGTTGGAATACTCCCCTTCGGTGGGGCTGAGGGGCAAGAACCGTAGGGCTGACCTCCTTGTTCGTGTGTTTCTGCTGCGCATTAAGGAGCTCTCCATGCTGGATCTCCTCGATTACCCATTGTTCGTTATCCCAAAGTCAACATCCCAAGATGGTCTTCAGACCAACATTGTTGGTAGATTTCTGCTCTCCCATTTCCCGTTGGCTGTAATATAGTGACAATTCCAGGAGCCCTGGTCAGTATCTTTGTGCTTGATCCCTTAAGAAGGAACAGGCCTCTCTCTCCTCCTTTAAGACGCTCCTTAAAACCTACCTCTTTGACCAAGCTTTTGTCCTGATATCTCCCTACATGGCTCGGTGTCAAATATTGTCTGATGACACCCCTGTGAAATGCCTTGGGACGTTTTACTTTGTTAAAAGCGCTATATAAATGCAAGCAGTTGTTCATGTGAGAGAAAAAGAAAAACTTACACTTGCTGAGATTTCAAAATGAAAAGCTGGAAATGCACAGTGCAAGTCAGTCAGCACCTGAAAGTGAAGGGTTAACAATTTGGGTTCGACTGTTCCGATGAAGGTGCTCTCAGATGCTGACTGGCTTTCTGTGCTTTTCCAGAATGTTCTGTTTCTATTCCTGCTGGTCTGTCAACACGAAGTAAAAGACATTTTTTTTTAAAAAAACAATCTTTCCCTCCTGCCCTGTATAATGTCAGTGTGTGTCCTTTCAACAGGTTACATGTCCCAACGCCTCCTTCACTGACCTGGCTGAGATCGTGTCCAGAATCGAACCTGCAAAATTGCTGATTGTGGATGGTGAGTAATGGAGTGTGCAGTTCATAGTCACGTCATTAAGGACTCAAGACTGCTTCACACAGTGTGCAAGCTTAGAATGATAGAGTGCAGTCCTTCCCTATATACCATCTTGTTTAATTTGCTTCATCTTTCTACCCTCTCCTCCCCTGGCTAACAGCATCGCCCAGCGTAGATGAGATTACCCCCCCCCCCCGACTCCCCTCTTTCCCGTAATTTCCTACTGAGCAGAACATGATTTGCTGAGCTGACGAGATTTTTAATTTTAAAAAAACAAATTGTGTTGCTTATCCTGATTTGTTTTCCAAAGTTAACACCAAACTATGCACATCCTAGTTCATTCTCCCGCTTGTGCACTTTTGTTTCCTCTTGTAATATGCACCCTCTTCTGTCTCTCCCGCTCTGTGTGCTCACATGCGTTCTCACGAGTACACAAGTGCTCTTTCTCTCTCTATCTCAATATTTTCTCTTTTGCACATCTTTTCTCGTGCACATGCTCTCTCTCCTCTCTCCTCTCTCCCCGTTCCCCCTGTCTCTCTTTCCCCCCTGTCTCTCTTTCCCCCCTGTCTCTCTTTCCCCCCTGTCTCTCTTTCCCCCCTGTCTCTCTTTCCCCCCTGTCTCTCTTTCCCCCCTGTCTCTTTTCCCCCCTGTCTCTTTCCCCCCTGTCTCTTTTCCCCCCCGTCTCTTTCCCCCCCCGTCTCTCTTTCCCCCCGTCTCTCTTTCCCCCCCGTCTCTCTTTCCCCCCCGTCTCTCTTTCCCCCCCGTCTCTCTTTCCCCTCCCGTCTCTCTTTCCCCCCCGTCTCTCTTTTCCCCCCGTCTCTCTTTTCCCCCGTCTCTCTTTTCCCCCCGTCTCTCTTTTCCCCCTGTCTCTCTTTTCCCCCCTGTCTCTCTTTCCCCCCTGTCTCTCTTTTCCCCCCCTGTCTCTCTTTTCCCCCTGTCTCTCTTTTCCCCCTGTCTCTCTTTTCCCCCCTGTCTCTCTTTTCCCCCCTGTCTCTCTTTTCCCCCCTGTCTCTCTTTCCCCCCTGTCTCTCTCTCCCCCCCGTCTCTCTCTCCCCCCACGTCTCTCTCTCCCCCCGTCTCTCTCTCCCCCCCGTCTCTCTCTCCCCCCGTCTCTCTCTCCCCCTCTCCCCCCCCCCCCTGTCTCTCTCTTCACCCCCCCCCCGTCTCTCTCTTCCCTCCCCGTCCTCACTTCCCCCCCCCCGTCTCTCTCTTCCCCCCCCCCCCGTCTCTCTCTTCCCCCCCCCCGTCTCTCTCTTCCCCCCCCCCCGTCTCTCTCTTCCCCCCCCCCGTCTCTCTCTTCCCCCCCCCCCGTCCTCTCTCTTCCCCCCCCCCAATCTCTCTCTTCCCCCCCCCCCGTCTCTCTCATCCCCCCCCCCCCCGTCTATCTCTTTTCCCCCCCCCGTCTATCTCTTTCCCCCCCCGTCTCTCTCTTTCCCCCGCCCGGTCTCTCTCTTTCCCCCCCCCCCCGTCTCTCTCTTTCCCCCCCCCCCCCGTCTCTCTCTCTCCCCCCCCCCCCCGTCTCTCTCTTCCCCCCCCCGTCTCTCTCTCTTCCCCCCCCCGTCTCTCTCTTCCCCCCCCCCGTCTCTCTCTTCCCCCCCCCGTCTCTCTCTTCCCCCCCCCCCCCCCGGTCTCTCTCTTCCCCCCCCCCGGTCTCTCTCTTCCCCCCCCCCCCCGTCTCTCTCTTCCCCACCCCCCGTCTCTCTCTTCCCCACCCCCCCGTCTCTCTCTTCCCCACCCGCCCGTCTCTCTCTTCCCCCCACCCCCCGTCTCTCTCTTCCCCACCCCCCCGTCTCTCTCTTCCCCACCCCCCGTCTCTCTCTTCCCCCCCCCCCCCCCGTCTCTCTCTTCCCCCCCCCCCCCCGTCTCTCTCTTCACCCCCCCCCCCGTCTCTCTCTCTTCCCCCCCCCGTCTCTCTCTTCCCCCCCCCCCCGTCTCTCTCTTTCCCCCCCCCCCCGTCTCTCTCTTTCCCCCCCCCCCCGTCTCTCTCTTTTCCCCCCCCCCGTCTCTCTCTTTCCCCCCCCCCCCGTCTCTCTCTTTCCCCCCCCCCCCGTCTCTCTCTTCCCCCCCCACGTCTCTCTCTTCCCCCCCCCCCGTCTCTCTCTTCCCCCCCCCCGTCTCTCTCTTCCCCCCCCCCCGTCTCTCTCTTCCCCCCCCCCCCGTCTCTCTCTTCCCCCCCCCCCCCGTGTCTCTCTCTTTCCCTCCCCCCCCCGTCTCTCTCTTTCCCCCCCCCGTCTCTCTCTTTCCCCCCCCCCGTCTCTCTCTTTCCCCCCCCCGTCTCTCTCTTTCCCCCCCCCCCCCGTCTCTCTCTTCCCCCCCCCCGTCTCTCTCTTCCCTCCCCCCCCCCGTCTCTCTCTTCCCTCCCCCCCCCGTCTCTCTCTTCCTCCCCCCCCGTCTCTCTCTTTCCCCCCCCCCGTCTCTCTCTTTCCCCCCCACCGTCTCTCTCTTTCCCCCCCCCCGTCTCTCTCTTTCCCACCCCCCGTCTCTCTCTTTCCCCCCCCCGTCTCTCTCTTTCCCCCCCCCCGTCTCTCTCTTTCCCCCCCCTCTCTTTCCCCCCCCACCCCGTCTCTCTCTTCCCTCCCCCCCCCCCCGTCTCTCTCTTCCCTCCCCCCCCTGTCTCTCTCTTCCCTCCCCCCCTGTCCTCTCTCTTCCCTCCCCCCCCCGTCTCTCTCTTCCCTCCCCCCCCCCCGTCTCTCTCTTCCCTCCCCCCCCCCCCGTCTCTCTCTTCCCTCCCCCCCCCCCCCCGTCTCTCTCTTCCCTCCCCCCCCCCCCCCCGTCTCTCTCTTCCCTCCCCCCCCCCCCGTCTCTCTCTTCCCTCCCCCCCCCCCGTCTCTCTCTTCCTCCCCCCCCCCCCCGTCTCTCTCTTCCCTCCCCCCCCCCCCCTGTCTCTCTCTTCCCTCCCCCCACGTCTCTCTCTTCCCTCCCCCCACCGTCTCTCTCTTCCCTCCCCCCCACCGTCTCTCTCTTCCCTCCCCCCCAACCGTCTCTCTCTTCCTCCCACCCCTGTCTCTCTCCTCCTCCCCCCACCCCCCCGTCTCTCTCTCCCCCCACCCCCCCCTGTCTCTCTCTCCCTCTCCCTCACCCTTACCATCTCCCTCTCCCCTCTCCCTCTGAAAGCACAGTGAAATGCTGGTTCTGGTTATATAAGCACTATGAATGGTGGATCATATCACAGAAACATTTCTTTTCCACTCTGGTTTTCTGCCCCTCCTCGCTGTTGCTGACAGTGGGCTCCATTTCCAGACATCACAGTTCATGGGTATCTCACTCAAGCAGCCGTTCCTCATGTGTGAGCCTAGATAGAGAGTATCGGCAGGCTGTCTAACCACAGAGGATATTGTACATGGTCCTGCCCTACATGTATATATGCACACATGTATATACATGTAGAGACACACACACACACACACACACCACACACACACACACGTCCCTTCTCTAACTGGGGATGCTGAGGCCAGATTTAATGCCCATATTGCCACGCAGGCTTGGATCCAGTATCTCAACACCGACCAGAGATCTTTCCTTTGCTGACTGGTGAGATAATGTAAAGGGCCTCCAGTTAGAAGTGGGCTATCCAGCATCCATAGAGCTGTTGATTGCTCCCCATTCAAACCACAGGATCTACGGTGTTAGTTCTGTACATTTTTTCCCCCGCTTCCTATGGGAAGGTGCCTAGTCTCCACTTAGTAACTCCCCAAGTAGCAGTACTTGAGGGCACAGAGCCGTCACCATATAGTGCAGTTTACCATAGTTTCGCTATATAGTGCAGTTTACCATAGTTTTACTATATGGTGCAGTTTACCATAGTTTCATTATATAGTGCAGTTTACCATAGATTTACTATATGGTGCAGTTTACCATAGTTTCATTATATAGTGCAGTTTACCATAGATTTACTATATGGTGCAGTTTACCATAGTTTCACCAATATGGTGCAGTTTATCATAGTTTCACCATATGTGCAGTTTACCATAGTTTCATTATATAGTGCAGTTTACCATAGTTTCATTATATAGTGCAGTTTACCATAGTTTCACCATATGGTGCAATTTACCATAGTTTCACCATATGGTGCAGTTTACCATAGTTTCACCATATGGTGCAGTTTACCATAGTTTCACCATATGGTGCAGTTTACCATAGTTTCATTATATGGTGCAGTTTACCATAGTTTCATTATATGGTGCAGTTTACCATAGTTTCATTATATAGTGCAGTTTACCATAGTTTCATTATATAGTGCAGTTTACCATAGTTTCATTATATAGTGCAGTTTACCATAGTTTCATTATATAGTGCAGTTTACCATAGTTTCATTATATGGTGCAGTTTTACCATAGTTTCACCATATGGTGCAGTTTACCATAGTTTCACCATATGGTGCAGTTTACCATAGTTTCACCATATGGTGCAGTTTACCATAGTTTCACCATATAGTGCAGTTTACCATAGTTTCACCATATGGTGCAGTTTACCATAGTTTATTATATGGTGCAGTTTACCATAGTTTCATTATATGGTGCAGTTTACCATAGTTTCATTATATAGTGCAGTTTACCATAGTTTCATTATATGGTGCAGTTTACCATAGTTTCATTATATAGTGCAGTTTACCATAGTTTCATTATATAGTGCAGTTTACCATAGTTTCACCATATGGTGCAATTTACCATAGTTTCACCATATAGTGCAGTTTACCATAGTTTCACCATATGGTGCAGTTTACCATAGTTTCACCATATGGTGCAGTTTACCATAGTTTCACCATATGGTGCAGTTTACCATAGTTTCACCATATGGTGCAGTTTACCATAGTTTCACCATATGGTGCAGTTTACCATAGTTTCACTATACAGTGCAGTTTACCATAGTTTCATTATATAGTGCAGTTTACCATAGTTTCACCATATATTGCAGTTTACCATAGTTTCATTATATGGTGCAGTTTACCATAGTTTCATTATATAGTGCAGTTTACCATAGTTTCACCATATGGTGCAGTTTACCATAGTTTCACCATATGGTGCAGTTTACCATAGTTTCACCATATGGTGCAGTTTACCATAGTTTCACCATATGGTGCAGTTTACCATAGTTTCACCATATGGTGCAGTTTACCATAGTTTTGTTTTCTCACTAGCTTTTTTCCCCCTCCTGAAGATATTGACTCCTAGCTGAGGCACAGTTCCACAGGCACCGATCGCCCTCCAGTACCTCTCCCAGTGTTGACTCCTAGCTGGGGCACAGTCTCACAGGCACCGATCGCCCTCCAGTACCTCTCCCAGTGTTGACTCCTAGCTGGGGCACAGTTCCACAGGCACCGATCGCCCTCCAGTACCTCTCCCAGTGTTGACTCCTAGCTGGGGCACAGTCTCACAGGCACTGATCGCCCTCCAGTACCTCTCCCAGTGTTGACTCCTAGCTGGGGCACAGTTCCACAGGCACCGATCGCCCTCCAGTACCTCTCCCAGTGTTGACTCCTAGCTGGGGCACAGTTCCACAGGCACCGATCGCCCTCCAGTACCTCTCCCAGTGTTGACTCCTAGCTGGGGCACAGTCTCACAGGCACCGATCGCCCTCCAGTACCTCTCCCAGTGTTGACTCCTAGCTGGGGCACAGTTCTCACAGGCACCGATCGCCCTCCAGTACCTCTCCCAGTGTTGACTCCTAGCTGGGGCACAGTTCCACAGGCACCGACTTGCAGCAGCCATTAAAGGAGTATGGAAAAGCGGGGCAGGTAGACCATGTTTGAGTGTGCCTCTCCCAAGACCCCTAGGTCAAATGTTTTTTTAAAAAAAAAGAATGCCTGGAGTGACTCCCCCTCCAAGTCTTCTCTTGCCTCCTTTGGGGGATTGCACCTATCCACTGGACAATGGCACAGCTAAAGTACAGAGGTGATGGTGAGGGGAATCTCGGGCACAGATCCACCTAACCCCACTCTATGTGGCTCAGCTGGTTGGAGACCTACTGCACCATGAAGCTGCGCAACTCAATGTCAAATTTTGTCCGATTACGCTCCTGTGAAGCACCTCGTGACGTTTTACTACATTAAAGGCGCTCTATAAATGAAAGTTGCTGTTGATGAGGACTGCTGATGGAGTGTGCTGGAAATTTGCCATTTATGTTCAGCGTCCCCGCCTTACACTGGGATGGGACACAAGTCGTGCATCAGCCAACAGTCGAAAAAATGTTACACTGGGTTCAGATTTGCATAAAATTTACAGCACAGAAACAGGCCATTCGGCCCAACTGGTTTACGCTCCGCACGAGCCTCCTCCCATCCCTCTTCATCTAACCCTAGCAGCATAAACCTCTATTCCTTTCTCCCTCGCGTTTATCTAGCTGCCCCTTATATGCATCTGTGCTGTTCGTCTCAACGACTCCCTGCGCCTGCGAGTTCTGCGTTCTAACCACTCCCTGTTACCTGTTGTTTCAGTGCGATGTGGTACTGACTCCGTGGACGGCTCTCATCGGTTCTCAAACTGATTACTATTTCCTGCATTCTTTGCAATGGAAATAAACTAGTTCATTGAGAATTTACACAATGGATCCTGATTCAGGAGAGAAATCTGCATTGTCACATTAATCAGCAGGTTTAAAGAAAGAAAGACTTGCATTTATATAACACCTTTCACAACCTCAGGACGTCCCAAAGGACTTTACAACCAGTGAAGTACTTTTGAAGTGTAGCCACTGTTGTAGAAAGCGCAGCAGCCAATTTGTGCACAGCAAGATCCCACAAATGGCAGAGAGATAAATGACCAAATAATCTGTTTTAGGTGTTAGTTGAGGGATAAATGTTGGCCAGGGCACTGGGAGAACTCCCCTCCAGTGAATAGCTGAGCCATACAGACCAGAGATGTATGGGTTAGATCCTAGTCTGTGCTGAGTTAGGCTGATCTTAGCTAGGGTAAATGGGAGGGGGTGCTACAGTTGTCTTCAGCACCCTTTGGTTAGGGGAGCGCAAAATCAACCAGGGTTCCCGCTCCTAATCACTATCCAGAGACTCCTGCTGTGGGAAGTCCGTGTTCGGACATCGGGTGAGACCGGGATCAGGCTCAGCTGTGATGACTCCTGTTGTTAAATAGCCTGCCAATGCTTGGCTCACACATGAAGAATGGCCATTTGGGAGAGGTACTAGAGGGCTGTCAGTATCCATGGAAACCAAAGCCTTTAGCAGCAGAGGAGAGAAAATTGGCAAAAGATGAGAGGATTCTTCAGTCAATAAAACAATGCTTTATATTTTTTTTAAAGCTAGCCTGCAAATCTGGGACATGACCTTTGATGTCGAGGCTGATGTGTGATTTACACTGCTGTAGGAGTCACAACTTTGCCAGTTGATGTAAAAAGTCACAAGTGCGACACTTTCACCACTGTTAACATTTACCTGAGGAAGGAGGAAGTCTCCGAAAGCTTGTGAATTTAAAATAAAATTGCTGGACTATAACTTGGTGTTGTAAAATTGTTTACCACTGTTAATTGGGTTTGGGTTTTACAGCAGGTGTGTGGAAATTGGGCTGACAGTCTACTGCCAGTGGAACTATCTTAACGTGGCATCTACTGTCCCTTCCGCAGATGAGTCTGACTACCAGACCGACTATGAGGAGGATGCTTGTGACACAGAGAGAGACGACTATGAAGGTGTCGCCAGCGAGCAGAATGAAGACGAAACTTTTGACAGTGTAAGAGGGGCATGTACTAATAATGAGAAACAGAGCGCGCGCTGGAAAACATGCAGCAGTTCCCATCAGCGTCTGAGTGAGGAAGGTTGGGGTGTACCTGGCCCATTAAAAGCTGCCTCTCTCCCTAAGTCACTGACTAACCTGCTGTGTATGTTTTATTTATTTATCTGTGGTTCTGTTGTTGTCGCTCTTTCTGTTTACAGTCGCTGCACAAACAGCACTCCCCAGCTTCAAAACAACTGCAGTAAATAATACACTCAGAATGCAGGCTGACCAGCTCACCCTTCTAATATCCCTTGATACCTTTACTTAATAAGATTCTCTCTTGAAAGCTCCAATTGTCCCCCAGCATCCACAGCCTTTTGGGGGAAGAGAGTTGCAGATTTCCACTACCCTTTGTGTGAAAAAGCGCTTCCTGATTTCACTCCTGTCTGGCCGAGCTCTAATTTTAAGCTTATGCTCCCTTGTTCTTGATTTTCCCAGCAGAAGAAATAGTTTCTCCATATCTACCCCATCGAACCCTTTTAACATTTTAAACACTATGTAGCTGCACATTTCTGTCTAGAAATCTGTTGAAAAGAATGAGAAGAAAATGCCAAATCAATATTTTATTTAAGATTAGGTTGTCTGAAATGAAACTGACTCTTGAAAAATGAAAGGAACGAAACTGAGCATGACAGGTAATTAATTGTCGAAACTCTCGAAAGCCTGTTCAGCTTGACAAAGACTTAATAGACTTAAAGTATCTCTGCGGCGCAAAGAAGTCAAACAAGCTCACACTCATCTTTACTTTCTGACCAAGTGTCAGCTTGGCTCAGTTGGTAGCACTCTTGCCTTTGTGTCAGAAGGCTGCAGGTTCAAACCCGACTCTAGCATTTGGACATGTAATCTAGGTTGACATTTCAGTGCAGCACTGAGGGAGCGATGTCTTTCACGTAAGATCTTTAAAGCCGTCTGTCTGTTCTAGTGATTCAAGTTTTTGTAAAAGAAAATCCCGCAGTACTGTTCAGAGCAGAAGGGAAAGAGAGGACGAAAACAAAAGAGGGATAATGGGCTCCTCCAGCCCTGTAATCCTCCATGATCTCTGCGCACCTCCAGTTCTGGCCTCTTGCGTATCCCGTTTTTCATCGCTCCATCGTTGCCGATCGTGCCATCAGCTGTCTAGGCCCTAAGCTCTGGAATTGCTTCCCTAAACCGCTCAACCTCTCTCTCCTCCTTTAAGATGCTCCTTAAAACCTACCTCTTTGACCAGGCTTTTGGTCACCTGTCCTGATATTTCTCTATGTGGCTCAGTGTCAAATTTTGTCTGATAACGCTCCTGTGAAGCGCCTTGGGATGTTTTACTACGTTATAGATGCTATATCAATGCAAGTTATTGTTGAAAGAGCAGAAACGTCCTCGGATGGTTAAAGGAAGTATTGATGGGCTAAGTGAAATCTGGAGGAGATGGAGTCCCAGTGTAGGATGCTGACTGTCAAGGCATAAAACTATATCAGAGGGGCTGTGGATGCTGAGACAATTGGAGCTTTCAAGACTGAGATCGATAGATTTTTGTTGGCTAAGGGTATTAAGACATTGAAGCCCATGGGATTAAAGGGGCAGTGGAGTGTGGATATGAAATTGGCTAAGAGACAGAGAGTAGTGGTGACCGGTTGTTTTTCAGACTGGAGGGAAGTATACAGTGGTGTCCCCTAGGGGTCGCTATTAGGGCCACTGCCCTTTTTGAAATATATTAATGACCTGGAATTAGGTATAGAGGGTATAATTTCAAAGTTTGCAGATGACACGAAACTCTGAAATGTAGCAGACTTCAGGAGGACGTAGGCAGACTGGTGAAATGGGCAGACACGTGGGAAGTATGAAGTGATACATTTTGGAAGGAAAAATTAGGAGAGACAATATAAATAAAATGGTACAATTTTAAAGGGGGTGCAGGATCAGAGAGACCTGGGGGTGCACATACACAAATCTTTGAAGGTGGCAGGACAAGTTGATACGGCTGTTAAAAGGCATATGGGATCCTGGGCTTTATTAATAGAGGCATAGAGTACAAAAGCAAGGGAGTTATGGTAAACCTTTATAAATCACTGGTTGGGCCTCAGCTGGAGTATTGTGTCCAATTCTGGGCACCACACTTTAGGAAGGATGTCAAGGTCTTGGAGAGGGTGCAGAAGAGATTTACTAGAATGATACCAGGGATGAGAGACTTCAGTTATGTGGAGAGACTGGAGAAGCTGGAGTTGTTCTCCTTAAAACAGAGAAAGTTAAGGGGCGATTTAGTGTTCAAAATTATGGTGGGTTTTGATAGAATAAATAAGGAGAAACTGTTTCCACTGGCAGGAGGCTCGGTAACCAGAGGACACAGATTTAAGGTGATCGGCAAAAAATCTAGGGGGGAAATGAGGAGAAATATTTTTATGCAGCAAGTTGTTGTGATCTGGAATGCACTGCCTGAAAGGATGGTGGAAGCAGATTCAATAATAACTTTCAAAAGGGAATTGGATAAATTCTTGAAAAGGAGAAATTTGCAGGGCCATGGAGAAAGAGCAGGGGAGGGCTGAGTTATTTATCATTATCATTTATCGTTATATCTCGCCAGGGATCTGCTTCCTAGACACCTCTGCCTTGCCGCATCTCTTCCCAAAGCCTCCTCGATCTTTGACCGCACCATCAGTCACTTCCCCTGACCTGCATATTCCTGCGCAGAGGGGCATGTCACCTTTTTAAAGGCACTATGCAAGTGAAAGTTGTAATACCACACACGGATAAGAGGTGCTTTGGGTTATTCCTAATTATACCTCACGTGGCCTGGTGATGGCTTATTTACAGTTATACCACACTTAGGGTCTGAAATGCAGTTGGTTATCTGCTGTTTCCAGTTTTGCAATCTGTATCTGAGGGTTATAGCCTCCACCAGAAATGTAATTAAAACAGATTTTATAGTTGTACAACATATGTACCTAGAAATTTGGGCGCAGAGATCAGCGATGATCGAGGGGGGGGGGATTGATGGCGATCGGGTGGTGGAGGGAATTGGTGGCGATCGGGTGGGGGGGGGAATTGGTGGCGATCGGGTTTGGGGGATTGGTGGCGATCGGGTTGAGGGGGGAATATCGGGTTGAGGGGGGAATTGGTGGCGATCGGGTTGAGGGGGGATTGGTGGCGATCGGGTGGGGGGGGATTGGTGGCGATCGGGTTGAGGGGGGATTGGTGGCGATCGGGTTGAGGGGGGATTGGTGGCGATCGGGTGGGGGGGATTGGTGGCGATCGGGTGGGGGGGGATTGGTGGGGATCGGGTTGGGGGGGGATTGGTGGGGATCGGGTTGGGGGGGGATTGGTGGGGATCGGGTTGGGGGGGGATTGGTGGCGATCGGGTTGGGGGAGGAATTGGTGGGGATCGGGTTGGGGTGGGATTGGTGGGGATCGGGTTGGGGTGGGATTGGTGGGGATCGGGTCGGGGGGGGATTGGTGGCGATCGGGTTGAGGGGGGATTGGTGGCGATCGGGTGGGGGGGATTGGTGGCGATCGGGTGGGGGGGGATTGGTGGGGATCGGGTTGGGGGGGGATTGGTGGGGATCGGGTTGGGGGGGGATTGGTGGGGATCGGGTTGGGGGGGGATTGGTGGCGATCGGGTTGGGGGAGGAATTGGTGGGGATCGGGTTGGGGTGGGATTGGTGGGGATCGGGTTGGGGTGGGATTGGTGGGGATCGGGTCGGGGGGGGATTGGTGGGGATCAGGCGGAATCAGTGACCATCAGAGGGAGCGACGGCGATTGAGTGGAGGGGGGCTTCCTGCCGATTGGGGGGAGCGGCTGCGGTCGGGTGATGATCGGAGGGGTGGGGGGGGTGTTTGGTGGCGATCGGGAGGGATCAGTGTCGATCGATCGATCGATCAAGATGGTCGGGGTGACCCCCGTTCTTTGCCTGTGGGGTCAGGAGGAGCACTCCTGCACCTCCCGGCTCCACATTCAGGTAAGTTGGTTGTTCCCTTGTTGGTTGCAGCCTAACGGGCAGTACCTTTAAGGGCTGCATGTGAACCTGGTTTTCCTGAGTGCAGCCATTGCCAACACCGGCTGCCTCAGGCCAAACTAATCTTGCAGAGGGGGCCTCAAACAAGTGTTAGGTCCCTTATTTACATATACAAAGGGCCTAGCGCCTGTTTCAGGCATGGGCACTGCATGCCGGTTTTTTGGACTTTACCAATATGGCACTTGTAATAAGCATGCACTTCCTGCCCACCATATTGGAGGCTTAGGAGGCCATCTAGAGCCCGTACAACAGGCGCTGCGCAGCTGAATTTCTAGGCCAAGGTATCAATAGGATTACTCACCTGGGTTCAGGGATACGCTCTGATGAATAAAGACATCAACAATTTCCTTCTCGGCTGTCTGGTTAATCTTGATTTTCTTTGCAAAATAAGAACCTTTATATAGTTGCCATGGCAATTAGGCCTATCGGACAGGTAAGGCCTACTGCTAAGAGGCACGCGTAAGGTTCAGCAGATAGGTTTCTCAGTGTAACGTATCTCAGTCTTTTTTTTAACGTGTTGCAGGATGAAGAGAGTGAACTGAGGGAGAGCAAATCCACTTCTGGAGCTCAGGGCAATGCGGCCTAACAGAACGGGGCATCAGCCAACGCAGGCTGCATCTTGGCATGGCTGTGGGTTTATTTGTTTTGAATCCTATTGTTCCTTGCCCCTTTGTTCTTTATATTAACCAGACAGCGTCCTCCGTTTCATATTGCAAATTTTTTGGGGGGTGTTGGTGGGGAAGAGTGTGTGTGGCGAGGGTTGTCATGGCAACATTACCTGCCATATCCTTATGATTAATTGATGCCTTAGATCCAGTTTCGTAAACCAAATTGTACATAAATAGTTTCTCAGACTATGAACTTACAAGTCAGATGACTTTTAGTGTGTCAATATCTTGAGTTATTTCAGGACTTTTTTAAAAACACCTCATTTTTCCCCCCCCTCAATAGATTTGTTGAGGGGGGGGAGAAAAAGAGAGTCACACAGACTCATTTAGCACTTTAAATCCGTACATCGTTCTCCTTTCAGTGTCATGATGTAGCATTTAAGCTTGTTTCTGCCAAAGTAGGGATGTGCTTTTAAACGGAAGGTTCAACAGTGTTTATATTTGCCTTACGATGTACTCCTGCTGCTGAAGGAACAGTGGGGGGGGGAGGGAGGGAGGGAGGGAGGGAGGGGGGACCTGTTTCCAGGTCTCTGCCAAAATGCTGCTCTTCAACTCGCCAGTAGAAAGCGTGGGACAGCAACCCTCACTCGCTCCCCTTCTGATTTTTCCTTCCTCATATGGAGTGGTCACCCATCTTCTGCTTGGACTCTGGGAGGGTGGTATTTTTAAAAATGCCATGCGTGTGTAGACCTGTTTCGTCCCACGCAGCCTTTCTGAAAACATAGTTTTGGAAAACTAGTTTTTCTTTTTTTGGTTGATTTTCATTTCTCAGTGACTGAGCCACACCCCCCTAAACCCAGACTGTCCACTTCAAACCCGTCCGGGTGGTCACACTAATTGCCTGCCCCCCGATAGTGTGCTGAGATTCGGTGGGTCAGGCATCAAACCCATGCCACCGTCCCTGTTGTTTTGACTGCCAATAATTTGTTTGCTGCCAGTGACACAGCTGGAGTCATAGTGAATCTCTGGAAAAGGGCATAGTTCATATTCCCGGCCCTCCAAACCCCCAGTGATCTCCAATCCTCAGTTTGGTTATTGCCGCTTGTTGACATGACACCATGAGTGATTGTTGCCATGGAAACTCTCACTCAGCAGCATTGCCCAACCATTAGGTGCCAAACTCTTGTACCATGCCTCTGTACATTGGAATGCTCTGCAGGGATTGTCCGCACTCACGCTGGCTGACCATGCCCCTTTCAGATACTTTACACCGTGGTCGATGGGCGGTCGCACGACTTCCTCTAATTCCTCCTCTCTGATGTCTCCTTCTCCTCACCCTCCCCACTCGACCCTCTTGCTCAACGCAGCTCAGCTTGAGAAGTGAGCAGAGCAGAACTTGAGGCTACCTCTATCCTCCGCCACGTGGCACGATTTAAACACCAGCAAAGTGATCCAAAACGCTCCCACAGCTTAACAGGTGAAATCTACAGCGGCCCACATCCTGTAACGTACAGAGGCCATGCCTGCTCCTCCGTCTAACGTCACCCCTGAATCGCCAGATTTAGTAGATTGAGAATGAGGCTGAGTGAAGTACTAGGAGAATCCCTTCCTTTCCCCCAACAAATCGATGGGTGCAGATGGGCTGAATGCAGTTCGAGTTTGACGCATTGCCTTTGTGTCTTGTGGTTTGATGCAGTGTTTCCACTCGAAGCAGATCGGGTCCCTTGGATGAGTCGGTTCTAGAGTTATATGGAGACGTGGGTTGTTCTGAAAAGATGGACACAGCACGGTGACGGGTCTTTCCCCCAGTGTAATGCCCGCACTACTGATATATATCGGGGTGCATTTTTACTGCCATTTGAATTGTGCCAATCTCCACGGGACTCGAGTTCCAGTGCTGAGCGGATGTTCAGCAGGCAGCTTGGCTTCCCCTCTGTCCGTCCCCGTGTTTGCTTTGTGCTGCTCAAGCCAGACCCGAGTTCGGACCGATTGACTGAATAACGTGGGCCACATCGAGGAAAGGTGAGAGTAATGCGACTAAAAGGTGGCATCAACTTGGCCCCGACCCATTGTGCCCTCTGAGTCCTCTCTTTATCAACCGGTGCCCAGTGGCAGCATCAACAGTTGCAGTGTAATCATTCAGCAAGTAATTGCTGGAAAACAGTCTGGAACATCCTGCAGCAATCAGTATATAAAAAGATGGGAATCCTACCTCGTAGCACAGCCAGTAGGTACATTGAAAGGACTAATCCCCTGCCTGGCACGCTATTTTGTTAATTCATCTAGATATATTCACTGATCAGGCACGGCTTTCTGTTCTGCATTATGCAGCTTTCGCCCACCTTCACAACATCCACTTTGGTCGACCAGCGAAATGAAATCGTTCGCAGATCATGGTTAAATTCCTCCACCTATCTCTCCGCCCAGATGGCATAAGCGCAAGTTTACGATGAGACGGGGGTGGGGGGCTGCAGGGGTCTTGGGATGTTAGGACCGCGTCCCAGGAAGATTGCGGTTCGCGATTTCGCTTCTAGTCCACGGTGGTGTCCCGGGTACCCCTCAGATGCCACGTAAGACCCCAAGGTCACAGGACGACGCTGAGTCCAATGTTCTCACCCCGGGCTGGTGGGCTCAGGGACCAACTGCGCCAAGAAACGTCGGCTGTTGTCGTTCTCTCCCTGGGATCCAGTCAGTTCCTTTTGTGAGGCGCTGAGCTTCTCAAAACTTGAGCCGGGCGGTTTGGAGTGACCAGTCTTGGGACCCTGCCTGATGTTGTCCACTTACAATTGGGGTCTTCTGTAAATTCCAGATGTGTATCTGTAATCGCATCTGGAATAAAGCAGCTGCCAGTTCGTTAACGCTGCTTTTATATCATAAGTTACAAAAGAAAAAAAAATTGTACTATATTTTCTGTAGTGTTGCCATAGAGAGATCAGAAGAGTTTATGGTCTGGCTTAAGGTGCAGCCCCCCCATTTGTCAGTGCCATAAGTAACTAAGTGACAGAGCAGTAATAAATGTATCTGCTGGTGATGGTGGAAGACTTCAGTTGTCTGTAGATTGGTGTAAATTCCCCTCTATCTCTGGTCTTCCAATCCCCCCTCATGTGCACGTGCACCCACCCACCCACCCACTCCTCTGACCTGCCAAACATTGGCCAGGGTTTTACACTTGTCTCTTCCATAGCCTGCAACACCCCCACCCCCCACTCTCCCTATTCATTTTAATGGACAGGAAAATCATCAGCTGGTGAGTGCAGAGGCAGAAAAACCTGGCCACTATCTCCCACCCAACAGCCTGGACAGGCAGCCTACTCCTAGCCCTCGGCCAAGGCTGCCCTCGTACTGGGTGTCAGAAAGAGGGGCCCCACAACTCCTTTTCCGTTTGTTCCCCTCTCTTCGGAACCTCCAGTTAACGACACGTCCAGGCTCACGAACCACAATGTGTGGGGAATCCTTCGCTGCACTGCCAGTCGGCGATGCCGCCTGTACACAGACCCTAATACAATGGACATCCCATTGCAGGTTTCCCAGGAGCTCACATTGGCTCCTTACGATCTGGAGATCCACCTGTGGATGTGTTGTCTGCACGACTGACCAGCCTGGTGCATGACGGATGTGTTTACTTTCTGAGAGGCAGGCATGAGATTTATTTCGTGGTAGGAATGAGTGTCCTGTGCAGATATCGCACAGAGACAACTGTTCATCTTCTGTCTCCAGAGTCTGTCGAATATGATATAGACTTAGGGAGTCTTAACAGTGATTTCACTTGTGTTTTTTTTTTAGTTGCATTCTTTAAAATATTGATGACAGAGACGTGAGCCTTTAATAGTATCTCCTGGCATTGCAGCATTCCATCATGGGGAACGATGGAGGGATTGTTGGGGGGGGGGGCGGGTGGGGGAGTGTCTTGCTTCATAAATCGCACCCCTCCCTCAGGCAATCGGAGTCCTGAAGCAAGTTGAAAGCTTAATAGGAGCGAATGACACACACAAAAAAAACGAATTGCCAAAAAGACTGTTGATGTAGTCCCAGTGAATTTGTGTCCTTTCCTGTAGCCATCCTGGCTGGATGAAGGAATTTTTTTATTTTTGTTGCTGCAATAATCAATGCAATATTTAATATTATTGAAACTTAGCTTGTACAGAGTTGAGAGGTCGATGATCATTAACTGGTGTCTGATAGTGCCTTGACAATGGAAGAATTAATCCCCTCCCATTAAGGCTGGTCACAATTTGCACAGCCCCAGCCAGTACCCACACCCGCAGAGATCGTTTTTTTAAAAAAAAAGCATTTGAACCACTTACGGCACAATTTTCTTTTAATTAATATCGGTGAATTGTTTTGCTTTTCTTTCTGTAGTAAAATGTGGCGGGGGAAGGGTTCAAGATCGATGCAAGTTTTAATTACTAGGAGCTCTCGTCCACTGTTACTATGCTGCCTAGTAGGGACTAGAGCTCCTAGCAATTAAAAAAACCCCAGAGCATCGCTCCCCAATGACCTGGTGTGTGCTAACAACCAGCACAGACCAGAAGGTCCCAGAGTGGATGCCCTGTCTGACCTGAGCTAGCTGGTCGCAGCCTGGGCAGCAGTTAGAGTGCGTCATTCAGTGTCAGCACACCTGGGCTGGAAGGAGGAAATATTCCAGGGCAGTGACACCTGCTGAGAAGTTCACACACGCAGTGAGAACCCCCTGCCCACCCCCCCCACGGAGGAACAGCCTGCGGCCGTTCAGGCTCACACGCGAAGAATGGCCGATCAGGTCAAGTGCCAAAGGTAACAGTGCAGTGAGTACCGGGGACCTGCCAGAATCTTTGGGCTGCAACTGATCGGCCCCACTATGTGATACAAGAGTTTTGGGTATTTGTAGCTCTCGACTCTCGTTTGCCAGATGAGCAGCAGCACCTGGTGATGTGGCCCTGGGAGCTCAGCAAGAAAGACAATTCCAGGTATCAGGGATTTAGGTTCCCAGGAAAGAATAAGGAGCCCACCTACATTTTGTGCACTTAATGCAGCCGAGAGAGAAATTAGGGTCTTTTCAGAAATTAAATGCTCCATGGAACGAAGATTGGATTAGACATCAACACCCACCCACACCCACACACACTCCCACACCCACACACACTCCCACACCCACACACACTCACTCACACACACACACACACACACACACACACCCCCACACACACACCCACAAGCACAGACACTGCTCCTGGTTGTCGACATAACAGTCAGTGCCTGTGCTGGGGGTGGGGGTGGGTTGCAAATGGCACTGCCCTGGTCTTTATACGTCATAACAATATCGTTATCTGTCCGCATCCCGTCTGAAGTTTGACCCTGTTTGTAAGCTGGCAGTCAGAGCAACAGACTGACGGTGTGGTGCCTTTAATGAGCTGCGCAGGAGGTGATGTGGCCCAAATCCCAGCAAAGTAGCTCTCGAGCGCACCAGTGATTGACTGAACAAGCTTAATCATGTTCTCTTGCTGAGGTGCGTCATGTCTGGTTCTCTCGGCTTACAATAGGCTTTCTGGCACGATGTAGGGAGCTGAGCTTTGAATGTCCAAGCCCTTTGATCGAAGGCAAACAGACCATTGTTGCAGAAAGGCTGCCAGGGTGAATGGGGAACACCCGCTCGTTTATTGGGAGAAAGGGGGAGTAATGAAGTGGGAAAAAAACACCAGTTAATATCAGCGCCTCTCAGCTTTTTTGATGTTATTAACATTGTACTTTGTATAAACCCTGCGTCCCCCCCGACTCGATGTGTTGAAATGGTGGGGGGCAGGGCGAACCTACTAGTAATCACTGCTTGAGTTTGAATGGAAAGGGGTGAATGTCGTGTGTTTACTGTGTAACTATGGAATATTAGCCCTTTAAGCACTGAGAATGTTTATTGTCTTAAGAACAAACTTGTCTTGTATTTTCTTAAGCCATCTGTTGACAAGTCCTGCGTCATTAGTGGGTGGGCAGTCTGTTAATGTGTTGGAGACTTCATGCGCCTCTTGTTCAAATCCATTCTCAACTGTTAGTCACATCAAAGCTTCTCCTGTAGTAAAGCTGCCCTGGTTTGGGGTTGGAGTCCCCTCAAGTGCACCTCCCTGTGGGTTAACCAAGGAGAAACATCAGTGGTAGCCGAGAGTGAGAAGACCAAGCTCTCCTGTTAAGGCCACTGGGCCTATTACTTGGGAGCCCAGCGTTTGGTCACGAGATCTATCAATCTATTGAAGACAGGACTCTTCGATGACACTATCTAAATACACAGGTCCCATCCCTGGCTGTGTGTTGTTGGCTGAAACACACTGAGGGTGCTACCATTGGCCTCCGACTAGGGAAGGAGGAATTGAAAATCGGGCAAAGTTCCTGGAAGTACATGTTGGGGAGGACGACAAAATTGGGGCCAGTTGTGAGCCCATCACAGTCGAATCACCACTCACTGCCTAAGCTCACACATGAAGAATTGCCATTTGGGCACGGTACCAGAAAGCTGGTAGAGCCTGTGGAACTGTAACCGAGTTATAGTCAGTGCCTTCAGGTGCCAGCGTTGCTCAGTGGTAGCACTCTCATCTCGTGAGTCAGAAGGTCAGTGATTCAAGCCCCACTCTAGTCTGACAGTTTAATGTAGTAACGAGGGAATGCAACATTATTGAAGGCACTGTCTTTCAGATGAGTTGTTAAACTGGGGTCCCCTCTACCTGTTCGGTACTATTGGAAGAGCAGGGGAGTTCTCCCGGTCAACATTCCTCCCTTAACCAGCACCACCAAAACAGACTATCTGGTCATTTATCTCATTGCTATTTGTGGGATCTTGCTGTGTGCAGATTGGCTGCCATGTTTACCTACAAAAAGCAGTGACTGCACTTCAAAAATAATTAATTGGCTGTGGAGTGCTTTGGGACATTCTGAGGACTTGAAAGGTGCAATATAAATATATGTTTGCTCTTTCAGGAGAGATGGGGAGAAAACAAAATGACAAAATAATATTAAACATGAAAGAGAATTAATTACAAACAGATGCCTGACCATTACCAGCCTGCGGACTGGATGTGTTTGTTGGATTTTGCTGCACAGGTTGTCAAAGCAGCCTTTAAAAACTGACAACAGTAGACAGGGTCTTGTGTAGGACAGAAACATTACCACAAACCTCAGTTATTGGCGCAGCGAATGGGCTGCTTTTATTATAGAAAGGACAGTTTACATGATAATTATTTCTTGTATGGAATCTGTATGTATGTAACATGTGAAGTGTTTTCAGTGCTCACTTTATACTGTGCCCATGTGCCTTATATATCCATTAAAGATGACGCCTTCATTGTTCCTTGTCTGAAAGTCACTTTTTAAAAAAAAACACTTGCAAAATCGGGGACGTACGCAGCTTATCACTCAGCACCTGAAGGAGGCGAGGGAGCTAGATAGCAAGAAAAAAGTGGTCAACAGCACTGCAGGCACAAGCTACACATACATGGATATCAGCCCTGGAGTCCATGCAGGATGTCAAGGCTGTCTTGTTTCCACACAAATTCAGTTATCATTGTTTTGAAAGGAATCTTACAACACCAGGTTATAGTCCAACAATTTTATTTTAAAATCACAAGCTTTCGGAATCTTACAACACCATAACCTGGTGGTGTAAGATTCCTTACATTTGTCCACCCCAGTCCATCACCGGCATCTCCACATCATGTTTTGAAAGGGGCAGGGGCAGGCGATATGTTCCAGTAGAGTTTGACAACAGTGCTAATCATTTGGGAAAAGAGTATTGAATTGTGCTATCTATTGATTATATATTTAGATTCTGTATGTTAGGAGTGCGCATTTCACTAAAAACTTTCATGGTCACCTTGCTCCTATGGGCAAAGCCATTAGACTGCCTGTAGTACCAGTTATGGCTGTAGGTGGCACTGCAATAGGCACTTTCAATGTCGAGGGTGTCACACCTTTCGCATCACAGACCCACCTACTCTGGCGTCCCACGAAGTATGAGTAATTGAACTGGTATAATTTCGCTGCCAATCAGCAAAGTAAGTAACTTTAACGAAGTGTTAACGACCTCCATATACCAGCTACAGAAGTGCACCTGAATACTATTTTGCTTTCAGTTGACGAACTGGCAACCTTCACAATCCCGACTTCTGTCAGCACACCCGAGGATTCTGGCCTTTGACACTGAAAATTCTTCTTTGAAACCTTCCGGCCTTAAAATGTCATGTCTCGTTTACCGTTAAATCTCCGATGTCCCACCACTGGTCCGAGGTGTCATCTCCCTGACCAGCTAAGATGATCTTAACTTCTCAACACAGCTGCAGTTAACTTAACCTGTCACCCGCTTCAACTGAGCAGTGATTTGGGATTGTGGTTTTGAGGGAAGATGGGAACCATCGCAACTCCCCCCCGTCCCCCCCCCCCCCCCTCAATGGAGGTGAAAGTTTAAAGTTTAATCCACCTTAGTTTTCCCCACAAAGAATACTTCCAGGGCCTTTTGGTGAAGGGAGCCAAAGTACATCCCCCACTGATGGGAATTCCTTGGTCTGGGGGAAGATTTAACTGCAGCACAACCGCCACCCCCTGCAGCTCACAGGAAGATCTGGGCTGCCCCTCCCTGCTAAGTTAATTCCCCTGCCTTAGTCCACTCTGCCCCTTCTCTCCTCTGCTCCCATCTTCCTTCCCCTCCTCCATTACCTTTGCTCAGGCTCCTCTCCTTTCGCACACCCCTGTTGTCCTCTTTGCTTTCCTTCCCTCTTTCTCCTCCATTCTGCCTCCTACCTGAGGCAAGATAGAGTTGGATATCATCAGCATCCATGTGGAATCTGACCCCGTGCCTGCAGAAGATATCATTGAGGGGCAGGATATGGATGAGAAAGTGGAGTGGTCTAAGGAACTGTGGAGGTGATTGTGAGGGGGTGGGAAGGGAAGCCATCGCTGGAGATGCGGTGGCTGATTTGTGACAGGCGGAACTGGACAATGGAGGAGAGATGATGGAGGAGCATGGGGTGATTGGCTGTGTTCAACACTGCAGAGAGGTTAAAGGGATTGCAATTACAGGGAATGACATTGTCCAAAATGGTCTCAGTGCTGTAAGCAGGCAGAAGCCAGATTGAAGGAACTCAAACAGGGAGGGTTAGGAGAAAGGGGTTTGAGGAAGCAGTTCATCAGGAGAATCTTAATTGGGATCTTGGGATTGAGAATAGGAACATAGGAATATAGGAACAGGAGTAGGCCATTCAGCCCCTCGAGCCCGCTCCGCCATTTGATAAGATCATGGCTGATCTGTGATCTAACTCCATATACCTGCTTTTGGCCCATATCCCTTAATAACTGGTTGCCAAAAAGCTATCTATTTAAGATTTAAATTTAGCAATTGAGCTAGTATCAATTGCCATTTGTGGAAGAGAGTTCCAAACTTTTACCACCATTTGTGTGTAGAAATATTTTCTAATCTCACTCCTGAAAGGTCTGGCTCTAATTTTTAGACTGTGCTCCCTACTCCTAAAATCCCCAACCTGCAGAAATAGTTTCTCTCTATCCACCCTATCTGTTCCCCTTAATATCTTATAAATTTTGATCAGATCACCCCTTAGCCTTCTAAACTCCAGAGAATACAACCCCAATTTGTGTAATCTCTCCTCGTAACTTAACCCTTGAAGTCCGGGTATCATTCTAGTAAACCTACGCTGCATTCCCTCCAAGGCCAATATGTCCTTCCGAAGGTGCGGTGCCCAGAACTGCTCACAGTACTCCAGGTGCGGTCTAACCAGGGTTTTGTACAGCTGCAGCATAACTTCTGTCCCCTTGTACTCTAGTCCTCTAGATATAAAGGCCAGCATTCCATTAGCCTTATTGATTATTTTCTGCACCTGTTCGTGACACTTCAATGATCTATGTACCTGAACCCCTAAGTCCCTTTGGACATCCACTGTTTTTAACTTTTTACCATTTAGAAAGTACCCTGTTCTATCCTTTTTTGATCCAAAGTGGATGACCTCACATTTGCCTACATTGAATTCCATTTGCCACAGTTTTGCCCATTCACCTAATCTATCAATATCCCTTTGTAATTTTATGTTTTCATCTCCACTGCTTATAATGCCACCAATCTTTGTGTCATCGGCAAACTTAGATATGAGACTTTCTATGCCTTCATCTAAGTCGTTAATAAATATTGTGAATAATTGAGGCCCCAAGACAGATCCCTGTGGGACTCCACTAGTCACATCCTGCCAATGTGAGTACCTACCCATTATCCCTACTCTCTGTCGCTTTTCGCTCAGCCAACTTCCTAATCAAGTCTGTACTTTTCCCTCGATTCCATGGGCTTCTATCTTAGCTAACAGTCTCTTATGTGGGACTTTATCAAATGCCTTCTGGAAGTTCATTTAAATAACATCCATTGACATTCCCCTGTCCACTACTTTAGTCATCTCTTCAAAAAATTCAATCAGGTTTGTCAGGCACGACCTATCTTTCACAAATCCATGCTGGCTCTCTCTGATTAACTGAAAATTCTCGAGGTGTTCAGTCATGCTATCCTTAATTATAGACTCCAGCATTTTCCCCACAACAGATGTTAGGCTAACTGGTCTATAATTCCTTGGTTTCCCTCTCTTTCCTTTCTTAAAAAGCAGAGTGTCATGTGCAATTTTCCAATCTGGAGGGACAGTTCCTGAATCTAGAGAACTTTGAAAGATTATAGTTAGGGCATCTGCAATGTGCTCACCTACTTCCTTTAAAACCCTGGGATGGAAACCATCTGGTCCTGGGGATTTGTCACTCTTTAGTGCTATTATTTTCTTCATTAATGTTGTTTTACTTATGTTAATTTTATTGAGTCCCTGTCCCCGATTCAATATTAGTTTTCTTGGGATTTCCGGCATGCTATCCTCTTTTTCTACTGTAAATACTGACGCAAAGTAATTATTCAGCATGTCCGCCATTTCCCCATTGTCAATGACAATATCCCCACTTTCAGTTTTTAAGGGGCCAACACTGCTCCTGACCACCCTCTTTTTCCTAATATAACTATAAAGGTTCTTCGTATTGGTTTTGATATCCCTTGCAAGTTTCTTTTCATACTCTTTTTGTAGCTCTTATTATCTGTTTTGTGACCTTTTGTATCTTTCCCATTCGCCAGGATCTATGCCATTTTTTGCCTTTTTGTGTGCCCTTTCCTTATGTCTTATACTGTCCCTTACCTCTTTAGTTGTCCATGGCTGTTTTTTTTGGCAAGTCAAGTTTTTGCCCCTAAGGGGTATAAACCGATTCTGTATCACGTTAAATGTTTCTTTAAACATTTCCCACTGATCATCAGTCGTTTTACCCATTAACAGATTTGCCCAGTTTACTGTGGAAAGTCTCTGTCTCATCCCATTGAAGTCGGCTTTACCCAAGTCTAGAATCTTAGCAGCTGATTCACTTTTTTCCCTTTCAAACACTACCTTGAACTCGATCATGTTATGATCACTATTGGATAGATGTTCACACACAGTTAAGCTGTTAACTAAATCTGGTTCATTACTAAATTACTATGGCTTGCCCCCTTGTTGCCTCTAGGACATACTGCTGTCGAAAACTATCCCGGACACACTCAAGAAATTCACTACCTTTCTGACAGTTGCTAGTCTGCTTTTCCCAATCTATGTGAAGGTTAAAGTCCCCCATTAAGACCACTATGCCTTTGTTACACGCTTGTCTAATCTCTGCATTTATACAATCTAGCACTTCAGAGCTGCTGCCAGGGGTCCTATACACAACTCCCACTATAGTCTTAGATCCTTTCCTATTTCTCAATTCAACCCATAAGGTGTCTGTTGGCTGCTCACTTCTCGTTATATCCTCCTTTATCATTGAAGTGATTTCATCTCTAATCACTAAGGCTACTCCTCCCCTCTTCCATTTTCCCTATCTCTCCTGTAGACCTTATAACCCGGTATATTTAGTTCCCAAACCTGACCATCCTGCAGCCATGTCTCAGTAATAGCTATCATGTCATACCCTCCAATTTGAATTTGTACCTGTAGTTCCTTATTCCTTATTAGTAATTTATTCCTTATACTCCGTGCATTTGTATATAGAACTCTTAGTTGGGCCACACACCCTAGCCTGACCTTCAGCTTTGATGCTGGGTTAATCGCCTTACGCCTTCTAGTTTTCACTTTATCTGTAGTGCCTAAAGTACACTTTCTTTCTGCTGCTCTACGCTTTTCCCTTTCACTTGTTCTTGAACAACTGTTTGTACTATTTGTATTGTAAATTTCCCCTGGGTCTTCCCCTCTCTTGCTGCTCTCAACTTTACTCTCTTCTGACTCCCCGCACAGGTTCCCATCCCCCTTCCACTCTAGTTTAAACCCTCCCCAACAGCACTAGCAAACACCCCTGCAAGGATATTAGTCCCGGATCTGTTGAGCTGCAACCTGTCCGGCTTGTACAGGTCCCACCTTCCCGAGAATCGGTCCCAATTCCTCAGGAATCTAAATCCCTCCCTCCTACACCAACCCTGCAGCCACGCATTCATCTGATCTAATCTCCTATTCCTATACTCACTAGCACGTGGCACTGGGAGTAATCCTGAGATTACTACCCTTGAGGTCCTGCTTTTTATCTTATTTCCGAACTCCTTATATTCTGCTTGCAGGACCTCATCCCTCTTTTTATCTATGTCGTTGGTACCGATATGGACCACGACCTCTGGCTGTTCACCCTCCCCCTTCAGAATGTCCTGCAGCCGCTCAGTGACATCCATGACCTTGGCACCAGGGAGGCAACATACCATCCTGGAATCACGTTTGCGGCTGCAGAAACGCCTGTCTGCTCCCCTAACTATAGAATCCTCTATCACAATTGCTCTCTCGACCTTTCTCCTCCCCCCCCCTGTACAGCTGAGCCACCCATGGTGCTTTGGACTTGGCTCTGGTTGCACTCCCCAGAGGAACCCTCTCCCACACCAGTACCCAGAACCGAATACTGGTTGGAGAGTGAGATGCCCTCAGGGGACTCCTGCACTACCTGCTTGGTCATCCTTGTCTGTCTGGCGGTCACCCAGTCCCTCTCTGCCTGCACTCTCTTAATCTGCGTGGTCACCACCTCCTGAAACGTGCTGCCCACGAAACTCTCAGCCTCGCGGATGCACTGCAGTGACGCCAGCTGCTGCTCAAGGTCCGAAAACCGGAGCTCGAGCTCCACCAGCCGACGACACTTCCTGCACACGTGGTTGTCCAGGACACGGGAAGCGTCCTGGACTTCCCACATGGCGCAGGTCGTGCATTCGACGGGTCTGAGCTGCCCCGCCGTGCCTTAATTTATTAGATTAACTTAAATCAAGCATAAAACAAATTGAGCCTCAAATACGGTTATTTTTGGTTATATTACTCTCGTTAAGTAGTTTAAGCTTTAATTTTAATGAGCTACCAGTAGTTTTACTTGAATCTTGGGATCATTTGGCTGAGGAGAGAGGGAGATGTGGTAGTTCTTAACATATCGGAGTTAGAAATTGCCATGAATGACTTGAACAATTGTGCACCAGGTGAGCTCAAATATAGACTGAAGGGAGTTATGTGGAGAGACTAGAGAATCTGGGATGGTTCTCCTCACAGCAGAGAAGGTTAAGGGGACACTTGATAGAGGTGTTCAAAATCATGAAGGACTTTGATAGGGTAAATAAGGAGAAACTGTTTCCAGTGGCAGAAGGGTCAGTAACCAGAGGACACAGATTTAAGGTCATTGGCAAAAGAACCAAAGGAAAAAAAAAATTACACGACGCGTTGTAATGCCTAAAAGGGCGGTGGAAGCAGATTCAATAGTAACTTTCAAAAGGGAATTGGATAAATACTTAGAGTGGAAACATTTGCAGGGCTATGAGGAAAGAGCAGGGGAGTGGTCTAATTGGATAGCTCTTTCAAAAAGCCAGCACAGGCACGATGGGCCAAATGGCCCCCTCTGTGCTGTATCATTCTATGATTCTATGACACCAGGAGGAACAAAAGGGTTGAGAGACGATGATTGACTTGGTGGGAATTAGGTCATTGAAGGCAGAAGCAAAGGGGTCGTTCAGCAGGTCAACAGCAGCAGAGTTGTTATGGTGGGTGAAAAGGTACTTGGGAGTTTGACAATTAATGCGGGAGAGGTTTTTTTTTCAACGGGTAGGTAGTTTGGCAAAAGAATTTGGTTAGGGTGTTAAGAGAGACTAGGAAGTGGCCAGAGATCGCCTCGGTGATCGTGGCCTCGAAAGTGCAAAGGGCTTCATGAGAATTAGTATGTATATCTAGAAAAGGAATTCTCCAGCCGGACACTCCCAGTTCTGATGAAGGGCCCCACCCAAAGCGTTAACCTCTTTCCGACAAAAGCAAAATACCGCGGATGCTGTAAATCTGAAATAAAAACAGAAAATGCTGGAAACACTCAGCAGGTCGGGCAGCATCTGTGGAGAGAGAAACAGAGTTAACGTTTCAGGTCGATGACCTTTCATCAGAACTGGAAAATGTGAGCGATGAACAGCTTTTAAGCAAGAACAGAGGCAAAGAAAAGGGGGCGGGGGGCGCAGAGAAAGAACAAAAGGGAAAGGTCTATTGATAGGGGGGAGGGCAGGAGTTCTTTTTTTGCCCCCTTTTCCCTGGAGCTCCATTTTCTTGAAACCCCTTTCCGATGCTGGCTGACCTGTTGTGCATTTCCAGCATTTTCTATTACTTTATCTCAATGCCTGTGTTACAGTGAATGGTTCTGACTGCTTCACAAATGGATAAATTATTTTTAGTGAACTGCAGCTATGAAATGGGACTTGTACCCTACATATTACAGTAAGCACATATGGTATTTTAGATAAATGTGTGCCATTGGTGTGAAACTGGCAGAGTGAGTTGGAGTTTGTAAATTCTCCACAGGATAAATTAATGGATAAATCTGGTGGGATTTGCGATCGGCACTCCACACTGATTTAATGCAGCAGCGGGAACTGTCACTTAAATCTTCCAGCCGTATACAGGCAAAGTTTCATTCATCATTCTGCCCTGCTGGCTGGCTGTGATGCCTTCCTGAGAAGATCACTTGGCTCCTGGCTCTTCGTATCCAATGCCCTTGGCTTGTGCCCAGTTCAATTTCTGGATGGGGAGACAGACATAGAGAGGGGAAGGTAAAGGGTGTCCCTAGTATCGGCCTTAGTGTGTTTCGCAGTTCCCAGCTCAGCTGCTAGGCCCAGCTCTGGATCTCAGGCAATGGTTTCTTGAGATGAAATGTTGTCAGCCAGTCATAAAGGGGTTTGTGCCTTTCAAACTGTAACATCACAAGGGAAATCAGACATATAAAGGACAACTGAGAATACAGTTTAACTTACAATCCTGGCAACACTCCGCCAGTTTCTGGACTAGAAAGGGCAACAGGAAGATGAGTGGGAAGAACCACAATTCAGATGGTTGAGGGAGCCTGTAGGTTTGCGTTAGATGTCCATGAAAAGCTCTGCGACCAGGAGCTTCCCAACTGTGGACTGACCGGAAGCTCAGCTCGGCCTGGAGCCAGCGTGGAGACTGAGCTGGTTCAGTCGCTCTGTAATGTTTCACCACATGAGATACAGGGCCGGATCTTGTTGGAAAAATGTTATCAATGTGCAAATCGGCCTGCAAATTCAGGGGATTAAAAGATACGCCGTGAATCACGAATCTCCAGAATTTGCTGGGCGATTTATGCCGCTCTGCCGTTAGCTTCGCACAAACAGCATCTCACTCCTCAGCCTCCCCGTTATTTTTAAGATCTTGGTGGATTTGCACATTAATTGCCCATTAAACTTGCCGCTGACAGTTCAGTCTGGTAATTAACAGTACCTTTTTAATGATGTGATAATTGTTAATGCATTGCCATTCAACCTCTCTGGCTCAGAAATTGAACAATTTAAATTGTGGAGTTTCATTCCTTCAGCTAGTAAGTTGTAGTTAGAGATTTTAAAAATATCAATTTTTTTTCTTTCTTTTCCTTTCTGTCTCTTTTTTTCTCTCTTTCCCCGAATCGAGTCTTTCTTTCCCTCTCTTCATTCCTCTTTCTGAACCTAATTTGACTCTCATTCATCCTATTTCCTTCTCCGTCATTCCTCTGTTTCTTTCTCAACCCTTAAATCTCATTGATTAAGGAGATAGACTGCTGGTCCCGCCTTTCACTCAGGTCCTAGATGTCCCGTTACCCTCGCACTTCCAGCAAGTTACGGCCCAATAAACTTTTGAGCTGTAGGGTGCAGGAAAAAGGTCTAATTAACGGGATGCCCCACTCCGGCAAGATCCGGCCAACAGAGTTTCAAGGATCAGTTTTATTTTAATATCACCATTTTGACAATAGTAAAGGTTTTAATTACTGTAAATAAACTTTTGTTTAGAGTGTTCATTTACCTGTTAATTGTTAAATAAACTGTTGGTTTATCATCTGAGTCTCCGTCTAATCGAGTGTTCAATCCAACTATTGAGGATGAGGAAAATCATGCAGTGGCACGTGATATATTCCAGTAAACCGGAATACAGTGGCAGGAGTTTTCTGTTCGATCCTGGGATCTTGCTACATCTATCGGGATACGAGCAAGGGATATGAGCACCTCTCATGACAATGCTCATTGATGCTGAACCCAAGTAGTAGATCTCACATAAAAACCCCAAAACAACCTTTCACGGTGAAAACAATACCCTCACAGAATGCTCCAAAATATGGTGTGAAGCACCTGGGGGATATTTACAGACTTTGAGCACTTTTATCAGCAATGGAGATGTTTGTTATATTCTGGTGCAGATTATGCTCTCATTAACCCTGTTATTCCCAGCCGAGAGGGTGGGCAGATCATTTTAAGTGGCTTTGGGAAGTCTGTGGAGGGGTTGCGTTGCCAGTCAGTACTCCACCAATGGCGTAACTAAGACAAGGAGCGAGGACCTCAGACTGCGTGACCTTACACTGCCCTGATTGATTCATTGGCAAACTGTCAAACTGTTACTTCACTCTACTCTTAGTGTCACGATGGGCCGAATGGCCTCCTTCTGTGCTGTTGGACTCTGATTCTTACAAACCGTAGTAACTGTTTAGTCCTGGTATCATTCCAAGGGAATAGGAGTCCTTTATTCATCGACGACTTGTTTGAGTGTCTGTCCACTTATAAAGGAAAGAGAGAAGATTAATACATATCATTTGGATGCCTCTGATAGCCCGCAGTCAGCATCTCAACACAAAATGCATTTTGGCACGGTCAGTGATTCTGGCCATTAATCCCACTCAGCTCCAGTTTTCTGTTGAACATCTCGAGAAGACCGTGGGGGAAAGTGAATTCTTCATAATTAGGTTTTTGACACGTGAAATACATGGTGAGTCTCAGACTGATAACACCAATATAACAGCAGCCAATACCTGAGGACCAGCAGTACTCTACTCTCTCTGCTTATACAGCTGACAGTAATTCATCACCGTCCTGTACCCCTATGTGTCCCACCTTTGGATAATTTGTCCTAAGACCATCCTTGAGCTGCTACCACCTGCTCCAAAGGAAAAAATGTATGCAGGGCAATATTTGTCCCTATACCCCTGAAACATTGTTATGACGGCCCAGAATTTGCTGCGAGAATAACTAGAAGTTTAACGCGCTCTGTGGCGAGGAAGGAATATCCCGTGAATTGTGAGTCGCCACAAGTTGCTGGACGATTAACGCCATCAATCTCCCCACGAGTTTCAAGAAATTGCTGCATTTGCGCAGTAATTATGAATTAAACTCGCCGCAGAAAGTTAGAGCTGATACTAAATGACATAAGGACCCTTTTAATGACAAGATTTATGTTCCTGCAATGCCCAGAAAGGGAACAATGGAAACAGTGGAGTCTCATTCCTACAGGTAGTAAATTGTTCTTGAGGTTTTTAAAACTTAAAATTTACATTTTTATTCCTAACTTTCCCTTTCTGTCTCATTTTTATCTCTCTCTTAACCAATCTTTCTTTTCCTTTGTTTATTTTTCTTTCTGTATCTGATTTGACTCTAATTCACCCTATTTCCTTCTCTATCATTCCTCCTGTTTCTTTCTCTTTCCTTAAATCTCATTGATTAAGGAGATAGACTGTCGGCAATCTTTTGAGCTGAAGGGTGAGGAAAAGAATCTAACTAACGGGGCACTCTCTGCGCTCCAGCAAATTCCAGGCCTATATGTTCTGTGTGAGACACCAGGCTGAAGGGGTCATATTTGGGCTCATCGAGTTATTTAAATAAGTCTTGCTGTCCTGTGACAGAATACTCTATAAATGTAGTCCACGAACTCCAAAGTTCCCATAGGAATGCTGTTGGTATTGTTTGTATTTTCCACGTTGATTAATGACTCTTGGGAAGTTATGGAAAATGTGATACATTGGAATGTACAGGAGCAAGAGAGATCAGCGAAGCCTATCTGCCTCGTCCCAAAGTTCAAATAAGACCACACGTCACCCTGTCTCTCATATCTCCCGATTGCTGTCTCTGCCGAATACCTATCCTCTTGAATTTGCTGACACTATCCATCTCTATATATCTACCACCCTCTGAGCAAACTGTAAACCGTCTACCTCCCTCTTCAGAGTTTAAGTGCGATCCACCCCCACCGGCTTGTGTTAATTTAGATTTTGGGTGCTAATAAAGGGCTATCAGTAACACAGGAACGTAGCAAGGGAGGTGTGGGCATCTCGGTTGGGAGCTACGGTCAGTATTCAGCACAGTGAGCTTTCCGCTGCGAACATGAATTTGTTCAGGTAGTGCCTTCTGATTCACATTCCACAGGTTTAGCACCAGAGCAAAACTTCTCACTGACACTAAACTTGTAGAATGTAAGCAGATGTCAAGGTCCCAATTGACTCCGTAGGGAAGTGGGAAAGAAAGAAAAAGCTTCCATTTCTATTGCAACTTTCATGACCTCAGGACGACCCAAAGCTCTTTACAGCCAATGAAGTACTTTTTGAAGTGTAGTCACTGTTGTAATGTAGGAAAAGCAGCAGCCAATTTGTGCACAGCAAGATCCCACAAACAGCAATGAGATAATGATCTGATAATTGTTTTTAGTGATGTTGGTTGAGGGATAAATATTGGCCAGGACACCAGGGGGAACTCCCCTGCTCTTCTTCAAAATAGTGCCATGGAATCTTCCACATCCACCTGGGAGGGCAGGTAGATCCTCGGTTTTACATCTCATCTGAAAAACCACACCTCCAACAGCGCAGTACTGGGAGTGTCAGCCTAGATTTTGTGCTCAAGTCTCCAGAGTGGGGGCTCAAACCTACCAGATCCAGAGACAAGTGAACTACCGACTGAACCACAGCTGACACTGTGGAGTGAGGTTCGCTCCTCTAGGAGTCTCACTCTGCTTCACTCCGGTGTCAGATTTGGCATGTCGCACTGAACTCAGGCTGCATTCACTGTAACTGGAACACCAAGTAAAACCATCTCGCCCCGATGTCAGACCCAGTGTGAGTGGAGCCTCAGACAGCATCAATCCTGCTATAGAGCCTTGCTGGAAAACATTTCAAGACCGTCCTGCAAGTGACCCTTGCTCCAGGATTTAACTTGTCATACAAGCAGATTTAAATTGATGAAGCACAGTAATATCACTGGCTGACATTGTCTTGCCTGAAATATTGATTCTATTTCCTAAATTTAATTCAGGAAAAGGGCGAGACTTATTTATGTTATGAAAGTGATTGTATCCTTTGCAGAGCTTGCAGAGAATTCACTTTGCAAAATATTTTCATGGGGAAAGGACTGAAGTAATGTATCCAGATTATATATACAATGAAACGGCAGGAAGCCTGAACGCAAAATTCTTGTCAGATTTAATCAGCGTCAAAGGCCAATGACTTCAATAAATCAACTTCTGTTTTTATTCCTTGGGAATCCGGGAGTTTTTGCCAGGATTATGCAAATCGATTCTGTTTGTTCGTAGTTAGGGTCACTGCTTTACAAGGTTGACTTAAGTCCAATTCTGTTTTCGTTTCCTGGGATTGCTAGATTTGTACTGCTCTTTTGGGGACGCCTCCTTGCCCAATTTTCTACACGTTTTGGTGAAAGCCGAGAGCCTGCTGGAAGTGCGTGTGTGTGTGCGTGCGTGTGTGTGTGTGCGTGTGTGTGTGTGAGTGTGTGTGTGTGTGGATTTCGAGCGAGATCAGGGCCCAGTTCGTATGCGCTGGTCCCCTATTAGAAATCAAGATCGGGAGATAGTAAAGGAATCCATTTTGGACCAGTAGGCCATTCAGCCCCTCGAGCCTGTTCCGCCATTCAATTAGATCATGGCTGTTCTGTATCTTAACTCCATTTACCCGCCTTTGCTCCATATCCCTTGATACCCTTACCCAACAAAAATCTATCGATCTCAGTTTTGAAATTTTCAATTGACCCTTTTGGGGGAGAGAGATCCAGATTTCCACTCCCCTTGATGCCCCCCGACCCCCCGCATGCCCAAACATTTCTAGGCCACAGGTTTCAAGTGACATCAACCCATGTCTGAATCTAATAAAAGAAGCTTTAGTCACTGCATATTCGGTTGTTCATCAACCCCATGATACTGCCTGAGAACCTGCAGATTCAGATGGGTGCATTTTTGAAAATATTTGGTGAACAGACAGCATCCAACGTACAAGATAGTGTCCAATTTATACAATATTTAACGTGTATTATTTCACAGTAACCTGAATAAATCACCCATAATAACAGTCATGTGATGCCTTCGGGGCTTGGGACCTACACAATACCTCAAACAAGCTCAGTGCCCTCACCACACAATGGTCATTAGTCAAAAATTGAGACTAGAAGAGAGGGAAAATATCCAATATTATAAATAGCTGAGGGGAGCATAAGGAAATGATTCAGCCTTGTTCTGATCCTGAGCCTCTGGGTATTGCTGTACTTGAGTTTTGATCTGCTCCATTAGACCGCTGCTGCATGCTCTCTGTAAACTGTCTGTCCCATATTTGTATCGCGAGGAGAGGGACCACAGAGGCAATCTGTAACATCTGTTGAGGGAATATTCTGCTGTTGCAGATGTTGCTTGTTTAGTTATTCTCTCCATGTGCCCCTAAGGTGAGGATAAGATTTAATAGAGGTGTTCAAAAGGATGAGGGGTTTTGACAGAGTAGATACGGAGAAACTGTTTCCATTGGCAGGAGGGTCGGTGACCAGAGGACACAGATTTAAGGTAATTGGCAAAAGAACCAGAGGGGAGATGAGGAGAATTTCTTTTATGCAGAGAGTTGTAATGATCTGGAATGCACTGCCTGAAAGGGCGGTGGAAATAGGTTCAACAGTAACTTTCAAAAGGGAATTGGATAAATACTTGAAGGGGAGAAACTTATAGGGCCAGGGGGATAGAGCAGGGGAGTGGGACTAATTGGCCAACTCTCTCAAACAGCCAACACTTGGGATAGATCAGGTTAGTGGTAACTGTTTCCTCCTTACATTAGTTGTAACTATACACTGCTTAGGTTAGTGGCAGATGTACACTGTCTAGGTTAGTGGTAACTGTACACTGCTTAGGTTGGTGGCAGATGTACACTGTCTAGGTTAGTGGTAACTGTACACTGTTTAGGTTAGTGGTAACTGTACTCTGTTTAGGTTAGTGGTAACTGTACTCTGTTTAGGTTAGTGGTAGGTGTACACTGTCTAGGTTAGTGGTAACTGTACTCTGTTTAGGTTAGTGGTAGGTGTACACTGCTTAGGTTAGTGGCAGATGTACACTGTCTAGGTTAGTGGTAACTGTACACTGTTTAGGTTAGTGGTAACTGTACTCTGTTTAGGTTAGTGGTAGGTGTACACTGTCTAGGTTAGTGGCAGATGTACACTGTCTAGGTTAGCGGTAGATGTACACTGTTTAGGTTAGTGGTAGATGGACCATGTCTAGGTTAGTGGTAGATGTACTCTGTTTAGGTTAGTGGTAACTGTACTCTGTTTAGGTTAGTGGTAACTGTACTCTGTTTAGGTTAGTGGTAGATGTATCCTTGTTTAGGTTAGTGGTAGATGTACACTGTTTAGGTTAGTGGTAACTGTACACTGTCTAGGTTAGTGGTAGATGGACCATGTCTAGGTTAGCAGTAGATGTACACTGTTTAGGTTAGTGGTAGATGGACCATGTCTAGGTTAGTGGTAGATGTACACTGTTTAGGTTAGTGGTAACTGTACTCTGTTTAGGTTAGTGGTAACTGTACACTGTTTAGGTTAGTGGTAGATGTATCCTTGTTTAGGTTAGTGGTAGATGTACACTGTTTAGGTTAGTGGTAACTGTACTCTGTTTAGGTTAGTGGTAGGTGTACACTGTCTAGGTTAGTGGCAGATGTACACTGTCTAGGTTAGCGGTAGATGTACACTGTTTAGGTTAGTGGTAGATGGACCATGTCTAGGTTAGTGGTAGATGTACACTGTTTAGGTTAGTGGTAACTGTACTCTGTTTAGGTTAGTGGTAACTGTACTCTGTTTAGGTTAGTGGTAGATGTACACTGTTTAGGTTAGTGGTAACTGTACACTGTCTAGGTTAGTGGTAGATGGACCATGTCTAGGTTAGCAGTAGATGTACACTGTTTAGGTTAGTGGTAACTGTACTCTGTTTAGGTTAGTGGTAACTGTACACTGTTTAGGTTAGTGGTAGATGTATCCTTGTTTAGGTTAGTGGTAGATGTACACTGTTTAGGTTAGTGGTAACTGTACTCTGTTTGGGTTAGTGGTAACTGTACACTGTTTAGGTTAGTGGTAACTGTACACTGTTTAGGTTAGTGGTAGATGTACTCTGTTTAGGTTAGTGGTAACTGTACACTGTTTAGGTTAGTGGTAACTGTACCCTGTTTAGGTTAGTGGTAACTGTACCCTGTTTAGGTTGGGTTGCTTCGTTAATGCTTCCTCAGATGTTACTTGACAGTTGGAAATGAAGAAAAGGCTGTAGTGAGTCAGCTGGCAAGTCCCTGAGAGCAGTCCATCTGCTGTTTCAATCCTCTTATTATCAATCAGGAACCAACACTCTGCAGATCAGAGTTCGTACACACTGTAGACTGTGAAGAATTGATTCTGTTTATCTCGTAGCGTTAATACGACAAGTCACTTAGTGTTACCCCCATATCGGTGATTGAAGGAACCCTCTGAAATAGAGGAACGGTTAATCATGAGAAATCATGCAATACAATTCAATCGAAACATTTTAAGTAATAAGTGACTGTCTGCACTGTGCTGGCTGCTCTGAAAGATGAGGCTGCAGCTTTGCCTTTCCCACCTATGACAGCCGTGGCTCAGTTAGCAGTGCTCTTGCACTTTGAGTTAGCAGGTCATGGGTTCAAGTCCCATTCCAGAGACTTAAGCACATAATCCAGGCTGATACTCCAGTGCAGTACTGAGGGAGTGCTACATTGTTGGAGGTGCCATCTTTTGGGTGAGACTTTAAACCAAGGCCCTAATTCCCCCCTCAGGTGGATGTAAAAGATCCCATGGCATTATTTTGCAGAAGAGCACAGGAGTTCTCCCTGGTGTCCTGGCCAATATTTATCTCTAAACCAACATCACTAAAAAACAGATGATCTGGTCATTATCACAATGCTGTTTGTGGGATCTTGCTGTGTGCAATTTGGCTGCCACATTTCCTACAGTGACTGCACTTCAAAAAGTACTTAATTGGCTGTAAAGCGCTTTGGGACGTCCTGAGGTCGTCAAAGGCACTATATAAATGCAAATCTTTCTTTCTTTATGGACCTCTTATAAGCAGTATCATTAGTTGTCTGGCAGTCTGCCCCTGGTAAGTGTCTGTAACCACCTACTCAACCAGGGCCGCTGGCTCATCCATTAAGCTAAGGAAAACCTGCTGCCTGTTGGTATCTCGGTAGAATTCCTCCAAATCTTCCTGCACTCCAGCAACCATTAAAGTCAGCATCAGGAGACATATGCTGCCTCCAGTTACACCCTCAATATATAAAGGGCTCCACATATAATGACCCCATGCATTGATAACCCTGTAGTACCTTTCAGACTGCTGGTGATTCACTGTTCGCCTGCCTCCAATACATTTGGGACAGTAACGGTGCTCTTAATGTTTTGGAGATTTTTACAACCTTCATCTTTCTCAACACTGGTTCCTGTGAACAGACTTTGCCGTTACAATCGAGAAAATGATCTATTTTATACACTGTTTCGAGGAGATGTGTCCCTGAAGCTTGACAGTCTCCATCTTGCAGTAATCTGTTGATGGGATTTAATAATCTCGTGTTACGTGGCTAATTTATTTTCAACGTGGTGGATATTAGCCCACAGACCAGAGGATTGCAAACTAAAGCCACCAATAGTTATTTACAAATAAATAGTAATATGAATGCAATAATCAGCAAATATTAAAAACACAATATGCACATATACAAACACACGTACAGTGAGAAAGTCCATAATGGGTCCATTACCCTTCATAAGAAGAATGTTGGTTTTAAAAAAAAAAATTCTCGGGATGTGGGCGTCGCTGGCAAGGCCGGCATTTATTGCCCATCTCTAGATGCCCTGAGAAGGTGGTGGTGATGGCGATTGTCAAGTGTCCGTAAAATCCGATGAACCAAAATTCTGGCAAATTCAGTCGATTTATCTTTTCGCAAACCATCTAAACAAGCTCGTCCATCAAGTAGAAAGTGAACTGGAGCCTCTTATGCGATCAGATATCAGCCTTTAGAAGGAAGTCGTACATTCGATAAAACCCTTGCCTTTTACGCATAGCAAGTGATTTTGGCCACATCAGGATTGTTTCTATTGTGAGTGACCTTTTGGTCTGTTTTATCTCTCCAGCAGCGCGAACATTGATTATCCCACAATCCTTTCCATCATGAATACTTCAGAAACTTTGTTATAGTCAATAAAACAGCCTCTGTTGTTGAGACCTTTGATGCTGTGCCAACAGATGGATTATTATATTCCTCGCCACAGTCTGCGTTCTGGTTCACTGAAACCCAACCTTCTATTGGAACGCACCTCCATGGACAAGTTGCTTGTTCTCGAAGATGCGGTGGGTGGGGGGGGGGGGCAGATTTTACCCCGGTCCGTTTCGGAGTGATGTGACCTCAGCTGACTCAGACCTAGGCACGCCCCGACGAGCCGCAGTGCCCACGGGTGAGGCGTAGGGTTGCCAACCCTCCAGGATTGTCCTGGAGTCTCCAGGAATTAAAGATTAATCTCCTGGACACGGCTACGAGCAAAACTCGGGAGAAAAATCATAAGGAGGGGCATTTGAAACAACAGTGCGTGCTTTTTAAATTTTCTTTGAACACTTTCATTTATTGGTTCTAAAAATATTGGCGCTGGGATAAAAATGGCTGTTTGTCTGACAGTCAAGCATCAACCAATCAGGTAATGAAGACCCTGTTTGCTTTCCAATTGGAGTGGGAAGGCGAGGATGGACGTGTTGGGTGACCAATGGCGGGAGCCTGGGGGTGGGGCGGTTGGAGGTCATGTGATGAAACCTCCGGGAATACATCCAACCAGACATGACAACCCTAGCGAGGGAGGAAAGAAACTTGCCAGGCTTCCTGCTCCTGATTGCCGTTCACCGAGCCCTGTCGGAACAGGTGCCAGTGTGGACGTCAGGGTATGGTCAGGATCAGACTCAGCTGGGAGGACCCCCAGGATGAAAAAGCCTACTGACAGTTATAGACATGAAATAGACAGTTTCCTAGAAGTAAAGGGAATTAGGGGTTACGGGGAGCGGGCAGGAAATTGGACATGAATTTAGATTTGAGGTTAGGATCAGATCAGCCATGATCTTATTAAATGGCGGAGCAGGCTCGACGGGCCGATTGGCCTACTCCTGCTCCTATTTCTTATGTTCTTATGTTCTTATGACAATCACTGTCAAAGGTCCGTACATGAAAGATAGGCACATGGCCGGGGTATCTAATGGCTGCTGGCACCCTGGAGCTGTCCTCCATCACGAACCTGATCCTTTAGGGAGCAGGTAATTGAGGGAAACACTTATTCCCGTATGCAGCCTCTCCCCCCTCCCACCCCGCTATTCTCCATCTCCTAGAGGGAGGTGCTGGTGGAGTTTGAAGCCAATGGGAGATAGTCTCCTTGAGGTTTACTGCACTGTGCGTGACATCATCAGTTGCTGCCTCCTGCTGGCTACGAATGGACAGCTGGGACTTTACCCCCTATCCTCCAACCAATGAGTTGGAAAGGTCTTCGAGAATACTGTACTGAGACTGGACGTGCTTTGACCTGATCGAGGTCCTTCAGATTATGAAGGAGTTTCATAGGGTTGGCATAGAGAAAATGTTTCCACTTGTGGGGGAGACCAAAACAAGGGGCCATAAATATAAGATAGTTACTAATAAATCTAATAGGGAATTCAGGAGAAACTTCTTTATCCAGAGAATGTGGAACTTGTTACCACAAGGATTAGTTGAGACGAATAGCATAGAAGCATTTAAGGGGAAGCTCGATAAACACATGAGGGAGAAAAGAATAGAAGGAAATGCTCGATAAAGAGGAGTGGGAGGAGGCTCGGGTGAAGCCATGAATGGCCTATTTCAACGCTGTAAGTACTGGGTAACTCTATTCTCCTGGTTGTTTAGACTCCTGTTTGCAGTGAAAATTGATCTATATTCTAAGGAGCAGCTTCGATTTTTACACACTCTTACAGACAAGGTCAGCCTCAGGTCAGATTTCAAAGCGAATGTTAAATGCCAGACACCTGTCTCTTAGTGCTGTGACGTTCCTGATTTCCTACATGGAGAACGTCAACGGCAAAATCCCAGTCTCTCTCTGGTGCACCTGGGTAGGGATTTCCATGACATTTAATGTCACGTCCTCTCCCCTCCTCTCCGGTATATTATCCCACTCACCATTCTCCTTGTTGTGAGTACCAGCAGGCTGTACAACTATGGGAGTGACGCAGCTGAGCCCAAACTTTGGGCAGTACCAATGCTAAAATAAGCCCAATGGGAAAATCTGAGCCGCATCTTCCAGCTGGGCTCGGGATTGGGAACCTGGGGGTCGGGTTTCCACCCATCTGTCTTTCGCCTGGACGAGTTTGGGGGTGAATTTCTGCCATAATGTCGACGGGAGAGACGCAGAAACTCCGCTGTTCTCCCCGTTTTCCCGGGGCCTTTCCGAGCTCTCCTTCTGCTGAAGTTATGGCAGCGGAGCGGGAGAACTCCTGCACCATTTCATCCTCCTCGTGTCTTTGGTGCTGTGCCTGTGTGTTCAAACTAACATTAAACTGGGCATCATCGATCCATTTTGTGAGCTGGTAGCCCAGGTCTGGGCTGGTTTTCCAATCCCAGACGCAGAGCCAACAACTTGTATTTAGTTCGGAGGCTCTGAGTTTTCTCAGTGCCACTGATTTGAAATCTCGTGCATCATGCCACCCAGTTGTCTCTTGGCCTGATTTCATTCCTGATTGTGCTACGTCCTAATCTGATTCCCACCCTGTTAAGCATCCTCCCCGTCTGATTGTGTATTCTAGTGGTCAATTACCCAATAGTGAGATGGAGGCAGGTTGCTACCTTTTTGCTCACAACAACAACTTGCATTTATATAGCGCCTTTAACATAGTAAAACATCCCAAGGTGCTTCAGAGGAGTGATTATCAAACAAAATTTGACACCGAGCCACATAAGGAGATATTAGGTCAGGTGACCAAAAGATTGGTCAAAGGGGTAGGTTTTAAGGATCATCTTAAAGGAGGAGAGAGAGGTAGAGAGGTTTAGGAAGGGAATTCCAGAGCTTAGGGCCTAGGCAGCTGAAGGCACGGCCGCCAATGGTGGAGTGATTAAAATCGGTGATGCGCAAGAGGCCAGAATTGGAGGAGCGCAGAGATCTTGGAGGGTTGTGGGGCTGGAGGAGGTTACAGAGATAGGGAGGGACGAGGCCATGGAGGGATTTGAAAACAAGGATGAGAATTTTAAAATCGAGGTGTTCCCGGACTGGGAGCCAATGTTGGTGAGCCAGCACAGGGGTGATGGGAGAACGGGATTTGGTGCGAGTTAGGATACAGGCAGCAGAGTTTTGGATGATCTCAAGTTTATGGAGTCCGGCCTGGAGTACATTGGAATAGTCGAGTCTAGAGGTAACAAAGGCATGGATGAGGGTTTCAGCAGATGAGCTGAGGCAGGGGCGGAGACGGGCGATGTTACAGAGGTGAAAGTAGGCGGTCTTGGTGATGGAGCAGATGTAGGATCGGAAGGTCATCTCAGGGTCAAACAGGACGACAAGGTTGCAAACGGTCTGGTTCAGCCTCAGACAATGGCGAGGGAGAGGGATGGAGTCGATGGTGAGGGAACAGAGTTCGTGGCGGGGACCAAAGACAATGGCTTCGGCCTTCCCAATATTTAGTTGGAGGAAATTTTTGCTCATCCAGTCGGACAAGCAGTGTGACAAATGAGAGACAGTGGAGAGGTCGAGGGAGGTGGTGGTGAGGTAGAGCTGGGTGTCGTCAGCGTACATGTGGAATCTGACATTGTGTTTTCAGATGATGTCGCCGAGGGGCAGCATGTAGATGAGAAATAGGAGGGGGCCAAGGATAGATCCTTGGGGAACTCCAGAGGTAACGGTGTGGGAGCGGGAATAGAAGCCATTGCAGGTGATTCTCTGACTATGCCTGGCTAGATAAGAATGGAACCAGGCGAGCACAGTCCCGTCCAAATGGACGGCAGAGGAGAGGCGATGGAGGAGGATGGTGTGGTCAACCATATCAAAGGCCGCAGACAGGTCGAGAAGGATGAGGAGGGATAGTTTACCATCGTCACAGTCACATAGGATGTCATTTGTGACTTTGATAAGGGCCGTTTCAGTACTGTGGCAGAGGTAGAAACCTGATTGCAGAGATTCAAACATGGAGTGCAAAAGTGGCGTTGTCTTTCGGGTGAGATGTTAAACCGAGGCCCCGTCTGCCCTCTCAGGATGTAAAAGATCCCATGGCACTATTTTGAAGGAGAGCAGGGGAGTTTTCCCTGGTGTCTTGGCCAATATTTATCCCTCAACCAACATCACTAAAAACAGATTATCTGGTCATTATCACATTGCTGTTTATGGGACCTTGCTGAGCTCAAATTATCTGGCGCGTTTCCTTCATTGCAACAGTGAGTACACTTCAAAAGTACTAGATTTTGTGCTCAAGTCTCTAGAGGGGGAATTGAACCCACGAATTTCTGAGTCAAAGACAAGATTGCCACCAACTGAGCCACGGCTGACACCCGAATAACAGAGGAAGACGGAGAAAGAAAAAGAGTGGGAGAGAGCTAGAGGAAAGGAGTGAAAAAGAGAGAAAGTGAGGCATAGAGGAAGAGGCAAAGATGGATACAGTCAGAGCAAGGGAGATAGTATTAAAGGAGAAAGAATTAACTTTATACTGGTGCACATCCACAAGCGTGTGGATTGGTGTCATCTGAGGCCGACCCCTGGGTGGCCCTTGATTGCATCAGCAGTGATTACATTACATAAAATGACATAGAATTTACAGTACAGAAACAGGCCATTCGGCCCAACTGGTCTATGCCGGTGTTTATGCTCCACACGTGCTCCTCCCTCCCTACTTCATCTCACCCTTTCATCAGCATTTCCTTCTACTCCTTTCTCCCTCATGTATCTATCCAGCTTCCCCTTAAATGCATCGATGCTATTCGCCTCAACTACTCCATGTGGTAGTGAGTTCAACATTCTATCCACTCTCTGGGTGAAGAAGTTTCTCCTGAATTCCCTATGGGATTTATTAGTGACTATCTTATATTTATGGCCCCTAGTTCTGGTCTCCCCCCACCCCCCAAGTGAAAACATCCTCTCTACGCCAGCCCTATCAAACCCTATCATAATCTTAAAGACCTCTATCAGGTCACCCCTCATTCTTTTCTTTTCAAGAGACAAGAGCCCCAGCCTGCTCAGCCTTTCCTGATGGTTAGAACATCTCAGTTCTGGTATCTTCCTTGTAAATCTTTTTTACATCTTCTCCAGTGCCTCCATAATCCTTTTTATAATATGGAGACCAGAACTGTGCGCAGTACTCCAAGTGTGGACTGTCCAAAAGAGCAACCCTGAGCTCGCTGGCACTTGCCATTTTAATTCTCCGTCCTACTCTCACTCTGACCTCTCTGTCCTCGGCCTCCTACACTGTTCCAATGAAATTCAATGCAAACTCGATGAACAACATCTCATCTTTCTATTGGGCAATTTACAGGCCTCTGACCTGAACATTAACAACTTCCGACCTTAACCACTGCTCCCATTTTCCCTGGGACAGCAGGTAATGTAGGATGGTTACACCAGTGCTAACAGGAATGGGGGAGGTTGTGGGCTGGTGCTTGAGGTGGGGGGATCCCTATCGGTACACGGCCGGCAGAGTGACCTGCACCCCTGAGGTCTACCTGCTTTTATCCTTCCACCACAGTCCTGGGCCACTGGAGCCTTCTCCGCTTTGCCAGATTTTCCAACTTCTCTTCCCCCCCCGCTATTCTGCTGTAACCGTTCACACCTCCTCTGGGTCTTGGATACAGCTTTTATTTCTCTAGTTTCTCTCATTATCACCTCCTTTTGCCTCACACCATTATCACTTCTGTTATTGAACCATCTCCTGTTTTGCACCTAACCGCAGACCCCTCCTATTTTCCTCCCCCTTCCCCTTCTCCCTGGCTCTGTTTCTCTTTATAAGTTGTTCATCTCCCGCTTGTGACGAAAGGTCATCGACCTGAGACACTAACCCGACCTTCTGTCTCCACAGACGCTGTGAGACTTGCTGAGCGTTTCCAGCATTTTCTGTTTTTATTTCAGATCTCCAGCATCCTTTGCGTTTTCGTTCTTTCAGCGTTGATTTTGTTTGGGAAGTCTTTGATTATATCAAATGGAGGTTGGATCACTGGACAAATCCAACATCTAACATCCTACTGCTGCTCTATACTGAGGGACGAGACTCTCCACTGTCAGATTCAACCCATACATCCTCCCATCACCCCCAGTTATAGGCAGTGCCCAAGGGCCCAGTTCCTAGTATTCAAACTCTCAGGTATTGGTGCAACAGAGGCCTGCAGCTTAAGGAAGGGCTAAATCAATTGGATTCGACTTTGCCTGTATCTATTGTCCGTTTCTCCCTTTCTCTCTTGTCATTTTATTTTTTCCTTTCTCCTTCTGCCCCATTTTCCTCTCTTTTTTCATTTTTCTCTCTCCCTCCACTTCTCCTTAAAACCCACTGTTTTGACCCAGCTTTTAGTCACCCCTCCTAATATCTTTGGCTTGGCATCCATTTTTCCTATTACACCTGTGAAGCACCTTAGGGTGTTTTTCTATGTTCTCAACCTATCCTCCCTGGTGTTTTTTCTCACTCTCTGCTTTGATTTCTCTCTCTCTTTTGTGTTTCTCTCTCTGACATTCACTCCCCTTGTCTTTTTTGCCTCTGCTGCTTTGGTTTCATTCTTTCATGTTTCTCTCTGTCCTGTGAGTGTGTGTGTACATGTGTGAGTGTGTGTACATGTATGTGAGTGTTTACATGTAGGTGTAGAGTGTGTGTACATGTGTGAGTACATGCATGTGTGAGTGTGTGTACTTGAGTGTGTGCACATGTGTGTGTGTACATATGTGAGTGTGTGCACATGTATGTGTGTGTACATATGTGAGTGTGTGCACATGTATTTGTGAGTGTGTGTACATGAGTGAGTGTGTGTACATATGTGATCATATGTACATGTATGTATGAGAGCCAAAGATATTAGGAGGGGTGACATGTTTGTGTGAGTGTGTGTACATGTATGAGTGTGCGCCTCTCTCTCTATCTCCCCCATCCCTCCTTCTCCCTGTCTGATTCTCATTACATTTCCCTCTGTTCTCTCTCTCCCCACTCCTCCTCGTATCTCTGCTTCTCCCTGCCTATCCTTATTTGTCCAATAACAGTATAAAGCCACTGATTTCATCAAAGAGAATTTTAAATAGCCTCATACAGTAGGATGGCAGAACTTCCAAAGAAAAGATGTTCCGAGGGAGGTTCAAACTGGCACATCGACCGGGGGTGGGGGAGGATCCAATGAACAGAAAACCAGAAACGTTTCAAACACTTAAACACGTCATCGATATTGTGCAATGAAATGTCTCAGCTTCCTCTGACATCAGTCTTCAAGGGATTTGGGGGAATGGAAAGGCTGAAATCCTGACAGGGAACAGTAAGGAATTCTTTGTGTGACGGAAGGCAGTGCGGGGGATTCCTGCTTTGAGGAGTCTACCCGTGAGTGAAACACTGTAACTGCCCCCAGATCCCCGTCTCTTTGCCACTGACCTGGTGTTGAAGGACTGCACTGCAAGTGGGAGCAGGAACAGTGGGAACAATTGCAGCAGAGTGCAAACAAATCCAGCCCCAAACTGTTTTGAGAACCAGATACAGGTGCATTTTAGAGCCCGGTGGTAGGTCTGCGACAGGCGGCTCCCTTCTGGTCAAGGTGATGGCTCCTCCACCTTTAGGTGCCCAGTGCCACACATCATTCACCGGCCAACACCACAGGACACTGACAACCACTTGGGGCTGTTGGAAGCGTGTGAGAGGGTCCACTGCCCCCACCCCCCCCAACACCCAGTCACTCGTGGTCCACATTCCCAGTCCTGCCCTGCCTGTGAGGAGAGAGTCGGCCTCCCACTGCCACCAGGTAAAGTATCTGGCACAGGGCCTGGCTGCCCCCGGCACAGGGAATGATTACTCCTGGCAATGGGCCTGACTGCTCCGGGTACAGGATATGGTTTCTCCCAGTACAGGATATGGTTTATCCCGGCACAGGATATGGTTTCTCCCAGTACAGGATATGGTTTCTCCCAGTACAGGATTTGGTTTCTCCCGGCACAGGATTTGGTTTCTCCCGGCACAGGATATGGTTTCTCCCGGCACAGGATTTGGTTTCTCCCGGTACAGGATATAGTTTCTCCCGGTACAGGATATAGTTTCTCCCGGTACAGGATATGGTTTCTCCCGGTACAGGATATGGTTTCTCCCGGCACAGGATTTGGTTTCTCCCGGCACAGGATATGGTTTCTCCCGGTACAGGATTTGGTTTCTCCCGGTACAGGATATGGTTTCTCCCGGTACAGGATATGGTTTCTCCCGGCACAGGATTTGGTTTCTCCCGGTACAGGATATGGTTTCTCCCGGCACAGGATTTGGTTTCTCCCGGCACAGGATATGGTTTCTCCCGATACAGGATTTGGTTTCTCCCGGCACAGGATTTGGTTTCTCCCGGCACAGGATATGGTTTCTCCCGGTACAGGATTTGGTTTCTCCCGGTACAGGATATGGTTTCTCCCGGTACAGGATATAGTTTCTCCCGGTACAGGATATGGTTTCTCCCGGTACAGGATATGGTTTCTCCCGGCACAGGATTTGGTTTCTCCCGGCACAGGATATGGTTTCTCCCGGTACAGGATTTGGTTTCTCCCGGTACAGGATATGGTTTCTCCCGGTACAGGATATGGTTTCTCCCGGCACAGGATTTGGTTTCTCCCGGTACAGGATATGGTTTCTCCCGGCACAGGATTTGGTTTCTCCCGGCACAGGATATGGTTTCTCCCGATACAGGATTTGGTTTCTCCCGGCACAGGATTTGGTTTCTCCCGGCACAGGATATGGTTTCTCCCGGTACAGGATTTGGTTTCTCCCGGTACAGGATATGGTTTCTCCCGGTGCAGGATATGGTTTCTCCCGGTGCAGGATATGGTTTCTCCCGGTACAGGATATGGTTTCTCCCGGTACAGGATATGGTTTCTCCTGCACTCCTGTGTATCTCAGGGTATAATGTTCCTGTATATAGTATGTAATAGTATCTAATATACTATATCATGATTCTGAATCTATTAAAATCCAATTGGACCTTTTCTGACAAGTGGAATTAATTGGCACTTCGATATGTACTAATTGTTTCTCTCCGTTGATCTAAATTTGGAAAACCGTTGAATTAAATTACAGGCTAGCATATTCCCTTATTTTTCACCGTGTTAAAATGCAGGAAACTGTCAAGCAGCGTGTGGATTGAGGACGAGCACTGAGAAGCAGTGAAGGGTTCAACAGCTGTTAAATGGGTGAGCTGCGATGCTGAGGGCAGTGACTGACTGGAACCATGACAGCTGCTACTTTGCTGCAGAAAGTGTGAGAAGCACCATCATCAAAATCAATTAACGGGCCCCACTCTCCTCGGACCACTGGTTTATGGAACAGAGGCCATCGCCCAGGGAACACAAATTAAACAGCCACCCCATTGGGCGAGTCAGGATAGATTAAAACCAGCTTCACATCCACATTTCACGCTCAACCCATTATAATGCTGGCGGCTTCATTTAATATTTTTTAGATGTTGTAACTTCGCGAGTGGATTATTTGGACTTGTAAAATGCTTGGCCCCCAAATTCCAAGTCCCTCAATCCACCACCAGGGGTGCGCTGGGAAAGGGCCCCTGCCCGGGACCCCCACCCGGGACCCACGCCTGGGGAAGGACCTCATCTGGGACCCCCGCTCAGGACCCCCACCCGGGGAAGGACCCCCACCCAGGGAAGGACCCCCACCCGGGACCCTCGTCTGCCCAGCGGCCCCGACGCGGACTCTGTCAGTCTGTTATGGCTCCATCCCAGGACCCAGCCGCTCCGATTCGAAGACCATCTCCCTCCCAAGCAGCTGATAGTCGTGGAGAGCAGCTGTCCCCATCTCAGACACCAGGCCATCAGGTGGCACTTCAAACCAGTGTTAGAAAGGGACTGAGGAACAATCAAAAAAATCACAAAGGACACACTGGCGAGCCTATTCTGTTATAAAGTTCCAGAAGCTTTATATAGCTGTTTGTGTCAGAAGTATTGTTGGGATGTTCTTACAATCATAGAATCATACAGCACAGAAGGAGGCCATTCAGCCCATCATGCCTGTTGCTGGGTCTTTGAAAGAGCTATCCAATTAGTCCCACTCCCCTGCCCTTTCCCCAAAACCCTGCAAATTCTTCCTTTTCAAGTGTATATCCAATTCCCTTTTGAAAGTTGCTATTGAATCTGCTTCCACCGCCCTTTCAGGCAGCACATTCCAGATCATAACAACTCGCTGCGTAAAAAAATTTCTCCTCATCTCCCCTCTGGATTGTTTTGTTAAGAACATAAAATTGCACATAATTGACGAGCATCATGGGGGCAGCCCCCAAACTTATCTAGTCACCTGAATCTCCCCCCGCAGCATGCCAATAGTTTGTTCAATTTTAATTCAGCTGTGGGTGTGAACCTCATTGTAGCTTTTCACCACTTCATCGGTAATCCTTCTCGATTGTGTTAGCAACTCACGACAGTATCAGAGACCCCTCGTCTTCAAGAGGCCAGCCAACGGCTGAAGGATAAACGCATCAGTTCCACCCTCTGCATACTGAGCAGTGCCGTACTGAAAGCTGAGCCTGTGGTCACACACTAATTGGAGATTAAGAGAATGAACACTTGACCTAATGGTGTGAGTTCCAGAATGATGTCAGGGCCGAGAGGGTTAAATCATGAGGACAGGTTGCATGAACTTGGCTTGTATTCCCTTTGCGTATAAAAGATGGAGGGGTGATCTGATCGAGGCGTTTAAAATGTTTAAAGGATTCGATAGGGTAGATACGTAGAAACCATTTCTTCTGGTGGGGGAATCAAGAACGAGGGGACATAATCTTAAAATTAGAGTTAGGCCGTTCAGGAGTGAAATCAGGAAGCACTTCTTCACACAATGGGTAGTGGAAATCTGGAAGTCTGTCCCCCAAAAGGCTGTGGATGCTGGGGGTCAATTGGAGCTTTCAAGACATAGATTGATAGATTTTTGTTAGGTAAGGGTATAAAGGGATATGGAGCTAAGGTGGGTAAATGGAGTTGAGGTACAGATCAGACATGATTTAACTAATTGGCGGAACAGGCTCGAGGGGCTGAGTGGCCTACTCCTGTTTCTATGAGGGGCTCGTTGTTGCCACATGATGGAATCCAAAGCTCATATGATGATGAATGACCTGCTCACTCATTTGTCTCTCTCCTGTGTCAAATGTTTGATGCATTTAAGGGGAAGCTAGATAAGTACATGAGGGAGAAAGGAATAGAAGGATATGCAGATAGGGTGAGATGAAGTAGGGAGGGAGAAAGCTCGTGTGGAGCATAAACACCAGTTGAATGGCCTGTTTCTGTGCTGTAAATTCTATGTAATTCCATATAATGAACAAGGTGCCTTGGCAAACAGGGCATTGATTACTTGTCTTATGCACGAATGGACAACAAACTGACCTGACAGAAGTCGTCTGTTGCCTCAGATTGAGCCAGTGACCCACAAATTAAGCGCAATGAGACTTTCTGAGATGCATTGAGCGCTGTCCTATTTCATGAAGAAGTTGCAGATTTCCCTGTAGGAAGGAGCAAAGCTGCCCCAGGGCTCCTGGGGTAAACCCAGCCTCCTTACATTAACTCATTCAAATAAGATTTTCCTGGTCTATATATCCTTGTGGCTGGGTATCAGTGGGGGGGGGGGGGGGGAGGGGTGGGGGGGGGGGAGGGTCTGGATCTCCTGTGCTGTGGCCTTGTAAGCCTTATTCTGCTGGGCCTCCTCCTCCAACATAAAAAAGGGAGTCCCCATTGGAAAACCGCAGGCTCACGACATATTTTAGGGAAATTTCCCAAAGATGACTTTTGACAAAAGACCAATCCAAAGTAAAGTTATAACCCTTCTTGTCCTCCTTGACCTCTGCAGCCGAGGACACGGTCGACCACACCATCCTCCTCCAACGCCCCTCCTCCATTGTCCAGCTCAGTGGGATTGCCCTCCTTTGGTTCCACTCAAACCTATTTGATTGTAGCCAGAGAATCTACAGCTCTGAAGTACAGCTATTGTTATGTGGGCAAATGTGGCAGCCATTTTATGTGCAGTGGGATCCCACAACCGGCAAAAAGATGTTTCAGATGGTGCCAGTTTACATGGAATTACATAAAACTTTACGGCTATTCGGCCCAACAGGTCTATGCCGGTGTTTATGCTCCTCCCGAGCCTCCTCCCACCCCTCTTCATCTAACCATATCTGCATATCCTTCTATTCCTTTCTCCCTCATGTGTTTATCTAGCTTTCCCCTTAAATGCATCTATGCTCGTTGCCTCAACTATTCCTTGTGGTAGCGAGTTCCACATTCTAACCACTCTCTGGTTAAAGACGTTTCTCCTGAATTCTCTATTGGACTTATTAGTGACTATTTTATATTTATGGCCCTTAGTTTTGGATTCGCCCACAAGCAGTAACATTTTCTCTACGTCTACCCTATCAAACCCCTTCATAATTTTAAAGACCTCGATCAGGTCACCTCTCAGTCTTCTCTTTTCTACAGAAAAGAGCCTCAGCCTGTTCAGCCTTTCAAAATAAATGGATGAACTTGTCCAGGAAAGCGGGAGAACATTCTGCTCTGTTTTGAATCCAGCCGTGGGATCTTTAACATCCATCAAAACAGGCAGATGGGACTTTTGATTTAATATCTCATTTGAAAGATGGCACCTCCGACAGCGCAGCACTCCCTCAGTACTGCATTGAAGTGCCAGCCTAGATTATGGGCTCAGGTCTTGGACTGGGGCTTGAACCAGATTCAGAGATGAAAGTTTTATCAACTGCACCAAGCTGACATCTATTTACACAAAGATGGATAAACACACACATGGGTAGATGCACATACACCGAAAGATGTATATATATATACACACACACTGTGATTCAACTCACACACACTCCTCTGCAGCCTTTGTCTTGTGATATAACAGGTTCAGAAGTGATGTATGTTATTCATTCAGCTGTTAAATCAATGGCCATTAGGCTGTAATATTTTCCATAGTAACCATCAATCATCTAGCTGGAGTGGTTGAGAGGATATGTCACAGCACTGACTCCCTGTCACAATTCATTCTGTATTTATCCCGTCTCATACCTACAAACATTTACCTAATTAGTACGATGGGATCAATGACTCAGTGTGAACATTTCATGGCTGTGCCAGTTGATGGGATGTTGTTTGGTTCCAAAAGCCAAACAACTGTGTCATGACAGTCTTGTGTCTAACATAGGCCCACAAATCACTAACACACTTACTGCATAAAAGATGTTTTTTTATAATTTATGTTTTCTGGATATAAAGGATGTTTTTTTCTGTTCCTGTTTTGCAATTCCTCAGCATTTATTTGATCAGTTTGAACTGTCATTCTGAATGTCTATGATTCTGGCTCACTAAATAGGTTTGTTTGCTTAGGGTTAGGATACCTAAGACAGTCTGTGACATGGCTGTTCCACCTCAAAATTGTTCTTACAAGCCTGATAGAACCCATCAGCTTGACATGGAGAATGGAAGTCGGAATCATTTTAGAAGGTGTGTTTCATATTTAATGTTAAGTCTCCAGAATCCTTGGATAACAGCCACTGAATGTAATTTTGGCCTCTGTTCTTTTAAATCCTATTGTAGGCATGGATTGCAGCCTCTCTGCAGTACCATCACACTCACATGACAATGGGTTCAGTAATGAAAGGGACATTTATAGACGTCCCCTTATTCTCTAGGCTTACTTTAAATAGGTTACTCCTTCCATTAGTCAGCATGAATTTCAGAAGGGAAAGTCATGCTTGACCAACCTTATTGAATTCTTTGATGAAGTAACAGAAAGAGTAGACAAGGGTAATGTAGTAGATGTAATATATTTGGATTTTCAAAAGGCCTTTGATAAGGTACCCCATGGCTAAGGTCAGAGCATGTGGAGTCAGGAGATAGATAGCAGAATGGATAACAAGTTGGCTACAAAACAGAAAACAGAGAACAGGTGTTAAGGGTAGCTACTCAGAAAGACAAAAGGTGAGAAGTGATGTTCCACAAGGATTAGTGCTGGGACTGCTGTTGTTCACAATTTACATTTGGATTTGGATTCGGGAATCTGAAGTACAATTTCAAAATTTGCGGATGACAACAAATTGGGGGGTGTAGTTAATACAAAGGAAGAATGCGACAAAATGCAAGAAGACATTAATAAATTTGCAGAATGGACGTGTAATTAGCAAATGAATTTGAATATAGATAAGTGTGAGGTGGTGCATTTTGGTAGGAAGAATAAGGGGGCCACAGACTGCTTGGATAATAAGAATCTAAATGGGATAGAAGAGCAGAGGGATCTCGGGGTACAGATACACAAATCACTAAAAGTAGCGATGCAGGTTGATAAGACCATAAAAAAGATAAATCAAGCACTAGGGTTCATTTCTAGAGGGATAGAATTGAAAAGCAAAGAAGTTATGTTAAACTTGTATCGAACCTTGGTTAGACCACACTTGGAGTACTGTGAATAGCTCTGGTCTCCATGTTATAAACACGATATAGAGGCATTGGAGAGCGTGCAAAAAAGATTCACAAGGATGATACCAGAACTGAGAGGATATACTTATCAGGAAAGATTGATCAGGCTGACACTCCAGAAAAGAGAAGGCTGAGGGGTGACCTGATAGAGGTCCTTAAGATAATGATGGCGTTTGATAGGGTAGACATAGAGAAAATGTTTCCACTTGTGGGGAGTCCAAAACTAGAGGTCACCAATATAAAATAGCAGCTAATAAATCCAATAGAGAATTCACGAAAAATGTCTTTATCCAAAGAGTGGTAAGAATGTGGAACGCACTACCCAAGGAGTAGTTGAGGCAAATAGCATAGATACATTTAAGGGGGAGCTAGATAAACACATGAGGGAGAAAGGAATAGAAGGATATGTTGATAGGGGTAGATGAGGTAGGGAGAGGAAGCTTGTATGGAGCATAAACAGCGGCATAAACCAGTTGGGCCGAATGGCCTGTTTCTTTACTGCAGTTTCAATCTAAAACTGTGGCCATAGGAATATCGGCTCATGTTGCTAGCAGCAATTTCCAGCCTAAAGTTTTATATGTTTGTTTGATTATGTAATTTAGAGACATTCACTTAACCATAAGTATCCTGTAGTGTACCAGTTAGTCAACCAGTTAAATCTGGCATTGGCTGTGAGTCCAGAAGATGGAGTTTGGAAGAAGAGGTTGAGCTGCTGTATATAAGTTGTTTTAAATTTAATAAAGCTCATCCTGTTTTAATCAATCTTGAAACAGATTCAAAATGAGAACTTTAAGCACACCTGATAGGAAAGTGTAACGGGAGCTTTACTTTGTATTTAACCCATGCTGACTTGAGAGTGCTTGATAGGGCAGTGTAATGGGAGCATTACTCTGTATCTAACCCACGCTGTGCCAGCACTGGGAGTGTTTGATATAGCAGTGTAGGTGGATCTTTACCCTGTATCTAACCCGTGCTAATCATGACCTGGGAGTCCTTGATAGAGCAGAGTAGTTGGATCTTCATCCGGCATCATCCAAAAACACACCATGAGGTTCCACATGTACACTGACGACACCCAGCTCTATCTCACCACCACCTCTGATTTGTCACACTGCTTGTCCAACATACAGTACTGGATCAGCAAAAATTTCCTCCAACTAAATATTGGGAAGACCGAAGCCATTGTCTTAGGGCCCTGCCACAAACTCCGTTCCCTAGTCACCGACTCCATCCCTCTCCCTGTCCACTGTCTGAGGCTGAACCAGACCATTCACAACCTTGTCGTCCTGTTTGACCCTGAGATGAGCTTCCGACCACATATCCGCTCCATCACCAAGACCGTCTACTTCCACCTCCATAAACATCGCCCGTCTCCGCCCCCGCCTCAGCTCATCTGCTGCTGAAACCCTCATCCATGCCTTTGTTGCCTCTACACTTGACTATTCCAATGCTCTCCTGGCTGGCCTCCCATCTTCCACCCGCCATAAACTTGAGCTCATCCAAATCCCTGCTGCCCGTATCCTCCCGTTCACCCATCACCCCTGTGCTCACTGATCTACATTAGATCCCGGATCTGGCAATGCCTCGATTTTAAAATTCTCATCCTTGTTTTCAAATCCCTCCATGGCCTCGCCCCTCCCCACCCCGTCTCTGAAACCTCCTCCTGCCCTACAATCCTCCGAGATCTCTGCGCTCCTCCAATCCTTGTCTCTTGTTCATCCCCGATTTTCATCTCTCCACCTTTATCGGCCTTGCCTTCAGCTGCCTAGGCCCTAAGCTCTGGAATTCCCTCCCCTAGACCCCTCCTCCTCTCTACCTCTCTCTCTCCTCCTTTAAGACGCTCCTTAAAACCTACCTCTTTGACCAAGCTTTTGGTCACCTGTCCTAATACCTCCTTATGTGGCTCAGTGTCAAATTTTGTTTGATAATCACTCTGTGAAGCGCCTTGGGATGTTTTACTACCTTAAAGGCGCTATATAAATGCAAGTTGTTGTTGTCGTTGTGTCCAGCCCATGCTGTACATGATCTGGGAGTCCTTGATGGAGTAGTGTAGATAGATCTTTACCCTGTATCTAACCCGTACTATACACGGCCTGAGGTTGCTCAATGATGATAGTGGGTGCACAATATTTAAGAATGTCCCATCCCTAAGAAATACATTCCTCACCTGAAAGAGGCCAGGAATTCACCAAAAGGTAGAAATTCAGACAAACAGCAGCAGGATGTGAGAATAATATAAGCAGAAAATTCAAATCAGTCCTTGGAGAAATATGAATCAAGCACCTTCAACACAGCGGGGGTGGGTTTCTGGGCGTGGAGAGTTAATTTTAGGCTACAATTTCTTAAATTAATTTTTGTGAGTGTATAATTTTTCCCAGTGTTAATTTTAGCAATGAACAGATGATGCTTATGTCACATGATTAAATATAAGCAGACTCATGTCTCTGTTACTGTGACCCTCAGAGGTCCTCACATTCCTTTGTAGAATCCATTCTGTACTCCATTGTGTCATGGGCAGTTATACCCTCCCTCACTTACGAGGTCGAAGGGGGAGTCACGTTTTAGACTCTTGTTACTGATGGAGAAGGGAGAGGCTCCTTTGGAAATTTACAAACGGATCCTAAAATTCTTTTAAAAATATCAATCGTAAATGGGTCTTTGTTTAAATTTCACTGTTGCTATTACTGACTGCACGTCTGTTGATGTTAATCCAGCTCCCTCACACTGTCACTCAGTAACCCCTCTCCCCCAGTGCCCTGTGTTACTGACTGCACGTCTGTTGATGTTAATCCAGCTCCCTCACACTGTCACTCAGTAACCCCTCTCCCCCAGTGCCCTGTGTTACTGACTGCACGTCTGTTGATGTTAATCCAGCTCCCTCACACTGTCACTCAGTAACCCCTCTCCCCCAGTGCCCTGTGTTACTGACTGCACGTCTGTTGATGTTAATCCAGCTCCCTCACACTGTCACTCAGTAACCTCTCCCCCAGTGCCCTGTGTTACTGACTGTATCTCCACTGATGTTAATCCAGCTCCCTCACACTGTCACTCAGTAACCCCTCTCCCCCAGCACCCTGTGTTACTGACTGTATCTCCACTGATGTTAATCCAGCTCCCTCTCACTGTCACTCAGTAACCCCTCCCCCCAGTGCCCTGTGTTACTGACTGTATCTCTACTGATGTTAATCCAGCTCCCTCTCACTGTCACTCAGTAACCCCTCCCCCCAGCGCCCTGTGTTACTGACTGTATCTCTACTGATGTTAATCCAGCTCCCTCACACTGTCACTCAGTAACCCCTCCCCCCAGTGCCCTGTGTTACTGACTGTATCTCCACCGATGTTAATCCAGCTCCCTCACACTGTCACTCAGTAACCCCTCTCCCCCAGTGCCCTGTGTTACTGACTGTATCTCCACTGATATTAATCCAGCTCCTCATATTGCCTGGGCTCAGTACCACACATGGCACATTCAGCAACAGAGCTGTCGTGATGCGAGGGGGTGGGGGAGCAACCTTGTAATGAAAATAATGGCTGATGGTAGATTTAATATCATGTTACCTTGGTGTTACCTTGAGGCTTTGTCCTCAATGTGCTGATATTGGGGCCAATAATTGGAATGAGTTCCATCTCAATGCTGACCTCCATTATCTGGATAAGCACAACAAAACTTCACAGTAAAAAAATCATAAATCAACCATTCGGAAATCAAATGTGTCACATTCTTGACTGCACAATGAGACCAAATCCTCAGCCTACTTGAATGTGTAAGGAGAGATGTATGAGAATTTGAGGGCGAGGAGTTTTTGGCCTGGTCCCTGTGCTGAATGAACTCTGTCTCCAGGTACTATCTGTGTTTTGAACATCCGCTGGGCTAAGCACAACCTCGTGACCTTTGACATTTGTCCTGCGAACATTTGAGTCATCAAATTGGACATGTTGTCCTGTTTAATCCGTTCTGAAGTGCCCACTGGGGAGAGCGAGAGAGACCAGCAAACACTCTCTTAGGGCATGAGGTTGCCTGTCTGCTGAGTGTTGTTTGTTGCTTTTGTTAAACCGAGGCCCCATCTGCCCTCTCAGATAGACATAAAAGATTCCGTAGCACTATTTCAGAGAAGAGCAGGGGAGTTCTCCCTGGTGTCCTGGCCAATATTTATCCTTCAACCAACATCACTTAAACAGATTATCTGGTCATTATCACATTGCTGTTTGTGGGATCTTGCTGTGCGCAAATTGGCTGCCGCGTTTTTCCTACATTGCAACAGTGACTACACTTCAAAAGTATTTCATTGGCTGTAAAGTGCTTTTGGGACGTCCTGAGGTGATGAAAGGCACTGTATAATTCAAATTCGCTTCAGCCAGTCGCACTAACCCAAGACTATCCCGCGATTTGAAGTGGCTCTAACCAATAACTGTAAGTCAGTCAGGCTTCCGGGGCCTATATTCAATCACTGTCTTAAAACTGTTCAATTGGAGGTTCTGCACCGACTATGACTTCTTGCTGGACAATGAGCCTGACGGCACTAAGGTGGTCTTGCAGCTGACACTAGTGTGGAGAAGGAGAGCTGGGAGTCGTTAGCATACATCTGAAAACTGACCCTGTGCCTGAGGATAATCCCGTGGACTGGCGACCTGTAAATGAGGAGGCCAAGGATGGAACGTTGGAGGAGAAGCCATTAATGGTGTGGTGCTGGGACAGGCAGGGGGACAGCAGTACTGCACTGGAGCACCGGCCTGGATTTTATGCTCAAGTCTCTGGAGTGAGACATGAGCCCATGACCTACTGACCCTCAGAGGCGAGAGTGTTACCAACTGAGCCACGGTTGACACCTTTAACTTCTTTAACCCTCCAAAGGCGAACATTAGACGAGGTGTCTTTTAGTTCGGTTCATAAACTACTTTATTATCACAGCAGACAAAACATACAGAACACTGAATATGATCACAGTCATTTGTCAAAATCTGTCTGTTCAACTTCCAGTTGCCGACCGTGACATACGTAAAGGACATGAGTAAGCTCGCTCAGTTGGGGGAGCCCTCACTTAACGTAGAAAGATGGATTCACTCTCCTGTCTGTGCTGCTGACAGTGCAGAGATTATTTCCTTTCGCAGCCTTTCTGCTGCCTCAGCTTCTGGTTTCTGTGTCGATTCGTAAAAAGTCTCCCTTCAAAGTCTCTCAGAGATCAGACATTTGCCAAAACCAAGATACTAATGGACTGCCCTGAATGTACAGATTCTGCAAGTGAATTGGCCGTTGTTTGGGGTCTGTGCAAAAATAATTGTCCAAACCGCATTTAAATCACCTCTCACCTGCTTATGGGTGGCTAACCTAGCATGGGGCTGTCTGGGAAACACCTATCGCCTTTCGGGTAAATCTCTGCCCGAAACAGATATTAAAATCGCCTGTGTCTAAGTCTTCTCCATGGAAAAATTTTCACCGTGACCTGGAAATGAATATCGGCTGGGTTCTGTAACGGGTGAGCGATCGGCTCCGCTAGTTTATCGCCCAAGTGGTGAAGGTGAAAATCACCACCTATGTCTCTCCTTCTGTCTTCCTCTCTCTCGCTCTCTCCCTCTCTAAGCGCATCTATATGGAATGCATACATTACTGAAGGATCGCTGTGTTAAGAGCTCAGGTAAACAGCCCGTGTTGACAGTCACCCTGACATGATTACCCTGCACCTGACTGTCCAGAAGTAAATATTTTGCACTGAGTCCCTGCGATGCCTTCTAACGCCTAAACCTGCTGCAGCTGCAATATCTCCAGGGACAGGTGTGCTGTTCTGTGTCTGCTTCTGTCACGCCGACCTCAAGCAGGTCTTTGTCAGCAGTGGAGTGACGGGGGGGTTTAGAAGTCACTAACCCAGAAGCCCCTCCACAAGTTTCAGTCCCTCTTCCAACTGGTTCTCTCGCCCGTATTTTCCGGTGAGGCGGGGAGATGTTTCAAGCCTCATTTGGGGCCTGGGAGGGAGGACAAATCACCCATGTGGGGGTGAGAGTCACGACCCAAACACGTTCTCTTGGTACGCACGCCGGGGAGGGGCGCTGATCTCCGAGGGCTGGATTGTCCTGGCTTCCCAACAGAAGAGACCGATTTATGGGATAAAGTTACAGGGCTCCCTTAATGGCTCAGCAAGTTTGTCCATGAACAGCTGAGCCAAGTGGACCTGAAAGATCCCCCGGATCGATCGGTGATTCGGGCTGTGTTGGGTCAGCTGATCTCAGGCAGTGTAGGGGTCTCGGTGTCCCTGGGCTATGGAGGGGAAAAGATCGACCAAGTTTGCATTCCTGATCACTGTCCAGTGCATGTAGGTGGACATTGGATGAGAACTGGATCAGCTTGGCTTCGATGTATCTCCTTTCTTTGGTCAAATAGTTCACCAGCACACAACGACAAGCCTCACATGTGAAAATCTCTGGTGAGGTAGCAGAGATGGCTGATCTGTAAAACAATAGAGCAGCAGGGAGACGATGACACAAAGAGAGGAAGGGAGGGGAGAAGGCCAACAAGAAAAGATATAATTTAAAGGAAGAACTTGCATTTATATAGCACCTTTCACATCCTCAGGATGTTCCCAAGCACTTCACAACCAATGAAAAAGTTCTGAAGTGCAGTCACTGTTGCAATGTAGGAAACGCAGCAGCCAATTTGCACACAGCAAGATCGCACAAACAGCAATGTGATAATGCCCAGATCATCTGTTTCAGTGATGTTTGTTGAGGGATCAATATTGGCCAGGTTATAAAACACACGAGGATGTGATAATGCTCTATAGACATGCACGGTCTTCTTTTCTTTCTCCCTTTCTTTCTTTCTCTCTCTTTCTTTTGCTCTGTCTGTCTCTTTCTTTCTTTCTTTCTCTCTCTCTGTCTTTTTCTTTCTTTCTCTCTCTCTTTCTTTCTCTCTGTCTCTTTCTTTCTCTCTCTCTCTTTCTTTCGCTCTGTCTCTTTCTTTCTCTCTCTCTGTCTCTCTCTCTCTGTCTCTTTCTTTCTCTCTGTCTCTTTCTTTCTCTCTCTCTGTCTCTTTCTTTCTCTCTGTCTCTTTCTTTCTCTCTCTCTGTCTCTTTCTCTCTCTCTGTCTCTTTCTTTCTCTCTGTCTCTTTCTTTCTCTCTCTCTGTCTCTTTCTTTCTCTCTCTGTCTCTTTCTTTCTCTCTGTCTCTTTCTTTCTCTCTGTCTCTTTCTCTCTCTCTCTTTCTTTCTTTCTCTCTCTCTCTTTCTTTCTCTCTCTCTCTTTCTTTCTTCCTTCCTTCCTTCCTTCCTTCCTTTCTTAACAGAATATAACTGGATCTACTCATTCCTATTGAGCAGTCCCAGGCCACCAATGGCACAGGATGAAGAGTGTGTCCCTCAATCTTTCTTTCTCACTCCGTCATTCATTTTCTTTTCCTTCCCCATCTCCCTCTGTCTGTTTCTTTAAAAGACCTCTGTTGCTGTACAGAGCATCGTAGGGACATTAAATAAAATGTGCGTTTTTTTCATTTTCTTTAAACACTTTTATTTGTTAGTTATTGGAGATGGGAAAAAAAGAGATGGCTGACTGACAGTCAAGAGTCATTCAATCACGTAATGAAGAGTGTTCGCCTTCTCATTGGCTTTCGGAGGCAGTCTGTCGTGAGGATGGATGTGTTGGGCGACCAATGGCGGGAGCGTGGGGGCGGGATGATTGGAGGCAGGAAGTCATGTGATTAAACCTCCAGAAATGCGTCCAACCAGAGTTGGCAAGCCTACCCTTGGAGGAGGCCAAGACAATAAAGTAGTACAACTAGTTTCTCAACACAGCATGGCAGAGTCAGAATACAAGGCAGAGAATTCTGTTTGTGATTAAATTATTAATTTTTCTATGTTTCCTTAATCAGTAAAATTGGTCTTTATCATTCAGACATTTTTGGCTGTCTAATGAATTATCCCTTCCCTGGCATTGTGAGAGTAATTTGGTCACAAGTACTGACGCAGTTAAAATGTTATTGACAATAAAAGAAACTACTCTTTTTTTACAGTGAATAAATCCTCAATATTACATTGCACTAAATGTCATCTTTTAATAGATATTTGCCATTTGCGAAGTCAGCTACGTTATCACAATACGGGGGAGAAATCTTTAATTGTCTGACATATATATAACAAAATATGCAGCGTTAGTGAAGTGTCAGTTATCCCAAAATAACAGTGCTGTAGCTGGGCTGTTTGGATAAGTCACGCGCGTGCTAGTAATATGCTGTGTTCAGAGATTACAGAAAGCATGTGACACATTAATTAACAGTTAACGTCAATTAATTTGCAATTGTAAACTGTGGTTTGATGAATTGTGCAAGATATTTCCTGGTTAGTCCTGAGTAGGGGTGATGTGGAGATGCCGGTGATGGACTGGGGTTGACAATTGTAAACAATTTTACAACACCAAGTTATAGTCCAGCAATTTTATTTTAAATTCACAAGCTTTCGGAGGCTTCCTCCTTCCTCAGGTGAATGTTCAGGAGCCAGAGTAGGGGGCCAGAGCCATAAACAGAATTTGGGATTATTTCGTTGAATATGGACGCCATTCATCTCCATAGTTAATGGTGGGCATTGCCCTCAAGTGCACTGGCAGATTGGCCACCGTAAGCAGTTGCGCCCGCCATTTTGGTGATGGTGGGAGCCATCTTGCGATCAAGCCATCTCATAGTCCCTTTGTGGGCTTTATGGTCTCTTACATATGGAAGCATTACACGGAGATTAATAAATAGCTGGGAATGTATTACAGAATCCAGTATATGATGAGAATTCTACAAAGAATAACCTCCCATGAAAGTTCAGGGTTCTTTCTGTATCACCCTGGAAGTGCACAATTCTCTCTCTCTCTATCTCTCTCTCTCTCTACAGCCCAATCCCTTTCTTTCCCCTGTTTTAATATGACCTCAAAGACCTTTCCTTCTGGTAAGCTCTTCCTTTAAGATGCTCCTTAAAACCTACCTCTTTTTCCAAGCTTTTGGTCATCTGTCCTAATATGTCCTTGTGTGGCTCAGTGTCAAAGTTTGTCTGATAACATCCTTTGAAGCGCCTTGGGACGCTTTACTATGTTAAAGGCGCTATATAAATGCAAGTTATTAATGTTATTCCCAGAATAAAACACCAAGAAAACACTATTCATAAAACTCCGAAGCACCAAATGAAGCCTACTTTCTAGTGACACAAGCTCTCCTTCCCCCTGCTAATTTCTTGGTGTAGTTACAAACCACCTTCAAGTTAACCCCTGTGTTAAACATTTGACCCAGGAGTGAACTGCAGAGACAGCCTTGACATGATGAGTCGATTCACGTTTGTCCTTCTCTTATTCTTCACCCAAAGGTAAGTCATACCAGGTGAAGAATTACATTACGATAAACACACTGATTGGCATAAATCCCAGGGGATAGATGAGTGGAATCATTATTGACGATACATAATCTGCAAGGGTTTCCAGAATGCTTTCTTTATGTGTTAGAAGAACCATTAAATAGATACAATCCCAAATTAATCTTAAATCACTCACAATCACTGGCGCTGAATTTGAGCAGTGCCGTGTATGATTGTATAATGTACGACACCAATGGGGGTTCCTTAATCTGTCTAAGAGGATACATTGAGCAGTCAGTGAAGAGGGGACACAGTAAGTAGCTGGAGCCCAGCCATCGCACAGATGCTGTGCTTGGATATAATTGTCCCCTATGTTAGCTCACTGAGCTATGGCAGAAAGAAAATCAGAGTCATCTGTCGCCATTGCTCAAGGCACAAGTAAATCACTTCAGACTTCATTAGTTATTAAACATTTTGTTAATGTTTCAGCTGCCTCCACTATGAATTACTCCAAAGGCTCTTGTATTTCTTGTGTTATTTTTTTCAAAATTATGTTTCTCGACGTAAATTGCGTTCATCAAGGTGAGAGATGTTAATGCTAAGGAATGAATCCTTTCCAAGGTCAGGTACCCATTGTCAGCATCAAGCAATCCCAGGTGATTCTCCTTTGCTCCAACAATGAGCCTTGGACCCAATCTCAGAAAGGCACTTCCTACTGCACCAATGAGACATTTCTCCCCCCCATTCCCAGCTTCTGTTAACTGCTGTAAACGATCCAACCATCCTGTGCCCAAACTGACATTTAGGTCATCGCTCGTCCAATGACCTGTCGGGATACAGGCAAGTCTTGTTGGTACACACTTTCAGACTAGCTGCTACATAACACTCACCGCCCCCAACCATCCACTCCCTGGCCAATCTGGGACAATGGGTGGTCTTCCTTTTGCTACCTCAAATTAAAAGGAAGTTAAAGGACATGAAAAATGCAACACCATCCCTTTAGGAGTGGGAGTTGCTATGAATCTAATGCATTCCCTCAGAAAACCTGCATGAAAACTTATTGAACCTGTCTCATGGTCGTCCATCATTAAATCGAATGGCGACAGTAATCCCCAGTCTACGATGTCAAAGGTGACACTAAAACACAACTCAGGTTGACTGCCAATTGGTACAAAAGGACAAATATTTCCAGTCAATGAAGAGATATTCTTAGAAGATTTGTTCCCAGTCTTTATACTTTGTACAGTTCTCCAGCCAGAGTCCTGACGCAGGGCTGCATCCAAAGTGGTAACCTGTCTTTCTGTTTCAGGTGCTGACTGGCCTGAATGTTTTTATTTCAGATTTCTAGCATTTTCAGGTTTTCTTTTTGTCTTCCCTCCCAGAGTATTGTTTTCCCTTATCACCTGAATGGAAGTTAAGAAATAGAGATGAGCAATTGGAAAGAAGTCAAGGAGCAGGGTGGGGGGAATGGGGGGGGGGGGGGGGGTCATGTGTGTTTCTCCAGGTAGACAATTTCAAGATTACTTTGGAAAGATGGGACAATGGGTGGCGACTGGCGGTTTCACACAGGGAAGGAGGGGATATCAGAGCAAGTGTCATCATTGGCTAGTCTTGTACACCTGGCAACATCTGGCTACAGAGCAGCATAGGCAGAGGCCATTCGGCCCAACACGTCTATGCCGGTGTTGATGCACCACACCAGCCTCCTCCCATCCTACTTCATCTCACCCTATCAACATATCCTTCTATTCCTTTCCCCCTCATGTGATTATCTGGCTTCCCCATAATTGGGAGGCGCAGTGTGTTGTTGGGTTTCGGAGAGCGTGGATTATAAAAAGTTACTGAGCAGCCTGGTATATATCGTACAGACGGGACAAGACAGTGCGCATTATAGACGGGACAAGACAGTGTGCAATAAGGCTGCCATACTTTGCGAGCGTGAGATAATGTCGTATTCCGATACTGGGAAACAGCTCACTCCCATTGTCATCTCGTTTACGTTGCATAGCATTACACAGAATTATACAGAATTACATAGAATTACATAGAATTTACAGCACAGAAACAGGCCATTTGGCCAAACTGGCCTATGTTGGTGTTTATGCTCCATACGAGCTTCCTCCCACCTTATTTCATCTCACCCTATATCAACATATCTTTCTATTGCTTTCTCCTTCATGTAATTAGAATCATAGAAAGATTACAGCACAGAAGGAGGCCATTTGGCCCATCGAGTCCGCACCACCTCTATGCAAGAGCAATCCAGCTAGTCCCACTGCCCCCCCCCCCCCCCCCGCCATCCTCGTACCCCTGCAAATTTTTTCCTTTCAAGTATTTATCCAGTTCCTTTTTGAAGGCCATGATTGAATCTGCCTCCACCACCCCCTCGGGCAGTGCATTCCAGATCCTAACCACTTGCTGTGTAAAAAAGTTTTTCCTCCTATCACCTTTGGTTCTTTTGCCAATCACCTTAAATCTATGTCCTCTGGCCCTTGACCCTTCCGCCAATGGGAACAGTTTCTCTCTATCTACTCTGTCTAGACCCTTCATGATTTTGAATACCTCTATCAAATCTCCTCGCAACCGTCTCTGTTCCAAGGAGAATGACCCCAGCTTCTCCAGTCTATCCACATAATTGAAATCCCTCGTCCCTCGAATCATTCTAGTAAATCTCTTCTGCACCCTCTCTAAGGACTTCACATCCTTCCTAAAGTGCGGTGCCTAGAACTGGACACAATGCTCCAGTTGTGGCCGAACCAGTGTTTTATAAAGGTTCATCATGACTTCCATACTTTTGTACTCTATGCCTCTATTTATAAAGCCCAGGATCCCATATGCTTTTTTAACCGTTTTCTCAACCTGCCCTGCCACCTTCAATGATTTGTGCACATATATCCCCAGATCTCTCTGTTCCTGTACCCCTTTTAGAGATGTGCCCTCTAGTTTATATTGCCTGTCCTCGTTCTTCCTACCGAAATGTATCACTTTGCATTTTTCTGCATTAAATTTCATCTGCCACGTGTCCGCCCATGCCACCAGCCTGTCTATATCCTCTTGACGTGTATCACTATCCTCCTCACTGTTCACTACACTTCTAAGTTTTGTGTCATTTGCAAATTTTGAAATTGTGCCCTGTACACCCAAGTCCCAGTTATTAATATATATCAAGAAAAGCAGTGCTCCCAGCACCG